>NW_024356249.1:20356633-20861702 GCF_902729225.1 Pteropus medius
TAAGCTCCATGTTTCACAGGAAGCCACCTAAGACAGGCACAGTCTACTATAAAGTAAAAAAGGGGGAATTGCAGGGAGCTAAAGCTCCCAAAATTCAAAAAAGTGCATGGATTATCTCAGGAGGCCTGCTTGCATAACAAAAGGGAAAAGGCTGGTTCTGTGGAATTCCAGGAAGAAGAAGATTAAGTATAGAAAAAGGAAAGGGAGTGTCAAAGGGAGTGTCGATTGTACCTCGATCTTCAGGATGTTACTTTTATTATGTTATTTTGGGATACACAGAGGAACAGATTATGTATAAAAAGAAGCATAAGAAATAAACTCAGAGAGACAGTTGTGAGATCTGTTCTCCCTCCTGCACCCTGTCTGTCTTCTCTTTTTTCTTAGTCCCCGCTCTCCCATTCAGGTACCCGGTTTGACTTGGTCGGCTGGTTTCCGACACTTCAGATCAAAAGACACACACAGACTGAATGTAAATGGGTGGAAAAAGATATTGAATGAAAATGGAAATTAAAAAAAAAATGGAGGTAGTAATATTTATACCAGACAAAACAGAGTTTAAAACAAAGGCCATACAAGAGACAAAGTAGAACCCAGTGATCTCACTTCTGGTTACTTATCTGAAGAAACCTCAATTACTTCTTTGAAGAGACATAAGCATCCAGATATTCATTGTAGCATTATTAACAATAGCCAAGATATGGAGGCAAGCTGGATGTAAAGAGGAGGTGGTACATATATACAATCAAATATTACTCAGCCATAATAATTAATTAAATAAATAAATAAATAATAGATGAAATTTTTACAAAAAACATGGATAGACCTAGAAGGTATCATGCCATCTTTTCCCTGGTTCCTGGAGTCCTTTCCAAGATCTCCTATGATTACTTACAGTGTTCTAATTCAAGATCCACATTCTCACCTAAACATTAAAATGGAAAAACTTCAGAATTATTTTTTTGTAGCTAAACTAACTTGATCTGCCATGCATTAGACATCCCATATATTGAAATAAGCCCATACTACATATGAATTTGCCCCATGCCATGTGGACTTGTGACACTAAAAGGGCAGAAGTTGGTCTGTCCTATAGTATTAATTTTTCTATTGCCTACAAGTTTTCACCTCTAATAAGTTTTCTGGCTTTCTCTTTCTCCATGCTTTATATATGGCAGCATAATTTATCTTGGTGATATAAATTTTTATATATAAGGTAGATCAATGATGTTCATTTCCTTTGAATTGTTTTGTAATATTTTTCATTACTATCTTAATATTTATTTTTCAATTTTTATGAACTTATAAAAGTTTTTTTTTTTTTTAAAGTCAGAGTTTGCAATTTCTGAAATGACCCATTATCAACTGGACACAAATTTGAACACAGGTAAATTAGGATTAGTGTCCTAAACTCTTCAAACTTTTTTGCTTTTTGCTTTGGCTAACTAAATAATTTCATAAAATTTTTATGATAGCATGTTACTCTTAGATTAAAATGTTTAGTCCTCTAGCACTACAGGAATTTTAAATTTTGGTTTAGAAAAGCAAAAAGTATAGAATATAAAGAAAACAATGATCAAAATGAATGCATTGATTAATAATGTTTTTTAAATTAGGAAAGAAGGAAATTGCCAAAGTCATTTTACTGAAATAAAATTAAAATATTTGAAATCTTTGAAACAGTGACAACACACTGGATTTCTAACTAAATTTCAGAAAGAGCCAACACTAATAGTAAATAATTGCCCAGTAGAGAAGAGTCCTTGAAAGCAACTCTTGGATCAGATGGACTTGATTACAATCCAAAATTGTCAAAATTTGTGAGGCCTCGGGATTTATAAAGTGATTTTCACAGTGCTTGGAATATATTAGACAAATAGTAAACCTTGACTGATGCCTCCTTTATCCTTCATACTACGCTTTACCACCATGGTGTGTGTGTGTGTGTGTGTGTGTGTGTGTGTGTGTGTGTGTGTGTGTGTGTGTGTGTGTTTGGGGGAAGCCAGCATTGCTCAGTACTTCAGTATGTGGTGAGCCTTCCTTTAGTTTCTTGCTTTTGCTTGTTTTGTTTTGACCCAAAAATTCAATTTTCATATTAACATTGAACAGTTTCCACTGGTAATAAGATTCTCCTTCAAGGAGTAAGTAGAACTTATGAGAAAGCTGATAATATAGAACACAGATCAACAATTACAGAAACAAATAACACCTCTGAAATGATATAACTTGTAAGGAAATGTAGATAGAAAGATATGATTTCATTAAAGAGTATTAGAAGTATTCATTTTGCAGAAATTTAGCTCTCCCTAATTCTTTTATTTCTTTCACAAATTGGATAATTAATGTGAGTTAGTCAAAATCCTCTATGGTTACAATTTCTGTGATTCTTTAATATTATAACTCTATGGGCTCATTTCTCATTTTCCTCCATACCTCATTTAAGGCTTGAAGTCAGTGGGAATTACCCCAGGCAAGATAAATTAGAGACTATCTGCCTAATCACTTAAAGCAGACTGTCAATTTTTAGAAATTATTAAGTATGTCTACAGTCATATGAAAATGTGGATTTTCATAAAAATCCCAGTTTTATATTTGTAATATATATGGAAAATTCTTTAAAAAAAAACTTAAAGCCTCACAAGGACATAGAATTTTGAACCTATGAGTCTTATAGATTGTTTACTTATTACTCAATTATTCAAAAAAATGTATATTGAGAACTTCATGCGCTAAAAAAATGTAACCTCTTTGTCAAGTTATTTAAACTTTCTGGGCCCCAGTTTTTTGGTCAGTTGAATGAGAAAGGTCAACAGGATAAAGTCTATGTACCTCCAAGCTGCAATATATCACAGTTCTGGGCTGGTGACTTGTCAAAAGTTACCCAGTTAATTAGTTGCACAACCAACACTAGACTCAGAAACTAGAATTCCCTGGTTACTTCTTTTGGGTCCTTTGCACTATAACACATTAAGTTCCTAATTTTAAAAGAATGATTTTTAAATTCTGATAATGCTTCCCCATGTCTATAGAAAGTCACTTCTAGCTCTGCAATGCAGTGTGGATAGTTACATATGAACTCTATTAATTAAGTAGCAAAGTATTATATTTAAAAATTTAAACCCTAAACTAATACTACGTATTATATCTAAAAATTGAAAACTTAATCCAATATCAGGTTAATCTACATACAATGAAATTATTTTTTCTTTTTTCTTCTTTTTTTTTTTTTTTTACAAATAACGTATCATTTGGATATCATTTACATAGCCCCACCCTTCAATCACAAACTTAGAGTCTGAGGCTCATAGTCATTTCAGGGCAATTCAGGGTCCAGATCAAGTGGCATTCTACAAATCATCATATCAAACTCATGCCCATATTTATATAAAGGAGACAGCTTATTAATGAACACGAGAAACAATCTTGAAAGAGAAAACTCTTTGATGCAGCCTGAACATGTGCCATTCAACTTGCCTTGTGGAGTGTATGGAGAAGATCATAAGGTCTTTCAACAGCAGATTGCCAGGCCTAGTGTCATCCCCTTCTTAGCCATAAGTTACCTGAATGAGGCACTGTATAAATGTCAACAACAAAGGGTCAGGTGCATATGAAGACAGTCAGAAGCTGAATTCATCACCCTTAAATGATAATTCCTCATACCAACATCATCTTATCCCATACATGTACTCCTCAGACTCACAATAGATTTACACATAAAGCAGTGCAGCATCGTGGTAAGAGTTTAGCCTCTGGAGGTGGATTGCCTTGCCTTAAACCCTGAATATGTCACTTATTAATCAAGTGTCTTTAGAAACAACTCTCATAATCTTTTCCCCTCAACTTAACAGAGATGCAGTTTACATATAACATTGTATGACTTTAAGATGCACAACAGATTGATTTGATACACTTAACATACTGCAATATGATTACTACCATTGATTTAGTTAACACCTCCATCATATCATATAACTATCATTTCTTTTTTGTGGAGAGAACATTTAAAATCTACTTTCTTAGCCACTCCTGTACTCTTTTGGGACATTCAGTTCTGCATATGCAAAATTGTGATGTTAGAATTCACCTCATAGGGTTGTGGTAGAAATTAAAGAGTTTAGTTTAGGCTGTTTAGAACAGGCGTAATTTGCTTTTCTTATTAATGTATTATGTATTGAGTATTTTTTCATTGTACTAGTTACTAGGCCTAGAAATCATGCTGTCATTCTAAAACTCTCACATCTAAAACTTAACATATCTTTGCAGTTCCACCTCATCATTTTATTAATAAAACACTATCTTTATACTCTGTTTTATGTAGTTCTTACTATCTTTACACTCTGGTGGAGTTTATTATACACCGTAAGTCCTCTCTTAACGTCGCAGATCAGTTCTTGGAAACTGCGACTGCAAGCGGAAAGACAGATAATGAAACCAAGCAAATTAACTTTAGACTCTTAATTTCGATTTAGATGATTTAGTGTTTATTTAGTACTTAGTATATTCTAGCTACTTTACTAGGACCTAGGGATCCAAAAACGAAGGCATAGACATTGCTTTCAAATAACTTTGTCTTTTACAATAGAATCCCAGAGAAATAATGACACCTGTATTCTAATTTTATTATACTACCCACTGTATCAGCCTAGGAATGACTTAATTAAATATTATTGTGCCTTCTTTTTTGGTAAATGCATCAGGAATTATAATCTATATATAAAGTTTCATGAGTATTTAAAAATCATTACAGAAACACTGATCAACACTCTTACAAATGCTATATGAGACATTAGAATTTTTTTTCGAAAGTCCTGATAATTCTAACTACGGTAAAATTTCAGAATATTCTAACATTGAAAATTTTCAGTAAATTGTTAGATATCAGTAGAAAGTAGGTTGTCTATGAGTATATATAGGGGGTTATCTGATTAGACCAGACCTCAGATTCTGCCTAAATTTTAAGCTGCAAAGATATAGAATGGCCCACTCATTTCTAGACTTTAATTTGAATCTATATGTTTTAGAGATATATGCTTGTGTTTATGTATCTTTGAGTTATTTATTCAATTAATAAAGAGAAAGGTGCCTTACTTTCAGATACTATCTACTAATAGTAAATGGTAATTACCAAATAAGTAATTTGGTAATTACTTATTTTTATTATTACTAATAACTGGAGAAACGTCAGATGAAAAATCTTAGTGATATTATTGGAGAAAGTCTTAGGAATTGTTTCTTGAATGAATGAATATTGTTTTTCTAATATAATTTGGTATTCGCTTAATATTTTTAAAGTTTTATAATTAAGAGAAACATTTAGCATATTATCACCTATAGAAAAATGTGCAAGATTAATTTGAAAATTTTTACATCTTTAACCATTGAGTATAACTTGAGTTTGAAATATTTTAATCACTGCAATATAAATTAGACTGTGTATTTTGTTTTCTTAATTTGCAAAAATCAGCTTCCCTATACCTTTTATGCTTCATACACATCCTATTCACCAATATTAAATCCTCATACTAAAATGCAGAAAATATTTTCAGTATTCAAAAGTTTGTCTTGAATTTAGATCAGACAGTAAATACCGGATATATATAGATATGTGGTAGTAATTTATCTCTGTGATTGTAGATCTCTCTTACACTCTTTCATTTTTTGGGTTACAGTTATATCTTACATAATCCAGCAGAGGGTGCTTCCTTTTTAGGGTTGGGTTAGAAATGAATGTTATCAGCAAAAAGTTAAAATCTTTTATATTTTGTTTCCAGTGATTAAACTATGTCTTCTTGAAGTTTTATGTATTTTTAGATGTATCTGTAAGATAATCACCTTCCATTAAGCACCATATGTTTTAACCAATGAGGACATAATAATACACATCTGTATCTGTATGTGCATGTTTAACATGCTTGCTCTCTGTTTTTCTTCTGAATGAAAGTTATGATTCTAACCAAAAGTTCCAAGTGTATTCAAATTAGGAAATTTTTATTTAACACTGTATTTGCTTGTTGGGGAAATATAAAAAACAAACAAACAAAAACAACAAACAAACAAAATTGCTTCTGGCATCCACAAAACAGTTTTATTTGTTTAAAAAATTATATCTATACTATAATTTTATAAAATATATGTGACTCTCCTAGGACTTACATAATGAAAACATGGTTTTATAAGCATTCGCAACACCACTGGTCATACTAAGAGTAAATGGAAATATTATATCTTCTAAAAAACAAAATAACCAGTTTTCAAGGAATAGTTCATTTCCTAAATTAATAGTCCTTTATTTCCATGCTACACAAGAGCAATTCCTGAAATAATCTCAGAAGGATCCTAGGATATTTTAATTGCCCTTCAGGTGCCCATGCACTGAAAGTTCTGCTAAGGAATTTAACGCTCTTAGACAATGGTTTTGAATCACACCTCTCAGGAGAAATCTGAGATGATCTCAGCCACAAGCTAATTTCAAGGGACTTTTCCTTCTCACCATCTTATAAATGATAGTGCAGTCAAATTAAATAAATGGGAGATTACATTTCTCTGACTATTTTGCAGCCAAACAAATAGTGCTTGTGAGTCCTTCCTTCCATCTCTAATATTTACCATTAAAAGTTATACACTCATTTAAGAGACAGGGCTTTCTGGAAATACAACTTAGTAGGAAATCTATATCTATGAGTGTTGAACTTAACCATACTGGAAACAAAACACAATATTGAAAGAATGCTGTGATTAACTGCAGGACCTCACTGATCGTTCAGGTAACAGATGGATGTGGCACAATGAAAAATTTCCCTTTTTATTTACAAACAAAAGAGGATTTTTATGTGGCAGAAATTAAAACATTACCAGAACACTGATTGCCTAAGCTTAAATTCTTTCATATTAACACAGATCCTCTATTATATAAAGTCAACATTTTTAATCTGTTTGCATGGTTTGAATATACAAACCATAATATTTTGTGATTTCCCTTCAAGCAGATTAGTTTCTTCAGAAAGAATTATGCACCTACAACATAATGAGGTAATTAACTAGAGAACAAAGATTTTTCTTCTGCTTCAGACAAAACTTGCTTATAAGACCCAAGCAACACATGCATTATTTTTTGGACCATCTGACTTGTTCTTCATGTGATTTTGTTGTCAGAAATCTTATACTATTGTATTATACCAAAAAGAACTGCAAACATTAAAAGGACAATTGAGGTAAAATATGCCACCTGCTGTAATGTTGCTTTTATAAATATTTTAAGAGGTCGGCCAATGTAATAAATTTTGATAAATCATACTACAAATGAAAATCGCTAATGTTTATTTTGACTGATAGGTATGTTAGGTGAGAATCAGAAATCATATTGTGGTAAAATAGCTTAGAAAATCATACTCAAATGATTTTAAACATATTTAATTGAAATATATTTGAAAAACCGTAAACAAACAAAAAAAAAATCAAGAGTATTGTTCACACAACACTTGGCTCACAGAACTGTATTAAAACATACTCCACTATCTACATTTATCATTTCACTGCTTATTCTCTTTCCATTTGAAAACCTTTGTTGTTTGAGACGTGCCACAAGAAGCAAGAGGAATAAAATAAATTGTAAAGAACCCAATAAAAAGTTTTAAAGATTACAAAATGACAGCTTGCGAGATAATTTGTCTTATCCATGTGTTGACTAACATACTATAATTTGGATATTGGTTGCTTTGATAGACTAAATAATGGCCCCCAAATATGGCCATGTCCTAATACTTGGCACCTGTGAATGTTGCCTTATATGGCAAAAGAGATTTTGCAGATGTGATCAAATTAAGAAACCCGATGGGGAGATTATCCAAATGAGCTCCATGTAATCTCAAGTGTCTTAAGAGAGACACTGAAGGAGTCAGAATCAGTCAGAAGTAGATGTGATGACGGAAGCAGAGAGACAGAGATTTGAAGATGCTACCCTTGCTGGCTTTGAAGATGCAAGAAGAGGGCCATGATTCAAAGGATGTAGGTATTCTCTGGAATCTGGAAAGGGCAAGAAACTGGATTCTATCCTGGAGCCTTTAGAAGAAATATTGTCCTGATGACCTATTTTAGACTTCTTACCTTCAGAACAGTAAGAGAATAAATTTCTGCAGTTTTAAGTCACTAAATTTGTGACAGCAGTAATAAGAAGCCTGTAGTTCCTGCAGTTAATAATGAGAAGACTTCATACAAAATTTAAGGTTTGTTTAATTTTTAAATTTTTGTTCCTCTTAAAAACTAGATAATCTGGGAACAGTTGGAGCATCACTAGTTATATGGGGCAATGACTAGTTGTAGCTGATCCCTTTATAATTCACATGTTCTTCAGTTTACCAAGGGCTCAGTGAGACCATATCTCTTTTTTCTCTTAAACTTGATATCTAGTAGACATTATAGTTTATGACCTCTTCCAGATATGGTCTTAAATTTTGCATTTTACAGAATATTCATTTTACACTTCTTGAAATTTTTATTCCCATTTGCTTACTCATCTCCCACCATCCACCAATTTTTATCTTTTCTTTAAACTGTCAACCTGCAGGTTCTTTGGGAATCTTGATGATTCCGAATCTTGATGATTGTGATGAATCTGCATCACAATTTCTGATCTTTTTTTCATGAATATTTACAGCCACATTTGGAGTATATTTTCCTTATATTTACTATTTCCCAAGGTGAACCAATTCTCTTGTCCTGCAAACCTGTTAATCTTTCCATGTTTCTTATCATTTTTCTCCATTTTATTCTCATTACTACTATCCTTGTTTATGCCCTACATGTCTTGTGCCTGGTCTATGAAATATCCTCTTAACTGGTAGCCTGATAATCAGTCTTTCCTTACCCAAATACATTCTTCACATTACTGCTAGATTTATATTATAAAACTCAAAAATGATCATATCATTCTCATATGTAAAAAAAGCTGAGAAACCTCTCCTACCCCCAGAATAAATTTAGAATTTCGACTGTCACATTGAATGCCATTTTTAACCTGGCCCTACTCTAACTTTTCACGCTCTTTTTTCTTCACTTCTTTTCAACTCCCAGTCACACTAGACAAATATGTTTCTAGAAATATGTCTTGCACTTTTCCACTGGCTGGGATTTGCTCTCCCTCTTTTTTTCTTTTAAACTTTGCCTAAATAACATTCTACTTAGATCATTTTTTTTCTCATTCTCAAGGCGTGACTTCAGTGTCACTTTCTCTGAAATTCTTTTTTCTATTTTCCCATAGCACTCTTTACGTGTCTTCATAATAAGAAGCAGTACTGTTTTTACACATCTCTCTCTACCAAAAGTACATTGTAAGCTGAGTTTCTTGAGGGCACAAATAATGCTTTGTTCATTTTTGGTGTCCCTTGTACAAACCTAAGGCTTGGCTCCTAAAATCAGTGCTTAAGAGTAAAATCTATGAAACGAATACCTGAGTTTTACTGTTGGCTCACACTTTCTATGCTACAGTTTCTCCATTTGTAAAATGGAGAGGTCTGTTATATTATAGTACATACTTGAATTAATATTTATGATATATTTATAGTAGTGCCTGCTACACGGTAAAGTAAGGGCTATGTGCTAAATGTAAGTAAATAAATGTTTGCTAAATTACATTAAATTACTATTACACATATAAACCAAGATTTTTAAATATTAAGATTAAAGATGTTCAATAACATCAAAAAATGAAATAAAGTATGCATGAGAAAGAATGAAATTATTTACAAAAAGTAAACTCGTGCAAGATATTTTTGTCACAAGATAAGAAGAATAGAAATATGAGGGCATTTCTCATCTTGTTCCCCTGATGCTAGCTCTGAGCTCATAGTTACCTCCAAAAAAATTAAAAAATAAAATAATTCTTTGGTTGAATTAAGTCCATGGGACCACAAAGCAAAATGAGAAATTATCCTTTTAATTAGTTTCAGTAAGTTTCAATTAAATTATTTTCTGAGAATTAATAATAATGAAAGAATTTTCTAGGTCTTCCTTTTAAAAGAAATATTTAAGTCTTTTTAAAAATCAAAACTATTACCATGAAAATTTCTTGACCAGAACATAGAATTCTCTAGATAACCACAATTTAAAAAAATAAAATTAAGAAGTCTAATATTGGCATGATGTTTTTAGATTACTAAGATCATCACAATTTACCCAGCCCCTTTTAGAGCCAGAATTTAAGCAGGAAATTGAATCTTCAAAAGGAAGAATCAATGAAGCGTTGTGTCTTATAGTACTTACAGCTAGATGGGTAAATGTTCAAGGATAAGGAATCATTGAATTTGTGGAGATAAGGAGTAGGAGGGGAGACACTAGAATGAGAATTAAGAATGAGTTCTTGTCTGGCTTTATTCTAGACTCAATGCGTGATCCAAGGAGTGTTACCTAAACCTTTTTGAATATCAGATTTCTTGTCTGAGATTGGACTAGATAATTTATAATATCTCTTTTAGTTCTAACTATCTTTGTTTCTATGTATAATAAACAGTATGCATAGCTATAGTATTATAGTGATATTCTTTCTAGTTTTAAAAATAAATATAACAGGTGATATTTTGAAACTTGTTAATGAGTCTTTTTTCTTTCCAAGTATATACTTGCCCTTTTTGGTCTGAGATGTCCATTTCCTTAGTGGAATATTAGGATTTGTATGAAAATAGCATTTCGTTTTTGACGTCCAAAATGAGATTTTTCAGCAAAGCACCATAACAGCAAGCCATGCTATTATCTTAAGAGAAGATTTACTAAAATCTATCAATTATCATTTATCATGATAAGGACTCAGCCTGTAGCTATTTACAAGTATAGTTTTCCCATATTACAGAAAACATAGCCCTCCTGACCATAACATATGGTTCTGGGGCTTGCTGTTCTATGATATAAAGAAGATGTGATGCAGTGGTTTGAGGGAAATCCCAGGCATTTAGACACCAAGGAAATGAAGGGTTCATGATCTGGTCATTTGTTCTTAGTTTCATGAGGAATTGCAGGTTCTTATTACTGATTCAATCCACCTCAGCTACCACCTGACTATAAATCCACAAAATGGAGCTGGTCTTTTGCCTAGGCAGATTGCCCTATAGTGCTTGGTCACCTTTATACCTATTTGCTGCCACCTCTTCTGGTCATCTATTTGGCCAGCTAAATTCAACTTTCTCTCAGAACACACAGGAGCTCCTAGATCCTTTTCATACCACAGGAAGAGCTAGGGAATATTTACTCAGTTCTCTCTCTCATCCAGTTATGCTATGCCACCTCTTCCCATCTGATGAGCCATCAATCTAGCTTTACCTCTACTTTAAGAGACAGATTTTTCTTTCCTTTTCTCTCTAGTGAAGAACGTATCTTCATAATATTCTTCTTCTTTCTAACTCTTGTATCATGGATTAGTTTTATAAGTGTACAGGGTATAGAAGAAAAATTAGCTTGCTATTTACAGAGTTATTTTAAAAATATTACATATATTACACAAAAGTGACCATAACTTCAATTCTCCATAAAATTTTAGCATATATTATAAAATGTATGTTTTACACACACTTATATAAATCAGGGAAATGAAAAAGCATAGTGTATTTTGATTGCTAAAATATATCACCATGTCTCCCATTATATGTCTATTTTTAAAAAGGCAGAGCAAATGAACTGGTGTTTGCACATTGTTAAACTTACTTTTTTGAATTATCATATCAAAAAGTACTAGTTATTATTTTGTAAATTTGGACAGAACTTACTAATGGTACAACACAAATTTCTTTTACTGTACATTCATTGAATCTGTGTACACAGAAACACTATTACTCATTATAATAGCTGCCACTTATTCATCCTTTACTATGGACCAGAGACAATATAAAATATTCTATTTATCTTTTATTTCACTGATTTGTTGGCTCTTGGATGACACAAGAAATATTCAAAACTAATTTGAAAGTGGAAAACCAAGTAGAAACTAATAAGAAGCATTAACTAGTGATAAATGTAGTCAGTCATTAAGACACACACCAATATGGTAAAGAATTATGATTATATTTAAAAATAACCAAGATGAATCCTAAAATATGTATAAATTGATAGAAAAACTATGATTTTTGTAAATAATTGCAATGAATTACATAACATTATAATGATTTAAAAAGGGGGAGCCCTTCTGATTCTTCTCTCCATAATTTTTTTTCTATCTGCTTATTCTCCTACTAGTTTTCTTGAAAAGGAGTGAGCTGCTAATCTGATTGATCTGAGAATCCTGTTGGAGATACTCTGGAAAGCCAGGATTCTCTTTCTGGTCCAGGAGCATTCTCTCTTATTGATTTGTTTATTTTCACTCTCACTCTCTCTTTCTAGGTACTTTGGACTGAATGTTTGCATATTCCCAAAATTCATATGCAGAAGCCCTAACCCCTAATCTTATGTTGAAGTGATGGTATTTGGATGTAGAGCCTTTGAGATATAATTTAGATAATGAGGGTGGAGCCCTTGTGAATGGGCTTTGTGCCCTTATAAGAGATATAAGATATTTCTCTGCCATGTGAGGGTACAGAAAGAAGGTGGCCACCGCAAAACAGAAAGAGTAACCTTCCCAGGATCCAGGTTGGCTGGCACCTTATTCTTGGACTTCCCAGCCTCCAGAGCTGTGATAGATAAATTTCCATTGTTTAATCAACCCAGTCCATTGTTGTTGTTACAGCAGCCTGAACTGACTGAGACACCAGGCAAAACAAATCATCCTCATCTCAGTGCATAGATTTAAGTTAGTGGAAGGAGAAAAGAAAAAAAAAAAAACACTCTGGTTTTGAGGCCTAAGACACTTGTGCTAAGTCTTTTTATAAAATCTGTATAAAGATTATTTTGATAACTCAAAAGCAGTACCTTATTATATCAGCTATTATTCCTTGTATATGGTTTCCTGTGTAAAGAACTCTCCATGGGAAAATTGTGAATGGAAGGTCAGGCTATAGCATTCCTGTGTCCTTGGCTTTAATATGTCATCTTGAAAACATTCGATATTTCTCTTAAACTCTAACATGTTAGTGCCCAGTGTAACCCTGGCACATGTAAGTATATGGAAGAAGACTAGAATTAAGAGATATAAGAACTACACGGACCAAGATTTAATAGTTACGCAATGATCACATTAACTTGTATTGGGAAAGCATCACAAGCTACTAGAGCTTCATTCTTTGCATTCCTTGGCTTATGCTCCTTCCTTCATCTTCAAAGACAGTAGCATAGAATCTTGCATTTAACCTTACATTGCCTTCTTCTGTAGTAGTATCTCTCTCTGTGGTATACCTATGTCTCTGATAAGGATACTTGTGATTGCTTCATTGGGCCCACCTAGAAAATCCAGGTTAATTTCTTCATCTCAAGATTCTTAAATTGGTCATGTCTGCAAAATCTCTTTTACCATACAAGGTAACATTCACAGGTACTAGAGACTAGGATTTAGACATCCTTGAGGGCTATTATTCAGCTGACATGAAAGCCTACGAAAGGCTAAAAATAGGCAAGATTTGGGATAGAAGTGTGTGATAGTGATGAGAATTTTTGGTATTGAATTCAAAACAAGATTCTTAAAATTTTGAAATTTCTGTAAGATTTTGAGGAGAAGTATCTGACAGAAGTCTTTCCCCTTTGTGAAAATGCAGACATAAGAAGAGCCCACTGGAAGCACCAGTTATGAAAAGCCTCGGTAGAGCACACTAACCATTTGAGAACTGGTTTTGATTAATCAAACTGAATTTATAGGAAATGTCTATCTGATAAAAGAGAATCCAGGATATTTATCAGACTTGAGATTACAAGGCTACTATACTCCAAAGGCCAACACTCGACTCCGAACTTTTATCCTTCTCTCTGCTGAGTTGACCCAGGATGACAGGGCTATCCTCTGTGAGGTGGCCCCAGCCAGGTAGCTCTCTTCTTACCCACAACAAGCATTAAATGGGAAAAGAAGTCAGACCAGGTTCTCTCTATAAACATAATTATCACTTTCCTTTCTCAGTATAGGCAGGCAAATCTGAGTACAGATCTCAAGTTTAATCAAATATGGGGAGAGCAGATGGCTTGCTCAGGTATATAGCCTGTGCTGCATATGACTATGTAACTATTAATAAAGTGTAACATTGATTCTTGTTTCTCTGTTGTGTGTAGTTTCCTCAGAAACTCTAAAGAGGTATAAGTGATTGGAAGGGCAAATTTTAATATTTTAGGATCTCAAGTTATAATACTACCAAAATACTTAATTTTTAAAATTTTATTGAATTTATTGAGGAGACATTGATTAATAAAATGTTATAGGTTTCAAGCATGTAATTCAATATTTTGTCATATGTATATTGCACTGTGTGCTCACTACTCAAGTTATATTTGACCCCCTTCATCACCTTTCAATTCTAACAGTACAAGACTATTGGAAGTGAAATGATAAATGTAAATTATTTCACTCATATTTAAAGTATCAATTTCAATACATTAAGATAAAAATATTTACATCAGTATAGATGCCAACTGACTTGACAATAGTTTGCATAGTAAAAAGCATGAAGATTTTAGTTGAATCTAAAATATAACTGAGTCAAATGTTTGCCAATTTAATGAGTACAATACTAGATGGATAGAAGTATGGTGCCCTAGAAATGAGGTAACTGTCTCCACTGTTATTTTCAAAAGTCTACATTTAATTTTTTACTTTAAATTTTAAGTGTGTTGTTGACTAATAGAAATATATGAAAATGGGCTTATTTAGATTTTAACAGCTTAGAAATCAATTCATGAGTATATAGAAGGAGAATTAGAGCTATTTATACCCAAGGAAAAAGAGATGCAGGAATATCAAGGCAAAATTTGAAGGGCAGCCATTTAAAAATGATTTCCTTAATGCAACTCCCAAAATTCAATGGATAGCATTTTAATCAAGCAGAATTTTCTTAATATAAAGAACTTTTTATAATTGGAGATTCTAAAAATAGAATGAGCAATTGCTAAGTTTGGATTTCTCTAAATTTCTCTTACATTGTGGCTCTCAGGAGAATAAAAGTATATATATATATGTATGTATATATATATATACGTATATATGTATGTATACATATATACGTATATATATATATACATACATATATATATATATACACATACACATATATACTGCACAAGTTTATTATACATTTTCCTGATAAAGGGATATGTGGACAATAATACAAATGACCACAAATAGATCAATTTTTATGGAAAATTCTATATAGCAAATTGGTTTCACACCACTCTTTATTTTTTTTTCTTGATATTTGGCAAATGGTTATATCTATAGTTAACTCATGGTTTCAACTTAAATACTAGAATAATACTTAGAATAATACTTCCTTAACTTTTTGTGCTGTTCACAAAGTCACAGCTACAGATATAACAACCTTTTAAATTTAATCTGCATTAACATTTTTTCTATTACTTTTTTAAATCAACACAATGCACAAACATTTTTTCTATTACTTTTTTAAATCAACACAATAAACCAGGCCCTGATTTGTAGTCTTTATCAATTTCCAAGGTATAAATACTCACACCATGGCCAATTTCAAGCAACAACATAAAGTCATTAAACATAGAGCAGAAAGAGATATTTAGTAGCACACCATTATAAAGTATTTTTACCATCTATATACAAGACATATAAATAACCTCAAGAGCAGTAAACATAGTAAAATAAGATGTGATGACTTTTGAGTAATTACTATTTTTGTTTTTAATTCATTTAATTATGAATTTATATAATTATTTTTTTTTATAATAGATGTATTTAACCACTGGCTTGTGAAATTCCTGAGAATTTAATTATCAGCTCTTATAGGCTAGAATAAACTGACTCCAGTATACCACCAGAATAGTGGCACTCTCTGTACATAAAAATTTAACCATGGACAGGTCACAAAACATACTTCGATGAAAAACAAAATGGAAAGAAAGTTTAGGAGAAGCAATTTGCCTATTTCTGAGCTTATAAAACCAGTATAAAAACTTATTTGGAAATCCATTTTTGTAGATTTGTCCATTAGCCTTATTAATTTATATTATTTGTTATTTTTTTAATTATACACACATATAATAGCATCAAAGAATTATAGGTATAGGGTTTAGGAAAATATTCTACATACAAACTTATATATTTTTAAATATCGTAAAATAAAAAATAAAATGTCAATACTTTCCAATACCCTAAATAGCACATCAATACCAAAGAGTAGACTATCTTAACTACTAATCTATAATCTACCATACACAATTTAAGAAAAGTCACATTCCTAAATTCAGTAAGCATACTTACAGTTTCATCATTTCCAAACAAAATACTAAAGACAAAACAAAAAATCCATCCAATTAATGTCTAGAAATACATTATATCTTATTATTTGAGAGTTTTCTTTACCCCAAATTAAAAATATGTACATATATTTAAAAATGATTTAACAAACAATATATATTTTAATAAGGTCTTTCCTTTCACTATTTTATATTTCTTATAACTAGAAAATATAGATTTTTAAATATGACTGGAACTTTAATAAATCTAAATAAGATTTATAAATCTATTCTAGGCATAAAAGTAAATTTGGTCATAGGTGTTTGGATGACATGCAGAACAAATATGTCCACTTTTAAACTAGATTTTTGGCGTAATGTAGACTAAGAAAAATACACATGTATTCAGATCAAATTATGCAGATTTATGCAATAGACACAGCAGGAATTATGTGAGAATTAAATTAATGATGCCTATTATTTTAAGTGTTTGTTAAGTTGTATTTATGATCATTAATTTATTGAATATATTTACTTGTATATTCATAATAAAATGACTTCTGTTTTTTTAAGAGTTCAATAAGAACATATAACATGAAATTGCTTATTTTTTTCCAAATGATACTAAAATTCAAAATCTACAGTCTTACTTTGGAGTCATTCTACCACTAGCTTAGCATAAGATCTTATTATAATTTAGAGAAATGAGACTGAAAGTCCACATGCAGCTAAAACTAAATCCACTTTTTAACCTATGCTTACATGGAATCTACTTTTCTTATACTCTTATAACCATATTTTCATCATCTTTAAAAATTTAATATCAAAAAAGATGGAAACTTGAAGCATTAACATACGTTTTTACATTTTCTTTTTTTATTAGTTTCAAATATGCAATACATTGGTTAGACATTTATATAGTTTATGTAATGATCCCCCTGATTACTCTCTCACCCATTTGCCTCTACACATAGCCATTACATTACTTCTGACTATATTCCCAATGTCGTGCTCCCCATTCCGTGATCATCTCTCAACTACAAATTTGTACTTCTTCAACCCATCATTTTTTTTTCCCAACCCCCTTCCCTCTGGCAGTCACCAGATTGTCTTCTGTATTTGTGAGTCTGTTTTCATTTAGTTTCTTCCTTCTGTTCCTTAGATTCTACATATAAATGAAATCATGTGTGTGGGTCCCAGGTCTGGCTGTGATCCAGGCTCACGACTAGGGATAGGACTCCGGATTTTAAATATTATATTAATGTAGTAAGGCACTATGCTTAACTTATGCAAGTATGACTCAGCTTATTGTTTATTAGTCATGTGTGGCAGAATGCCACTATTGTTCTCTGACATATATAAAGCCCATGCGGTCCCCTAGCGCAGAAGCGCATATTCCCAGCAATAAAGTTGGTGCCTGCCATTTCATTCTTATGTCGGCTCCTCGAGCATTCTTTCAACTCAGTGTCTCACCACTGAAACCTTCCCTTCTTGATCAGCTTGATGTTGACACACGGCACAGCTGGCAGGATGAGGTGAGTACAGCCCCCAGCACTCCTCACGGTCCCTGGGTGGAGGATACTAGGATGGAGGACAGTCTGTGGCCCCCCATCTCCTAATAGTATCCCATGAACATGTATCTGGCTACGTAGACATCCCCAGGGGATTGGGATGGAGTGAAGTTGCATCCTGAGGCCATCTGGAAAGGCCTGGAATTTCTGGAGCTGAATATTCCGACCACTCACTGGGAGGCAGAGGGTAGGGTAGCCTGGATGTTCCTGGCAATGCTGCAGCAGGCCAGCCTGGAGGTTCAGGATCAGGCTCAGTGGGTGCAACAATTGCAATATCAGGAAGAAGCACTGGAAAGGCGGCTGGAGGCGGCAGAATGCATGCTGCAAGGCCCTGATGGGTCACCGCCATTGTCCTGGTCTGGGATCCCACCAGCGATACTGTGGCAGGCTCAGCTGGTGATATGGCAGCAGGTTGAAATAGAGCAGCTGGTGGCCACCGGGGGCGGGGGAAGGCAAACTGGCAGCACCCCCCAGGCTAAAAAGCATACCACCTTGATCCAGTACTCCCCTGCCAAACTCTGGGACCTGACGAAATAGGTACGGCAGAGAGCCGTGGAGAAGATATGGGATGATGGGGCTGATGGGATTGAATTATATCGAGAAGAGATGGTTCAGCTGGCCTCTGTAATGGTGGGGGCTATCACTGATCCAGGCACAAGCACAAGTTGCAATATCACAATGTCCCTGGTGTGCTGAGCAGCACCCAGAGAGACAGCAGGTAAAGAGTACCTCGGGGATGGTGCCCCATGGGGCTAAGCCACTCCAGGAATGGCAAATGGGCTATAGAGGGCTTTTCCCCACAGACCAGGGACATCGCTATGTATTCACAAGTGTGGACACAGCTCCCCTCTAGGGTTTGCATGACCGGTGGCAGCTACTGATCAACACCATACTGTGACCACTTTGGAGCACCTTGTGGTGGCCTATGGCCAGCCATTATTAATCTCCAGTGACAGAGGCATTCATTTTATTGGACAGGAGGTTCAGACCTGGGCCCACACAATGATGTGCAGTGGCAGTTACATATTCCTTATCTCCCACAGGCAGCTGGAATGGTAGAGCGGTTCAACAACTTGCTGAAGAATAAACTGTGTGCCTTGGGCCCCGGCTGGCGCTGTTGGCATACTAATCCCCAACAGGTTATATGCCTTCTGAATGAGCAGCCCCCGGCAAATGAGGTTGTCTCCCCTTCACAAGGTTGTAACAGGCTTGACATGGACTATTAAAATGTGCTCGGGCACTGCTGCTAAACAGTTTTTGCCCCGGGCCTACCAGGGAGCTTTGCTCTTGCCAGCTCCAGAATATTTGGCAGCAGATAAACAGGCCACCTGATCATGGCCCTGGACTATACGGATAACACAACAGCCGTGGGTGGCCCTGGTGGAGCCCTGGAGACAGGGCTTATGCAATGGGTTGTGGGTAGAACCCTGGATTTACATTTGGCACACAGCCTTGCAAGTGTCATTTCTGATGACAGTGGAGAGTTCACAGTTAGTGGGGAGTTTGCTCTTAGCCTCTGGCCCATTCCTCTCTATACTGTGACACTGGTGGAGAACCCCTGGCCTGCTACCCTCGAAGAAACTATCTGGTACCACAGGCCAGGGGCAGCTCCTCTCTCAGCTACCTTTTATCTCAAGATGAGCAGGTGGCCTGTGTCCTCTCAGAAGGAAAAGACTTGTCTTTAATGGTCCTTTTGTCTGCTCTATTCTATCACCCAGGCTGACAACAGAGAACAGTGTCATGTCCTGGGCTCATGTGTTTGCTACTGTCCGGGCTCGCAGCTAGGGATAGGACTCCAGATTTTAAATGTTACATTAACGTAGTAAGGCACCTGCACCTAACTTATGCACGTATGACTCAGCTTATTGTTTATTACGCATGTGTGGCAGAATGCTACTATTGTTCTCTGATATATATAAAGCCCATGCAGTCCCCTAGTGCGGAATCACGCGCTCCCGGCAATAAAGTTGGTGCCTGCCATTTCATTCTCATGTCAGCTGCTTGTGCATTCTTTCAACTGGGCAGCTCACCACTGAAACTTTCCCTTCTTGATCAGCTGGGCGCTGACAATATGGTATTTATCTTTCTCTGTCTGACTTATTTTACTCAGTATAATGTGTGAGTATGAATATATACATATATACAGATATATGCATATACACACATACACACATTTCTAGTATTTGAAGTATTTTTAGGTTACTTCCTAATTTTAAAAGGTTTTCACTCCTTGAAAAGTATTTTTATATCCTATTTTATTCTCCACTATTATTAGAATTTGATACATGAGCCTCTTAAATATTGCTTTCAACTTTTAAAGAACCTTTGGATTCTTCAGACTTGAGTTACCTTATTATACAATTTATTGAAGGCTAATAATTATTAGGACATGTGGTAGGCGGTTATCACAAGTAACATCACACTACTGGCTCTATGTACAAGCTACAATAGGGCAAATGGTACAATTAGAGGCACATTCTTTGGTGCATAACAATAGAAGCCTAGTGACACTGCAAGATTAAGAAAAGGCTAAAACATCTTTAAAACTACTCATTACCACCAGTCAAAATGTGCATATTTGACCTTTATGGTAATCAGAAGAATCTCAGCTTATGCAGTAGGCAGCTAAATAATCGTCACTTTCCACACAGTTTTCCTTGAAGTGACCTCAGGTTAACATGGTTGATCTTGAAGCTGACGCAGACACTGAATCGACTCATCAGCAGTCACAGTGAAAGGCCATTATCTTCATCAGCTAGGTTACAATGACAGGATAAGAGTTTTGCAGATTTTTCTCTGTAAGAGACGTGAATGTTGGACTTAAATGTTGACTTCTCTGTATGTTTTGAAGGTTATAAAATTACTTAGAAACCTTTCCTTGAGGTGCAAATTCACTCTGCGGTATGATAATCATGCAGGTAGCATAAAAAATAGTTGCTTAGTTTATTACCTTGTTGTCTTATTATATTAAAGCTTCATGCTAAATACAGAAATCTCTTACTCTTGATCTTTCTTCTTCCCTATAGATCTACTATTAACTCTACTCATTTTAATTTGAATATATTAACAGTTACAATGAAGAATCTCAAAGCTAAACTGTTATTTCCAAATAAGATAAAATCTATACAATAACTAGAACTAATGTAGCAACTCTAACATTTGAAAAAGAAAGATCCTTAATCATGTGGAATAAATTAAAATGCACCCTCAATATTACTCCCTCAAATATTACACCTGAAAATCTAGACATCTGTAGCTAGAATAATTGTAATTCTTGAATAATGGACACTTAAAATCAAATGAAACTAATTTTTGTTTTGGAAAGCTCATTATTCTCCAATTTTTATAGTAACACATCATAGCAAATAACTACAAGATAATTATGTCATAGATGTTATTTCCCTAGTGGTTTTAGAGGAAGATAGTGTTACCTATAGAAACAGAATAATTTAACAGTCACCAAATTAGAGCAGAGAGATAAAAACTGTTTAGAAAGGTAGCCAAAGTAAGAATTTTTTAAAGCATAAAACCCAAAGTTCCCCAATATTTGTGTCTTGGTTGGTATTTAAAAGTAGATCATTCGTAATTCTCCCTAATATGTACAAGATAAATTGATGTGTACCTAGAAAAGTTGCTACTTCCTGTAATTCAAAGTCATTGCCTTTACTATGAGACCTAGAAAGCGCTTCAGGATTCATTATGACATGTAGAATATATAAGCAATAAGGTGTGACAGGCAATGTGGCTATCATAAAATAATCACACTCCTGGGTCATTACAAAGCAAGAGGTGCATTGGTGCACCTTCTCATTCCCCCTGGGGTGTGATTACAGCACAATAAGCATACTTCATGCCATTACTTTATTACTTTTATAAAAAGTCTTTGTTGGAATAGAAAACTGTTTTTTGTTTGGTTTTGTTTTTTCGTTTGTTTGTTTTTGCTTAAAGAAGACAAAGTTGGCAGTTTACAACATTAACAGTAGTTTCAGCTAAGCCAGATAGATTATGTGTGCTAATCTACTTCTTTTAAAAAGTACAGTTGCCAAGGTCAATCATAATCCCTCACTTTAAAACAAAAAGAACCCATTCACTGGTTGGTTGTGTGTTTAAATTATTCAACCTTAAGAAAAAATGTGTCATTATCACAAAAAGTGTAATATCTAGAAACAACTGTTTGAAGAAACAATTTGTTTCAAAAGTTATTTTTTTTCCCCAAAATCATAGGTTCAGAAAAGCTTTACAGATTTAATTAAGGAAAATGCAACCTAAAGTAATTGACAGGTCACACATTGGGCAGTAAGGTTATTCATAATTTTTAGTTTTTTCTATTTAGTCCCCCACCCAAATTCAAGTGACAGCTCAATTTAGGGTGCTAAATTAGACACAAAATCTCATCACTGTCATTCAAATTATAGCCTAAAAGTCCTATTCTAATTTTACAAATGTACAACTTCTTGTCTTATGTATCTTCCATTACTTAACACTAGTCATTTTTACTTTATTTAATATTCTACAACCTAAAAATAGACATAATCTCAAGTAATAATCTCATCTATGATCCAAATAATAATTACATATGGCATTAAATTATTCACATAAATTTGGAACAATTATTCACATACATTTGGAACATTATTATTCACATACATTTGGAACATAAAATTTTTGTGTGAAGGGTAATAAGTACATATTATTATTCCCACTTCATAGAAGGGTAAAACAAGGCATAGAAAGCTAAATTAAATAGCTAATCCATTTAACCCCTAAGCTAATATTTTAATTCTAAGGATAAACACATTTATAAAAAGAGCATTTACAGAAAATTATCAGGGACAAATTCTTAACCTCTTTTAGCTTCAATTTCCTCGTCTATGAAATAATGGTGTTAAAGTACATGGTCTACATGGTACATCTTAAACCTGTCATTTTGAAAATCACTCCTTGTATAACAGTATTAATTGTCATGGGATAGTTAACTTCAGGCAGCTGGCTCCATTCCTAACTAAATCTTCAGATAGTCAGTATGAAAACGACAGGGCATGTTGTTGATGAGAGAAGAAAATAGGTAAGGGAATAAATCAATGAAAACTGAGAGCAATCTCACTTTGATATCTGTTAACATTCAATTTATTATTGACAATTTATCTGATTTGACAGATAATGTGGTAACTGGTTTCATTTTTACCATTTCATGATTAGAAAAGATGATCTACTTTATAAAAGAATCTGGTTTAGGACAGAGGTCTATAATAACTGCAGCCCCATAATGGAACCTCAAATGAATTCCAGGGTGATTTGTAGAACACAAATGAATTCCAAAGTTGAAATAACTTGAAGGAGCACTCAACTATTAGATATCAATTATAATATTTCCATATTGATTTTGAAAAAAACTCATATCAAAACATATATATTTAACATTACTTGTTCAGTTCTTTCTATTTCTATGAAGAACATTTAGATGTGATTTTTGTTGGACTTGAAAGGAAGGATGCCTTCTATGTCAAAATTACTTTTTGTTATTCTTAAGGAGGGACAATATTTTCTTTACGTTTAGGAGAAGAGAAATAGGGGATCACCTCCATATTAGTCCTTTTTGCTTCTGCATAAAATGAGAGATAATTGGTCAATTAGTAATCATGGTTCGTGACCTATTTACTAAACAAATGTTATGTCCTCTAGGTGTCTTGGCAGAACACACATATTCTCTTTTGGATTTTGTCCCCTTTCTTGGATCTTAAAATATCCCTCCATTAATATTTTTACAGAAAATTCCAAAAATTTTCTAGAACACTATTTTTGCCCTTTGCTAAATGGTCCTGGATTTGGGCCACTCGCCCTCTCCATTGCTAGATTTTCCACATCACAGTTTATTTGTTTGTTTGTTTGTTTATTTGTAATCATAGTTTGGCACAGAACACTTCTATGTATTCCTAGCTTCTCACACCAGGTCAAAATCTACCTTTGTTACCCTTTCCAGAAGCACTACGCCTCTGAATTATCTTACCTCTGAATTATCTTCCACCCTTTCATGAGGAAAGAGAGAAACAAAGAAGGAACCCAAGGTCCGACACAATCACTCTTCCATCTCTGAAGACACAACTCTTTTTTTCTACCCTGCTTCATAGTAAGACCTTGGAAAGATCACTGTACCTATTCTAAAGGAACATTGTTACTATACAAACATTGTTTTGGGACGTCTTACATTGCAGTTGATATTTCTCTAAAATTAGAAATTCTCTAACATTTCTGAAAAATTAGAAATTGAAGCAAGTTGAGCCTTTTATTCTATATATAAACTACTTCCACTTACCCTCCACTTTATTTTTGAGGCAAAAGGCAACTTTTATGTAAGAGAAAATATCTTCACAGGCTTCATGTCTCATGTATCACTATAATAGGACATAAAGCCTGCATAGCAATCAACTTTGTATGAACTGAATCTTTGGTGCCGGTTAATTGATCTTTGGGATCCCTAAGACTAAAATGGATGAACAGTCCACTAAGAAGCTACTAGAGTGTGTAATTGAAACAACTTTAGATCTGGATACACAGATGCCTGACAGCATAATAAAGTATCAAAATTCCTCATCCTTATGGCAGGCTTATGTAGTTTACATATTACAAGCCCCTTGAACAAAGTAAGTTCAAATGGGCCTTCATCAATTTCACTGAAGAAGGGAAAATGCCCAGATCTTTCCACATTGTTGACCTGGATCTGAACAATCTCTAATTCTTAAGGATCCAGAATCTCAGTATACAGCACTGGTTAGAATGGAAACATACCAATCAGGTGAGAAATGAAGTTTTAACCAGAATTTTTAAAAATGTTGACAGTGGACACCAATTTGAGTGCAGAGAACCAACTAGTCTCATGTACTATCTGTGGAAGTAGATATTGTTTTATCACTTTGAGAAAGAAATTCGACATTGTGCATTGACTGCTTTTTAAAAAGTATATACCTCAGAACATTTAATTACACCTCTTGTAGTAGTGATTTGAAATCACAAGTAACAATAAATAATGTTTTAATTCACAAAGATAATAGTAAAAGTATTTATATTCAAAATCATTTGAAATAGCATCAATGGTTATTGACCTAAGAATAGTACTTTCATATGAAAAGTACTGTGATTCTAAAAGATAATTATAAAAATTAAACTATATTAGTTTTTAAGAAAAAAGCAGAATATAAAATTATTTATGAAGTTTTCAGCTTTATAAGAAATACATAAAAACAGTGTTCCAAATTTTAGCAGTTATTATCTTTAGTAGAACTATTAATAAAATATGAATATTAAGGGTGATACATTTTCCTTGTTTTCTTCTTTTCCTTTTTCTACTTTGTAAAATAAGTCTAATTTATTTTTAAAACTTTATTTTTAATGAATAAAGAACCATAGCAGGATAGATGATTTTAATGTTTTATTAATATAAAATATGGAATATGAAATAAACCACATATATTATTTCCCAAACAAATATATTATCAAATTCAGTAAATTGATAATAATGTTTACCTCATTCTATATTGATTCACATTAGTAAAATGCTTCAGGATTCAAAAGCTGAATGCATGATTCTACGGTTGTTCCCAGAGATAACAACCACACCTAAAATTTTTATAGACAGAACCATGTGAACTTTGATACCAATCCCAAGAAGCCTATGTATGTACTTACTCATGAGGCTGAGTTATAAGAAAATTGTATGTATATTACATTTATACATTTTTATGTAAAAATGTCCTATTAAAATAAAATCAATTAATGAAAATTTTGTGAAGCTATTCTAGTAAAATAATTAGTCATTGGAGTGGTAATATAAATTGGTTTGATTCTTTTGGAAAAAAATTTAATCGTATATAATAATGAAATGTACTGCTGTACTTTTCCTTCCAGCTCTGAGAAAGTAGCAGAATTCTGGCTTATCTTCTTATCATTAAAAAAAAAAAATAGATCACTGGAAATATATGTGCAACAACTATTTCAGACAATAAATGCAGGACTAAGATACCTGGAAAAGAATATAAATGAAATGAGCTCTATGATTATCTTAGATTTCTGTCTAGAGGCAGTTTTCAAATTCCATTGCAGGAAAAGGAATATCAAGTCCAGTATTCCCCTTGGATTGAGAAGAAAGAGGCTGGATTTCAGGAAAGATAAGGCAGCTAGAAATGGTGGAACAAAGTATCATAGAGGACAGAAGTATGGAGAAAAAAACTGTAGAAATATGAAAATGGATTCCCTTGAGTCTTTGTCCAAATACTACTCAGTACACACATTGGATAAAACTTAGCAAGGCCCAGCAAAGAACAAAAATATGGGGAAAGAACAATTACTAAGGATCTAGAAGCCAAACAATTCCCAGAGATCATGCAAAGGAATTAACTGAGTTCCAGCTAGCCAGGGTGAAAGTTCTGGACATTGAGTAGAGTCAAGAAGAATTGAAGCTAACTATAGAGAAAAAGTCACTATAGATCTATCTTTAGAAGTCTTTAAAACAACCTCAAAAAGAATCAAATTAATCTGCAAGCATGTTAATGTCCAGCAAAAACAAAGGCCTTACTTTTTAAAGAAATACAACAAAATCTAATATCCTTTGACATGAAATTCACAATGGTCAGCATCCAATTAAAATTTTATTACTTTTAAAGAAGCAGAAAATACTGCCTAAATCAATCATCGGAAACAAACCCAGAAAAGACTGCGAGAATGGAATTAAAGGAAAAAAAAGGATGGATCCTAAAAGATATGTATAACCAACATGAACAACAATTAGGACAAACAAGAACATAATGAGGAGGGAAATGCGGAACATATAAAAGAAGTGAATGAAAGCTTTATGAATGAAAAATACAATATCTGAAATAAAAATTTTGCTAGATGCTATTAAGAGCAGAATAGATCCTACAGAAGTAATAACCAGTGAACTTGAAGATATAGGAAAAAACAACTATCAAGAAAAATGAGACAAAAAATGCATAAAGTGTTAGCAATCCCTGAGATAATATTCAAGTAGTCAAATATTTGTATTGTAATTCCCAGGAGAGAAAAAGGTATGCAGAATAAATATTTGAAAGATTAAAGGCTTAAATATTTCCGAATTTGATTAAAGTGAATACATAGGTCTAAGTTCAATGAATCCTAAGCAGAATAAGATAAAAAAAAAAAAAATTACATCAAGGATCATCATAATTAAAGTGTTTTTAAAACAGAAAGAAAATATTAAAATTGGCCAGGAGAAAGACACATTACATATAGTGGAACACAGAAAAAAATATAGCAGACTTCTTGGTAAAAACTATACAGTACATAATGCAATGGGATAATATCATTAAAATGACCAAAAAAAAAGTTGTCAACCTAGAATTCTATTCCCATAAAAAATGTATTTCAAAAGTAAAGGTGAAATGAAGACTCTTTCAGACAAATTTTATCACCATCATATCTGTAATATAAGAAGGCAAGATATTTTATCACCATCATACAACATTAAAACTATTATGAGTTTGATTGTTATAGATACTTAATATAAGTGGAATCATGCAGCATTTGCCCTCCTGTAATTGGCTTATTTAACTTAGAATAATGTTCAAGATTCATTCATGTTGTTACATACAGCAGAATTCTAGGAAAACATATCTATGTTGTTTCACATAGCAAAAAATTATAAAAGTTCCTTGTATGTTTTGGATAGTAATGTTTTATGTGATATATGGTTTGTAAATGTTTTCTTCAATTCCACAGAATATTTTTTCACTCAATTCTTGATTGTTTCTTGTCCCTTATAAAAGGTTTTCAATTTGTTGTAGTTCCATTTGTCTTTTCAGTTTTTCTGCCAGTGCTTGTGGTGTCACATTCAAGAAATCTGTACTAAAACCATCATCATGAAGTTTTTTCCCTATATTTTCTTCTAGGAATTTTATATTTACAAGTCTTATATTTTAGTCTTTTATTTTGAATTTATTTTTGTTTATGGTATAAAATAAGGGCACAATTTAATTCTTTCATGTGTAGATATACAGTTTTGCAAGCACTATTTGTTGAAGAGATTATCTTCTCCCCATTGCGTATTCTTGACACCCTTGTAGAAGATCAAAATATAGTTGACCATATATGCATGAATTGATTTCTGGGCTCTCTACTTTGTTCCATTGGTCTATATGTATATCTTTATTCCAGTGCCATACTGTCATAATTATTGTACCTTTGTAATATATTTGAAATTAGGAAGTATAATGATTCTAGTTTTTTTCATTTTTCTCAAAATTATTTTGGCTCTTTGAGGTTTCTGTGGTTCTATATGAATTTTAGTATCAATTGCTCTATTTTTGTAAAAAATTTCAATGGGATTTTTTTTTTACGGCTTTTTTTAAAAAATTAAAAATTTTAAAATTCTTTTAAATAAATTTATTTATTTAAATTAGTTTCAAGTATGCAGTACATTGGTTAGATATCTATAATGTTCATAAAACGATCCCCCCAATTGCTCCCTCCCTCCCCTAGCCCTCCCCTTAGCCATCATATAAATACTAACTACATTCCCTCTTCCATGCCCCCTGTGCCCAACTATCAACTACTAATTTGTACTCCTTTAACTCTTTGCCCCATTCTCCAAGCCTCCCAACCCCCCGTCCCTCAGTCCATCACCAAATTGTCCACTATATTTGTGAGTCTGTTTTTGATTAGTTTGTTCTTTCTGTTCCTTAGATTCCACATATAAGTGAAATCATATGCTATCTATCTTTCTCTGACTTATTTCACTCGTCATGACTTCTAGGTCCAACATGTCGTTGCAAATGGTAGGATTTCACTTTTTTTAAAGGCTAAGTAATATTATATTGTATATATAAACCATAATTTCTTTATCTAACCTTCTGTTTATGGGCATTTAGGTTGCTTTCATATCTTTACTATTGTAAATTGTGCTGCCATGAATACTGGAGCACATAGATCTTTATGAATTATTGTTTTGGTTTTCTTTGGATAAATACCCAGAAGTGCAATTGCTGGGTCAATAAGTATATCCATTATTTTAATTTTTTGAGGAACCTCCATCCTGTTTTCCATAGTGGCTGTACCAATTTGCAATCCCACCAACAATGTATGAGGATTCTCTTTTGTCCGCATCCTCGCCAACACTTGCTGTTTTTTGTTTTGTTGATGATAGCCATTCTGACAGGTGTGTGGTGATAGCTCATCGTGGTTTTAATTTGCATTTTTCTGATGATTAGTGACCCTGAGCATCTTTTCATATGTCTGTTAGCTATCTGTATTTCCTCTTTAGAGAAGTATCCGTTCAGATCTTCTGCCCATTTTTCAATTGGACTGTTTGTTTTTTTGTTAAGTTGTATAAGTTCTTTATAAATTTTGGATATTAACCCCTTACCAGATGTATTATTAGCAAATATCTTCTCCCAAACAGCTGGTTGTCTTTTTGTTTTGTTGATGGTTTTCTTTCCTGTACAAAAACTTTTTAGTTTGATGTAGTCCCATTTGTTTATTTTTTTCTTTTGTTTCCTTTCCACGAGAAGATATATCTGAAAAGAAATTCCTGTTAAGAATTTAACAGTAAACTGCCTATGTTTTCTTCTAAACTTTTATGGTTTCAGGTCTTATATTTAAGTCTTTAATCCATTTCGAGTCTATTCTGTATACAGTGTGAGAAGACGATCCAGCTTCTTTTTTTGTTGTTTTTTTTTTGCATGTATCTGTCCAATTTTCCCAACACCATTTATTGATAAGACTGTCTTTACTCCATTGTATATTCTTATCTCCTTTGTCATACATTAAGTGAGTGTATAGGCAAGGATTTATTTCTGGGCTCTCTATTCTGTTACATTGATCAATGTATCTGATTTTATGCCAGTACCATGCTGTTTTTATTACTATAGACTTGTAGTATAGTTTGATATCAGGTAATGTGATACCTCCAACTTTGTTCTTCTTTCTCAAGATTGCCCTGGCTATTCGAGGTTTTGTATGTCTCCATATAAATTTTAGAATTGCTTGTTCTAGCTCTCTGAAAAATGCCATTGATATTTTGATAGGGATTGCATTGAATCTATAGGTTGCATTGGGTAGTATGGCCATTTTAATAGTGCTGATTCTTCCTACCATGAACAGGATATATGCTTCCATTTATTTGTATTTTCTTCAATTTCTTTTTTCAATGATTTATAATTTTCTGAAAACAGGTCTACCTTTTTGGTTAATTTGATTCCCAGGCATTTTATAGTTTTTGACGCAATTGTAAATGGGATTTTCTTAATTTCTCTTTCTGAAAGTTCATCGTTAATGTATAAAAGTGCTACTGGTTTCTGAATATTTATTTTGTAACCTGCTACTTTACTGAATTAATTGATCAGTTCTAAACATTTTTTGGTGAATCTTTAGGATTCTCTATATTAGTATCATGTCATCAGCAAATAACGAAAGTTTTACTTTTCCCTTTCCAATTCAGATGCCTTTTATTTCTCTTTCTTGTCTTATTCTGTGGCTAAGACTTCCAATACAATGTTGAAGAGGAGTGGTGAAAGTGGGCATCCTTGTCTTGTTCCTGATCTTAAGGAAAATGCTTTTAGCCTTTTCCCATTGAGTTTGACGTTAGCTGTAGGTTTGTCATATATGGCCTTTATTATGTTGAAGTATGTTCCCTCTATTCCCACTTTGCTGAGAGTTTTTATCATAAATGGATACTGAATTTTGTCAAACACTTTTTCTGCATCTATTGATATGATCATATGTTTTTTATCTTTTGTTCATTAATGTGATGTATCACATTCATTGATTTGAGGATATTGAACCAACCTTGTGTCCTGGGAATAAATCCAACTTGATCATGGTGTATGATATTTTTAATGTATTGCTGAATTCGGTTTGCTAATATTTTGTTGAGGACTTTTGCATCAATGTTCATAAGAGATGTCAGCCTATAGTTTTCTTTTTTTGTAATGTTTTGCCTGGTTTTAGAATCAAAGTAATGGTGGCCTCATAAAAGGAGTTAGGGAGCCTTCCCCCTTCTTGAATTTTTTGAAATAGTTTGAGAAGAATAGGTGATAACTCTTCTTTGAATGTTTGGTAAAATTCACCTATGAAGCCGTCTTGTCCAGGACTTTTGTTTTGGGGGGAGGTTTTTGATTATTGGTTTGATTTCATTGGTGGTAATTAGTCATTTCAGATTTTCCATTTCTTCTTGATTCAGTCTTGGGAGATTGTATGTTTCTAGGAATGTGTCCATTTCTTCCTGTTGTCCAATTTGTTGGTGTATAATTGTTCATAGTATTTTCTTATGATCCATTGTATTTCTGTGGAGTCTTTCTCCTCTTTCATTTTTGATTTTATTGATTTGAGTCCTCTCTCTTTTTTCTTTGATGAGTCTGGCTAAGGGTCTGTCAATTTTGTTTATCCTTTCAAAGAAACAGCTCCCGGTTTCATTAATCTTTTGTGTTGTATTTCTAGACTCTTTATTTTTGCCTTGATCTTTTTTATTTCCTTTTTTCTATTCACTTTGGGCTTTGTTTGCTGTTCTTTTTCTAGTTCTTTTAATTGTAAAGTTAGATCGTTTATTGGAGCTTTTTCTTGTTTCTTGAGGCAGGCCTGTATTGCTATGAATTTCCATTTTAGGACTCTTTTTGCTGTGTCCCATAAATTTTGAATCGTGTTTTCAATTTCATTTGTTTCTAGATTTCTTTCGATTTCTTCCTTGATTTCATTAATAACCCATTCATTGTTTAGTAGCATGTTATTTTGCCTCCATGTGTTTGTGTATTTTCCACTTTTTTTCTTGTAGTTGATTTCTAGTTCCATATCATTGTGATCAGAGAAGACGGTTGATATGATTTCAATCTTCTTAAATTTATTGAGAATTGATTTGTGTCCTAAGATGTGGATTATCCTTGAAAATGTTCCATGTGCACTTGAGAAGAATGTATATTTTGCTGCTTTGGGGTAAAATGCTCTGAAAATATCTATTAAGTCCATCTGTTCTAGTGTATCTTTTAGGCCCATTGTTTCCTTGTTGATTCTTTGCCTGAAAGATCTGTCCATTGGTGTCAATGGGATGTTGAAGTCTCTTACTATGAGTGTATTACTATTAATTTCTCCTTTTATATCAGTCAATAATTGCTTTATGTATGTAGGTGCTCTTATGTTGGGTGCATATATGTTTACTAGGGTTATGTCCTCTTGATTTATCAATCCCTTTATTATTATGTAATGTCCTTTTTAATCTGTTATTATAGCCTTTGTTTTAAAGTATTTTATCTGATATAAGTATTACTACCCCAGCTTTTTTTGTCATTCCCATTTGCATGAAATATGTTTTTCCATCCCTTAACTTTCTGTCTGTGAGTGTCCTTTGATCTGAAGTGGGTCTCTTGTAGACAGCATATGCATTGATCTTGTTTTCTTATCCATTACAGTTACCCTATGTCTTTTGATTGGAGCATTTAATGTTTACATTTAAAGTGATTACTGATAGGTACCTTGTTACTATCATTTTATTATTCATATTTGTTATTTCTATTTTCTTTTTTACCCCTTTTCTTTTTATAGAAGACTCTTTAATATTTCTTGTAATGCTGGCTTTTTGGTCATGAATTCTTTAAGCTTTTTTCTGTCTTGGAAGCTCTTTATCTTACCTTCCATTTTAATCGAAAGCCTTGCCTTGGTGGGTAGAGTATCCATGGTTGTAGATTCTTGTTTTTCATAACTTTGAATATTTCTTGCCATTCCCTTCTGGCCTGCATAGTTTCCATTGAAAAGTCAGCAGACATTCTCATGGAGTTACCCTTGTTAGTAACCAGCTTCCTTTCTCATGCTGCTTTTTAGATTCTCTTTGTCTTTGAACTTTGGCATTTTAATTATGACATGTCTTGGTGTAGGTCTGTTTGAATTCACTCTTTGTGCCTCCTGAACTTGTATGTCTAATTACTTTGCCAGGTTATGGAAGTTTTCTGTCATTATTTCTTCAAATAGAGTCTCAATCATTATTTTGAACTCTGACTCTGGTAGGTTGCTTACCTCCATTTCATTTAGCTCATTTTCTGGAGTTTTCTCTTGTTTCATTTGTGGCATGTTTTTTTGTTTTCTCATTTTATTAGACTTTCTGTGTTCTTTTCAATGTGTCAGGAATATTAGTTTCGTCTCTCAGCCTTGGCCAGATGGCCTAATGTGGAAGGTGTCCCGTGTGGCCCAGTGTCACACTCTCCCTGATCCCTTGTGCCAGGAGCTCTGGGGGTGACCTTTGTGAGGATTGTGTGTTATCTTCTGTTGTCACCAAGCCTTTATTATTGTTAATAGTTCAGTGGGTGGGATTAACATTCAGGCTGACTAATTGTAGGAATTCGCTGCACTCTCAGGATAAGAGTTATTGTGTGGGGGTTGACCTCACTGAGTAGGATTTGCCCTAGCAAGCTTGTGTACTTGTTGCAACCACCCTTTGTGAGTATCACTACTGGAACCAGTCAGGAGTTGCTCCGTTGTGGTCTGGTGCCAGCCTTCAGATGCATTGGTTTTGTGGCCTCTTAGGAGGGGCTCCCCCTTAGGCCAAGGTTAGCCACTGCTTTCGATTGCTCAGGGCTACCCAGTGAGAACTACAAAGTGATCCGCTGATGGTTACTGCCTATGCTGGATCTATAGGTAAGTGGAAGAGACAGCTCTGTATGCAGCTCTTGGTTATCCCCCATCCCTGACCTATGGCAGTTTAGCAGAGGGACCAGTGCTCCTCAAGTCTTGATACTTCCTATCAGCTGCCTGTATGTCTCTGAAACTTGATGAGCCTCTGGGTGATATATGTGTTGAGTGGGGCAGGGACCCTGGGAATTTCCTGGGTCTAGTGAGTAAATTTCCGCCCGCCACTGAAGTATCAGTTTATGTGCCCGTGCTGTCTCTGTGGCTTGCTGTACAAGTTTCCACTAGTAGCAAGGTCAACTGTTGCCCACCCTAAGCCTAAATGTGCTACCCCAGAACAGGGGCTGCCTATCAGTGTGTAGCATGAACTTTGTGTACTGGGCACTTTGTTAAGGCCCATCAGGCCAATACAGACCTCTGCAATCCCCTTAAGAGACTGTAACTCTTACAGACAGCAGTAGTCTGTACACAACTGTTTTCTTCGAAATGCGTTCACTGAGCTAGACAAGGTCTGTTGCGTACACTAACTGCTCAACTTCAGAGCCAAGCAGGGCACAAGAGACTGCTTGTCAGTGGGCTGCAGGCACTTTGTGGCTTGAGAGAAGTGGGATCTCAAGGCGACAAGGTCTGTTTGGCCAATATGGCCTCAGTTTTGCTGCAACTTCTGTATCTGGGCATTCCCGCTGTAGACCTAGATCACAGTGAGACCAGCTGCCATCAAGAGTGTTCCCGCAGACCCCTGTGCTCTCCAGAAGTAATATTGCAACTCTTTCAGGTGGTAAAAGTCTGCCTGCCATTGATTTCTGTGCAGTGACCACCCTGTGCCAGCCAAAGTTTGTTGCCTATATGAGTTAGGCAATCAGGGGAGGGGAAGGACAGGGTTGTGTCAGTTCACTGTTAATGAGACACCTGGGGCAATTTGTGGGTAGGGTGGGGCGAGGTCTCAGAGACAGAATGGCAGTCAAATCAATACAACCTGTCTTGCTGCAAATTTGGTAACAGTTGTGAGTTTCTGCAGAAGACCCAGATCACAGCAAGACCAGTTGCTGTCTGAGAATGGCCCACAAGTCCCTGATATCCACCCAAGTTCATATTGACAGCAGTGATCTGCCTAACCCTGCTGATGAAATGCGGCTCACAGCACTGGTTGCCCTCTGGGAATGGAAATGTAACTTACAGGGCTGGCTGCTTTTGCTGGGATTGGAAAGGTCACCCACAGCGCTGGCTGCTTTCTTGTGAATACTTGGTTCTGAATAACTCAGAACTGAGCTTGGCAGCAAGCCAATAACACCTCCCCGGGAAGTCTGAAGGTTGGGGGGGCAGGGTCTCAGAGACACAATGGCAGTCAGAGCAATACACCCTCAGTCTTGCTGCAAATTTGGTAACTGTTGTGAGTTCCTGCAGACGACCTAGATCACAGCAAGACCAGCTGCTGTTTGGTACTGACCCACAGGTCTCCGATATCTGCCCACGTTTGCGTTGGCAGCAGCGATCTGCCTGACTCTAATTCTGAAATGGGGCTCACAGTGCTGGCAGCTGTTGCTGAGATTAGAAACGCTGCTCACAACAATGGCCGCCCACCTGTGAAAACTTCATTCTGAATCACTGGGATCAGGGCTTGGCAGCCAACTAGGAACAACTCTTTTCAGCAGTCTTACAGGTTAGGCGAGGCGAGCTGCTCTCCTCAGTGCTTCCTACTGACTCTGTGGGCGGGGTCTGCACACTCAAGTTGGTTTGGTCTGTAGGTTACCCTGTAGCGGGGCTGGACTAAGGCACAATGGTGGCTGCCTTTCCAGTTCTCATTCTGATTTCAGATAATGGAAACTTTTTCAGAATGAATCCTGCCTGAGCCTCAGACCCACTGTCGGTGTCCCAAGTGAGTATCCACAGGTCAGAAAGCCTTTGCGCAGGTCCTTCAAAGGGACATCTAGGGGCTCAGTCACCTACCATCTCACCCAGATGGCCAAAATACTCTCCAGTTTCTACAGTCAGAGTTATTGGAATCTCCTCTTTCCTGGGCTGGGACCCTGTGCTGAAGAGCCCCCAAATGGGACCAGGACTTCCCTCTCCTTCAGGAGAGCCTCTGCAGCCTCGTGCTCCCTCCCGGTGATCCTCTACCACCTGTAGGTGTGGGCCAGCCTGATTCGGGACCTTGCCCCTCCTACTGGCTTCAATGTGGCTCCTTTATATTATCAGATGCAGGTGTTATGATCAGCTGGACTTCAGGTGATTCTCCACGTTGGTTATTTTATAATTTGGTTATAATTTCAATGCGGTCCTGGGAGGAGACGAACCATGCTTTTACCTAGTTTGCCATCTTCCCCTTCCCTCTCCAATGGGATTTTAATAGAGATTACATTGACTCTGTAGATCATTCTGGGTAGTGTGGACATTTTAAAAATATTGTCTTCTAATTCATGAACATGATTGTCTTTCCAATTGTTTCCATCTTCTTTAATTATAGTTTTTAGTGTACAAGTTTTTACTTCCTTAGTTGTTTGTTTATAAGTATTTTATTATTTTTGGTGCTATTGTAAATTTGATTGTTTTCCCAGTATCCTTTTCAGATAGTTTATTTTTAGTATATAGAGACATTTTTATGTTGATTTTTATCCTGCAACTTTACTGAATTCATTCATTAGTTCCAAGTGGTGTGTGTGTGTGTGTGTGTGTGTGTGTGTGTGTGCACGCGCACGTGCACGCGCACGTGCACGCGCACGCACGCGATCTTTAGATTTTTCTATATATAAAATCATATAATATGCAAATAGGAACAATCTTATTTCTTTCTTTTCAATTTGGATGCATTTTATTTCTTTTTCTTACCTAATTGTCCTGGCTAGAACTTCCAGTACTATATTAAATAAAAGTAGCAAGAATAAGAATGCTCACCTTGTTTCTGATCTTTGAGGCAAAGCTTTTAGTCTTATGTCTTAAAATTGAGTAGAATGAGTCTTTCTGATCTCTTTTTGTTTTAACTATTCTAGTTCCTTTGCTTTTCCTATAAATGTTACGATTATATTTTCTATATCTATAAATTTTTATAGGAATGATGTTAAACCTGTGTACCAGTTTGGGGAGAATCAATTACATTTAAAAACCTACTCTGTTCATAACACTCTGCAAGATCCTATGAGGTTACATAATCATGATGTGTCTTTATTTTTATAATAAAGTAAACTCAAAGTTTAATTGGCACAATGATACACCAAAATAAAAAGACAAAAACAAAATAGGATTTAATTAATAATGTGCCAGAATATGTCAAGATTCATGGTTAAGTTCCAGGTACTTGACAAAGAAAATTAAGAGTTCTCTTAGTTTAACTTCTCTGTGTTTTCACTGCTTTCTCTTCCTTCCAAGAACATGCTAGATTTTTCTCTATCTCAGGGTGTTTGTATTTGTCACTCCTTGAAAAAATACTAATTGTTTCATGGCTGACTCATTTTGCATTAGTTCTCAATTCGAATGTCACCTCTTCAATGAGTTTCTCCCTGATCACCCAATCTAAGTAACTCTGCTGATCAACATACATGAATCTATTTTATTTCTCTTATAGCACTTGTAACAAGCTTTTAAAAATAGTAGTGATTTCTTTTCAGATATATTTCCTCAGGCAAGGGAAACAAAAGAAAAAATAAACAAAGATGACTACATCAAATTGAAAGTTTTTGCACAGCAAAGAACGCCATCAACAGAACAAAAAACCATCTGCTGAATGGGGGAAGATATTTGCCTATGATACATGTGATAAGGGGTTAATATTCAAAATATATAAAGAACTTATACAACTCAACAAAAAAAACCAATCCAATTAAAAAATAAGCAGAGAATCTGAACAGATATTTCTCGAAACAGGAAATACAGATGGTCAATAGACATATGAAAATGTTCAAGAGAAATGCAAATTAAAACTACAATGCAATATCATCTCACACCTGCCAGAATGGCTAAATCAAAACAAACAAACAAACAACAACAAAAAAAACAAGTGTTGACAAAGATGTAGAGAAAAGCAAACACTTGTACACTGTCAGTAGGATTGCAAATTGGCATAGCCACTATGGAAAACAGTCTGGATATTCCTCGAAAATTAAAAATGGATTTACTTTTTGATTCAGCAATTGCACTTTTGGGTATTTATCCAAAAGAAACCCAAAAACTAATTTGTAAAGATATTTACCCCCTATATTTATGGCAGTGCTATTCACAATAGCCAAGATATGGAAGCAACCTAAATGCCCATCAACAGAAGGCTAGATAAAGAAATTATGGTTCATATATGCAATGGAATATTACTCAGCCATAAAGAATGAAATCCTACCATTTGCAACAATATGAATAGACTTAGAAGTTATTATGCTGTGCGAAATAAGTCAGACAGAGAAAGGTAAATAGTATTTGATTTCACTTATATGTGGAATCTAAGAAACAAAAGGAAGAAAGCAAATGAAAACGGACTCACAAATACAGAGGGCAATCTGATGACTGCCAGAGGGAAAGGAGGTTAGGAGGCTAGGAGAAAGAGGTAAAGAGTTGAAGAAGTACAAATTAGTAGTTGAGAGACGGTCACAGGGATAGAGTGTACAGCATCAGGAATGTAGTCAGCAGTAATGTAATGGCTATGTGTAGAGCCAGATGAGTGATAGAGTAATCAGGGAGGATTGTTTCATAAACTATAAAAATGTCTAATCAATGTACTATATACTGAACCTAATAATAAACTAAAATAAAATGCATAAAAATAGAAGCAGTATGTTTACTGTTCTCCAAAATTACTCAATATAACATAGTCCTTTGAGAGCAGGGATTATGTGAGTCTTGTTCACTACTGTCTCTTCTCTGCCTAGCACAGGGCCTGGTACACAGTAGGTGCATCCGTCTTGTTGAATGAATGAATGAGTACTGTTTGTTTAGGCAGACAAGATAAAAGGCAATTCAAAGAGACTATGGCTAAATCAAAAGCCGGAAAGCAAAAGTAAAGCTGTGAGCTCCAATGATCAAAGCAGTGTAAGAAAGAAAGGAAATTTTTAATGGGAACTTAATGCTTGATTGTGGAGGGCTTTGAACCTCTAGACTAGGTTATTTTTCTTTTGCTTGGAGGTAACAGGAATGCTTTCAAGAAGGTTGTAATAATGATATACTAGTTTATGAAATTTAAGAGGAACAATACAACAAATTAGGGTACAGGTTAGGGAGCTCGAGTAGAAGCAGGATACCAATTGGGAATAATAACTGTGATCATACTGCTGTATGATGAGAAGATGAGAAGACCCAGAAGGTGGGAGTGTCGGTCATCATAGAAAGAAGGCTCAGCTTGGAGAAAGCTTGAAAAGTTTAGTCTACTTCAGATGGGCCTGTTTAACATTCTCATCAGTTAACAATAGTACTGATAAATGTGAGAGATAATTTGCTGATTCTTCAGTGTTGTCTTTCTTTCATTTTTGTTTGCAAATATGTTTCTTCTGTTGTATTTTTACAGGTAAAATCATTCCACCTGACTGTTAATGAGCTTCATTCCTTCCAACTTAGTTGTATACATTTTCACGTTAGTAAAATTGTTTCCTCTTTATAGAATTGGAAAGATTATTTGTCGAATTAATCTAGAAAAGAAAATTTATTTAAAATAGAAAAAATCATGTGAACTTTATTTACTTCTAAGCATTCCTCCATGTCATATTGAGAATGTTTTGTACATTTAGTCTTTATTCTATTTTAGTACATCATTTGATTTAAAATGAGAAATAATGCTCTCTAGGATCCCTGATCTTCTGTCCCAGAAGGTTTTGTGGTTCATTGTTCATTTTGTTCAATTTGTACTCCTGCAGTTGTCTATGGCAGTCTTATAAAGTGAGGTCAGCCTAAGATAGCAACAAAGGACTTTTCTTGCAAAGGGCTGCTCCTAGCTCATCTGTTTTACTCACACCCCAAACAAAAATTTCAAAACCATCTACCGGCATCAAGATTTCTAGGCCAGAGTCTTTTTGCTCTGAATAATTGCCATGATTTTCAAGGACCGTTCTTTATTCTTTTCAATCAGTTTTTAAACCTGGCAGAATACTGCTCTTTAATACTGACAACCAAGAAGCAGTTGCTGTAGGAAAACCAACCAGTCCTGACATCTCTACTTACCAGGTTTCACTTACAGTTCATTTCAGAGTGCAACAATTAGAAGAAACAAGAAAGGGCTTTGTTTTGTTTTTCCAGACTCATTTCAAGGAACACTATACGTAGCCTGCCTACATAGTTGTTTGGTTAAAGAAAATGTTTTTACTCATATTACAGCCACATTGTAATGGAAAATAGCTCTGGGTGCCAAACCCACCAAGAATGTTAACATCACCAAAGAAGACCTCTGCACTTGACTACTGTACTTTTCTTCTTACTTCCAGTATTTCAGCCACAAGTTATAAATTATAGCATGCTCTGGAAGTAGAACTAAAGCAGTCAAGTCCAATTTACCCCAACTCTATGCTGATAGACAACAAGATGCTTTCTGAAACATAAAGTAAATAGTTTTACGTGGGCATGAAGCAAGCAGAATTTGGCTTGTTGGCCTTGGGCTCACACCTTTGCACTGAGGTTTTCTCTGCAGAGCATTTATGATGGTTATTAAAGTTGACTTGGAAAGTTAAAAAGACCAACAGAGACACTGTAGCTTCTAGACTGTTTTGACATCTCTTACTAGCAATTCTTATAAAGTCTCAGAAATATTATTACTTGTACATATTATTGTTAGTCAAATTACAGTATACCTCTCGCTCAATTTCATATTACAGAAAATTGAGAAATTCTAACAGACAAGAAAATTATTATGTAAGGACTTGCATGGTACAAACTAATTCAATAAATGAATGATTCATCTTCAGTATGCACAAAAGACACCATATTATGATATATAAATAACAAATGAATTATCTTATATCTATATATGACTTTATCTGGATTTATCAGCCCCTGGGATCAAATTTGTGAATTCATGGATATAATACAATTATAAAATATTTATTATTGTTTCATTGTAACAAAAGTATAGAAATTGCCTGCATAGTCAAGATTTAAGGAAAAACCCCAGTTCAATAAGAGGGTTTTGGCTTCTCCTTTTGGAGAGATTTACAGTATTCATCAGTGGTATAATTATATTAGCATCCAGTGACAATGCTTTTTCTGTATATATTTTTTTCTGTATATATTTCTAACTGTCAACAGAATGTCTTGAAGCAATTGCATCCTGATTCTTAGCTATCTTCTATTCTTTTATAATACACAAGGGTCTAATTTTCCATCAGCAAAGCATGAAATCATGTAAGATTGCCACATAACCAGCATGTGCAAACAAGTAGCACTTTTGTTGCACATAAAAATGTTTTATAAAATAACAGATAAATTAAAATCTATTGTTCAAGTAAAAAGCTTGGAAATACAGAACTTATATAAAAAATTAGAATTTTCTGTACAGATCTGACAGTATCATATAATTCAACTAAATTTGTTCACCACCTTACATGTTAATATGTTTGATCATCTCATTTTTCTTTGATTTACAGTGGAACTGTTTTATATCAGGAATGTTTTTATGGTTACAGATAACAGGTAAGTTAACTTCATTAAGATCAGTATTTAACAATTATCAAATAAAGTGATGACTGGAGGATATGACTTGTATTCAACTATATTAGCTTTAGTGCTCATTCAATAGTGTGTAGTTAAAGGACATAGAAACCAAGTGTTCATCTTTATTTATTCATATTTTGGGTATGTGGGATAAGCAGTCAAAGTAAACATGAATCCTCAAAAATGACATTATAAAATATACTAAATGATGCATTCAAGATTTCTCTTCCCTCTCTGGAACATATCTAAGTTTGACACTGTTTGAAATTATCAATTCAATGATGCTCTTAAAAGGGTTAGCTTTAGTGTATATTTAAAATACATTCAAGACATATGTCTTTTCTGCCGCAAGAACTACAGAAAGCTCAGTTAAACATCACTGAGATGACTGAAACTGCTTAAATTATCATTCTCTATATGCATCTCATATTTCTACAACTTCGGGGTATTTTTAAACATTTTCTACATAATGTACAATTTACTTAGCATGTGGCATTCATATGTCTAGCTGTAAAATAACTTGTTGTAATTTAAGCAAACATGTTTTAAATAAAAAGTAGCTAAGGCTTCTAATCTCTGGTGTATTGAGTGCAATGAAAGCTTCCATAAAAATGGATTTCCCAGGCATTCAAAGGCCATACAGGCTCCCCTTAAGAAATATATCAATCTATGAATTACTCTCATGCATTTCAATAAATCTGACTGACCAGTGTCACCAATGATGTGATGCCATTGACAAAGTAGACTGAAAACAGAGGACAGAGAAGAAACTTGCATTTTTTTTTCTACAAAACCTTTTTTGTAACAATGTTCCAACTTCTTTTTTTAAAAAAAATAGATGTATTGAGTTGTAATTGACATACTACATATACTTTACAGACCCAATTTGGTAAGTTTTACATATACATGTTTCGGTAAAACCATTATCACCATCAAGATGGTAAACACATTCATCATTCCCCACAATTTCCTCTTGCCCTTTTCCTTATAATTCTTTTCTTCCACCCCTTTCTGCAACTTCAACCATGCCCCCAGAGGTAGAGTAGCAAATTATTTCCAAAGCACGCCTCTTAGATGCATAACTAAAATTCTTTTCACAAATATCTGCTTTCTGTCACTAGGTGTAACTTTAAAATTTTTAGAATTCTATGTTAATAAAATCTCATAGTATGTACTTTTTCTTTGGTCTGGATTCTTTTCACTTCACATAATAATTCTGAGATATATTCATGTTGTAGTGTATACCACTAGCTTATTCATTTTATTGCTGTGTAATATGCCACTTTATGAGTGTACCAGATTTTCTATCTATTTACCTATTTTTGGACATTTGAGTTGTTTTCAGTTTGGGGTTGTTAAGCTGCTATGTCCATTAATGTATAACTCTTTGTATAGACATATGCTTTAATTTTCTTTGTATAATTGCTTAAAGATAGAATAGATGAGTCATATGGTAGTTGTGCTGAACTGTTTAAGAAACTGCCAAGCTATTTTCCAAAGTGGTTGAGACATTTTATATTTCATTCCAGGAATGTGTGAGGGATTCACTTTTTCTACAACCTCACTTGGTACGGTCAGCTTTTTGATTATTCTATTTCTCACTACATGCAGTAGCTAGGTGGCATCATCCTAGCCACTGAGTGGTAACCCAAGAGAAAGTAGTCATCCTCAGTCCAGAGTGGCTGTTGCCATAATCCTTACCACATAAAGAAAATCCAAGTCCAACCCTTAAATAAGTACTAGAATATAAAGGGCTGCAAATTCATTTGTATTTTAAATATCAGAATTAGGCTGGTCCAGGGAAAAGAAAATGAGATTATTCTCCATAGAGAAAGCAAACCTTCGAAGATTGTAAAAATTTTCTTCCACAATGTCTAGGAATTCAGGCTACCATATTTTCCTATAGCCAGATTTTCTCAAAGCCATTGCTCTTAATTTTTTCTTGATTTTTTTCCCTTGAAAAGAATTCTTTGTCCTGAAAATGGTTGATAATCATAAATGGAAATGTTTTAAAACCCATTTTTAGTCTCTATTATATGTAAAGTAGTCTCAAGATTTTAGATAATGTCAAATAAATAGCAGTAAAAGTACCTTTGTTGGGAAAAATATGTATACTCAGCATTGCTAACTCAGTCCCGGCTAATTTGGTATAAACACTATGTGATATGGGCATTTTTATCATTAATTGATGAAATAGACAAAATATGAATTGGTCAAATGTTAATTTAGGAAATATTATAAGCCTCAAACACGAAAGATAAAACCTTACATATTTTCAGTTATGCTTTCTCATCATTTACTACTGCCCTATTTTTTCTATACATGGAGAAAAGTGTCAAGGAGAAAATACGCTCAGGAATGATTATAAAATCAAATTTTAAAGCTGTCAAGAATTTTAAGTTATTCTAAAAAGGGCAGAACATTTCATGAATAAGACAAGACTGACATCCTTGATAATATCCAAGAAAATTTCCTTCATGAATTTTGAGATAATTCCATCAAAGTGTTAGATAAAGAAAATAGATAATAAACCCATAGAATAAAAATAACAGCCTAAACTATGGTAGAAACTATGCAAGCATCATGAAAAGAATCAAACCTACATAGTGGCTTCTAAATTTAGGCTTTTCAAATATGTCAAACCCAATTTCAAAAGAGTATATCCTAAAGATATTTATAGTATATAAATGCACATTTCAGTACACGAGGTTATAGCCATCTCACTATGTGTGTGTGTGTGTGTGTGTAATTCTATTAGTCAGCAAAGGTAAATCCAAAAAAATTTTTGAAGCAAATTAATCCTAAGAAAAAAATTACTCCAATGTGGATAACAATAAAAATGAAAAGAAAAACAGTGAGGAAGGCAGAAATAATTAAAAGTAATAATGAAGCAGTAAGAAAAGCATAAACTCCAATCAAATTTATTAAAAAGAACTTAAAATTAGTGAATCTAATTCTTGGTCTCTATGTAACAGTACTTTCATGAATTCCAAAATTTTCTTCATGTCAGAGAAGCATAAAATAAGAAACTGCCTTCTTGTAGCCTAATGAAGGAGAAAGGTCATCGAAAACACTAGATAAACAACATCCTGTTAGGAACTAAGTCCAGCGTCAGAAGTGACATGCCACCATTTCACTTAGAGAAAGGAGGAAAAAGTAATCAGTTCATTCTGAGTACCCCTTCAGCTCTATATCTGCAGTGCAACACCTGCCAACATGTTTAAGAATAAGAGGAGTTGGTGACCACACAAAAACCAATAGACTTCTGAATATCCAAGAGCAAAGTTTCCATTTAGGAGACAGAATGGCTGCAGGGTCATCATAAGAAATCCTCAAATCCATGGGTACACCAAGTTCTTTGTGTAGCTGAGTATATAAAAATATAACTTCAATCCTTGGAAAAGGACACTTAGTCTCAGAAAGATCAGGAGCCCTGACTACCTTATGTTTACTTTGTTTATCCACGCACAATAATGGAAAGAATACTACACTACAGGCCCTGTATAGGCTCTGGGAACAAAAGGTTGAATAGGCATAATCCTTGCCCACTGGAAACTCTAGTCTGCTCTGGTGGACTATCAAGCCCCTGAGCAAAATGTCTTTCCTAGTGAATACTGTAATTTAAGAATTAAAATCTCAGCATAGTTTGCTCCTTTCTCTATATAAAAGTCAAAGACAGAAGCACCATTCCCCAGATACATAAATTCTGTTTCTTGTAACTGAAGAAGACTGATCTAATAGTTGTATTAAATAAATTAGTACAACAGTCCTTATAAAGCCTGCTATTAACAAGAACAGGGACAAATCTTTGTGGTAATTGTTATTTTTGCTTTCACACAGCATTTTATTCTACATAATTGTTACTTTACAGAAAACATGATTTGAACTTCAAAAGGTTGTTTCTGTAACATAAACTGTTACATGGAAGTACACTGACACAATGCTAAGTAGTAGTCTTGTCTCTTCATTCCAGATATGGTGTTATTGACAAATGAGAACCAATTCTACTTTCATAAACTCCAATATAAGAAATTCTAAAGTGATTCTCAGTAACTTCTCTAACTCTAATCTAGACAGGAAATTTCTGGCTAACCTCAGCTCCTCATGTTTCAGTTAAGCCTTCTTCCTTCTGACCATATGGCCTTCAAAAAGAAAATCATTCTTCATAATTTATTGTGTCCTTAAAAACAATATTTATTGTGGCTGCAAAAAATGAAATAATATTTACTCATGCCAAACGCAATAATGACTAGTATCTCTCTACAATACTGAATAACACGGGATTATCTCAGAATTCAAGTATATTCCTTTACTGGTTGAGTATTTCAATTTCAGAGAAAGGGGATTTAGCCTTTTCATAATAAAAAAAAAAATAGAACCTAGCATTTCAAGTGTATGGGTAGCTTCTATAATTTCTAGAAGACATTTCCAAAATTCTGTGTATAATGTTAGGATTACAAAATGGAAATATAATACTTTATATTTGTGAATTTGATATTAACTGTAATAAAAAGGATTCACTTTCACCCTATAGATTCAAAAAGAATATTGGAAAATTCATTTTTTTAAACCACCTCATAAATTTGTAGAGATTAGCAAAACAACCAGGCTCCTAAAGTTCAAAGAATTTACTCCAAAAATAATTTAAATGACAAAAATAAATTCTTTCAAATAATTTGAGATGGAGATGATTCTGGTAAAAAAAAAAAAAATTCACATTAACTATGTGAATTGTTGTTTTTGGAAAACAAGTGGACTATTATCGTGTAAGTTCAAGTAATTCCCAGGAAAACTATTTTGCTCATATCGCTATCATTTTAAAGCTACCTTAATGAGTACTGTGCAAAGTTGATTGTTATCATCATGCCCAGGAAGGAGTCTGACATTTTATCAATATCACAGCATTTTCAAAGAACATAGGAAATAGCAGTGTGTCATTTCTAAGGACTCTCATTAAAACAGAGAATTAAAATGACAATTAACACATCAACAACACATAAGCAGATGATCATATTGGATTTGGTCTGGTCGAACTACTGTGAATTTTTGTAAACTGTAGATTCAAAGCAGATGTATACATATCCTCATAATTTACTGTTTTAGAGACATTATGCACTTTTTCTCCTAACATTCTCAAATCTTGTGGGAGGGTTTTTATTATATGCAAATTAGCAGCATTTGATTAGTTCCTGAGGCAGCTTCACCTGGGTGTTCAGAAGAATAGCAATGGGAAGTGAGGAAGAATATTTCATCACTGAAGTGTGTTTTCCCTTGAGGGACACCACCATTTGATTTTGACATTTATTTGTCCTGTGCTATAAAGGACAAAACTACAATTACACTTTTTCTACTGTGTAGTGGACACAGTGTCAGAAAAAATTAAAATCAAAGATAGTATGTTTGCACACAAAACAAACTCTAAACCAAACTTATTAAATAAATCCCCAGTTAAAATCATAGTGCATTAAAAATATTATTTGACTAATGCACAGTGTTGAGTGTATGTAGAAAACATCCAGGAGAACTCAATCTGGAGAAACAGGATTGCATCTATTACGTGGTGTTGTCTAGTCTTTTGTAAACAAACAAACAAACAAACAAGAACACATTGAGGACTCAGTTGCTAAGTTCCTGTTTGCTTTATCTCATTTTAAAAATCCTAAAACAAAAGTGTTTCCTGATAGTTAATTTGGTCACTATAATAACAAATAAATCTTTGCCAAAATATGGTTTGTTGCATTTTAAATGTTTTGCAATCTATTTTAAATTTGAAATCTGATACATATCCCTTTCTTCTGTAATAAAATAATTTACGATCACATGAATAATTGCATTCACCTTTTCACAACTGGACTTTATCATATTAAAAACAGTTTAAAATATATTTTATTTACCCATTTCTCAAAATTCAAATATCTTAGCAAATGATTACACTGAGCGAGAAATAAAAGAAAAGAGACTGAAAGTAGACATACAGCTATAACTTCTCTGAAGGATGAAGTTAGTACTTATTCCCTAATTTTTTTTATGTCTAACAATTATAACCAATTCAATACAGAGCCAACAAATTAAAATTTTCCTGGAAATATTTTAAAATTTATTTTCACCAAATTTGTGTTTCTCACTAGCGTATCTCTTTAACCAAAGAAAATAGTCACAAAGTACATTATTCTTTAGATAGCCAAATAAAACAAAAATTACCCAGACCTCAAACATCTAGAATTAATACATTTCTGTAAGTTTCAAGAAAAACAATCTTTTTATTGTATATTTTTTATGTCCTCATTGTGTATTTTTCTAAACAGTATAATCTAAATATAAATAATTATGTACCTGACACATGAAAAGATGACTATGATGTCAGTAATGTCAAAGAGAAAACTGTGAAAAAGGAGCATGTGCCAGTAGTAAAAACTAAGATATGATAACAACCCTCTCTAATTAAGGCAATCTTGAGTCGTGAATGATGTAGCTTTATGAATTATTGAGGATGGTCCCAGTAATTTAACCAAAAATAATCTTCTTACTATATTCCCAAAAGCCAACTATTCTAATAATTTGAAGCTTTGAAATCTTTCCTTTACTTTAAAGGGGAACAAGATTAAATTACATTTTAAAAGGCCAAATGTTGAACCATAAACTCCTTTCTCTATCTCTAAAAGTATCTCTTGTTTAGTTTTAATTGGAAATATTTGTAACAAAATTAAAAATCATTAATGTAATTAAAAGAAACATTTTAGGTAATGAATTAAACAGAAAGCCAGAAAAGTCTTATTTTCTTCATTTGCTTTTTCCCCCTTCTGATGAAGTAAGCCACTCTATCACACATTTTCTGAAATGGCTCTGAAGAGAAAAAACCAATGAAGAATTAAAGGATAACTGGTCCGCATCTTTATAAATCAAATTATAAATGGGTGATCAAAGCTTTTTTAGGTCAATTCATATAGTCCAAATATAACTACTACACAATCGCTGATCCACCACAGAGCAAGTCTTCTTTTTGCTACAAAAGCTTTGTGTTTTGTTGTTTTTAGGATGATTAGGATGATTTGGTTCATTTTCTAGGTTTAATAGGTTTAGAAATTGACTTCTGCTAATGAGGAAAAAGAATAAGCAATGTTACAAGAGTCAAATGAAATTACAAATATAACAAAGTTTTATGGAGAGGTAAATACAATATCAATGTAAGAGGTTGTTTTTATTATAAATTTAAGAGATCTAAAAGATGTTAAGGAAAGGTTGGATGTCAAGCAGGAACCAAATTCATGCCACAGAGGCTAGTAAATATGCATAATTTGAACTTTTTCTCCCCTATCAGGCTGTAAACTTCTTGTGAGCTGAGAAACATCTCAGACTCCCCATAGTGTTTTAGAGCATGCACTGCACTGATAAGCAATCCATGGCCCAGGGCCACTCAGAACTCCTCAGAACATCATGCTTATGAGACCCCCAAAACAAGTTTACAGAAGAAAAAGCAGTCATTAAAAATAGTATTGATGGTATGCCTGAACCCTAGTAATATCTTATCCCTTGGAAAACTGAGAAAAATTATGATGTAGGGAAACATATGCATGTACCGCATTGTAACAAACTAGCATGATGAGCAAAAGGAAGTGAATCTAGCATCAATATCTTAAGAAAAATACGATTTGGGGCTTTCTCTATATATTGCCTTTCCTAATGAGGGCATTTTTGCCTCAGTTGACATGGTAGGCACTCACTAAATTCTGACTGAAGAGGACTGATCGAGCACACAAATGCCCTTTATTCCTAGACCAGGTGCTATTTAATGTGTTTACTTAAGAGTCAGACATTTTCCTTAAGGAAATCATGCACATTCCATACTAATCCTGGTTCTATCCCAGTTTAGGCCTGGTAATGTGGCCCAGAACTGCACAGGGAAAAGCCACTGCAGCTGTGTGAACACAAAGTGGATGCCTGTCCCCACAGGATACACACCACTGCACCAACCACAGGAGCATCCAACTATATCTGAGTTAGAAAAAGATCTGTACCTAAGTCAGATACATTTCCTAATTATAGCTCTAGAATATCAAATATACTATCTGCTAAATATACTAAATATACTAAAGACTTAAGGAAAGAATTAGAAGTATGTTCCATTAAATGTGCGTAGCCCACTGAGGCCAAGTAAATTGTCTTCAAATAATTTGCCTTTTAAAAAAATCAAAAACCTGTTGACTTTTCAAGAAAATTATTCTCTTGTGTATTTACAAATAGTTTCTCAAGTTCATCTATTTCATTCACTAGTTCCATTGTTTCAAGAAAACATAAGACATCAATTGTAACAGAAATATGTTATCCAGGTAATTAAAATTTGGGGTAATGACAGAATATCCTCTTCATGTTAAAAGAAAGCACAGAAATTAAAGAGTCTTTTCCTCTATATTTTTTGAGATACATTATATAATCAAGCATGTACAGAAAAATGAAGAGAATTGGTTAATCAGTTTAAAACATCAAACATGAATGGCTCTCCCTTCTTTTTTAAGTCTTAGGTAATACGACAGTCAAAAGCTATTATGTATTTATTTGCTCTGAATGGCATAATGATTAAAAGATCGAAACAATGTTAGATATTGCAAATGAGGATTTTCTAAAATAAAATAGAAAAATGTGGTATATGTCTTTTAAATATTCGTTGAGCTCCAGTAATGTGATAGGCATTGTGAAGCATTTAAATACCCTTGGTTTCTTAAACGCTTTTTTTTTTTGTTAACAGAGCTGACTAACTCCTGCAGCTTTGAAAAATAATTTAAAGGCCATAAATTTTACAAATCCGAAACAAGAAGCATGTATTAGTTCTTCAAAGCATATTGATATATTTTTTAACTGAGGATTTTAGCTTTCATGTGATAAAAGTTTTAGTGATTTCCTTACCATGTCTTATTAAGGCTTAAGTTCTTCATTTACATATTTGATGTCTCTCAGGAGACAGACAAGCTTCAAGTTAATTATCTATGTAGCTGTAAGAACTCTTGTTTCCTGGTTAAGAACTCTCCAAAAGAAAACTAATAGTTATTAAATGTTAAACTGAGTTACCAAAAGTAATCAGGATACACAATGGGAGACACTAAAATACACTTAAATTTAATAAAAATCTCAACTTTCTGCAAGTAATATGCAATATAAATCGATTAAATCTTTTAAAGTAATTTTTAGAGAAAACAGCTAGAAGAAACCAAACAGCTAAAACTTCTGCTCCAGAAAGTGATTAGGCACTGCTGGAGGCTGGAGGAAATTACTGTGAAATTCTGGAGATCCACTGAACTCAGATTTGTAATAGAGTTGTAACTAAAGAAAGAAATTCTAGTGTCTTCTCCACTAAATGTATGGTGGCATGTATGTTTGCATGCATACATATTTATGTGTATATATTATATATATATTTATATTTATAATACATATACATATATATGATATATTGTCCATAGATTAATATGATTTATTTTATATAATGACAAAGCAATATATGTAAAGAGAAATTATAATCTTTGAATCTGAAAGTCTACTAAAAATCAGTTTCATGAAATGATAATAAGAAAGAAGGGCAAGCATAAGACAGACTTGAGTTGCAGTTGGGAAATTGGAACCACAGCTATCAGGTGAGTTAATTAATCTGGGTATCGTTCAGTAAATGAAAGTGTGCCATCTATTTCACAAGGGCCCATTGTGTCTTGCATGTGAAACAAATTTACCCTGTTTGATTAAGGATTACTGATTGCCTCCAATTTATTATATGTATTCTATAATTAAGTCACAATGAGTTCAAATGAAATGGGGATGGTCTACTCCACAAAGAAGACAACAAGCTCATTCTAGAAAGACCTTGGGGGTCATTCAAGAAGCAATTAAATGTTCTCCAGGGTGCATTAAAAGGAAAAGAGCCTGGTGGGCTGAACTGTCTTTCCTTATATTCCAGCCTTCTCAATATTCTACTGCTTTTTATGGAGACAAATGAAACCGTGTCATAAAATAATGCAATACATGATCAGCAAGGAAAACATTGCTGACTGCTCCTATATTAGAGAAAATATAAGCAAGAAAGTAATCTATACCACACAGAAGGTAGAGAGGTGCATGAGCCAAAGTAATATGCTATGTCAGAATCCATTTAAAGGGGAGTCTAAACAAATCAATGGCCTCTGGAACAATGTATATGATCTTTGAGAATTATACATTTTTTTTCTATATACAGGTAAGAAATACCTAGGATAAACATTTTCAGGCAAGTGAAATGAAAAGGACCAAGATCAACATCTGTTGATGAAGTAAGGATGCTCCTCGTTCTGTGTGAGACCATACTGCTTTCATAATTGTGTACCAACCAAAATGGTCTAAAACTTGCCTGAACTGCTCCTATATTAACACAATGGTAAAAGTGAAAGAGCCAGGTTTCCCCTTGACCATGATTCCTGACCTTTGTTTCTTAGAGCATTTGCTTAAAACAAACTTGTATCCACAGACACCTTTTCCCATTTTTTTAAAATGCTCTTAAAAGTGAGCACTATCAAAGAAAAATTGTGCAGGACATTTGTTAAGAATGTCAGGAAAGAATTTATTAAAATTAATGCATTATTATATTTCTGGGAGAAAATTTATATCCCAAAGGGTCAGAGAGAGAGTATTTACAATTGCAAGGTTTTTTTTGTTTTGTTTTATTTGTTTGTTTGTTTGTTTGTTTGTTTTAAGCAAATGCTCTAAGAAACAAAGGTCAGGGATCATGGTCAAGGGGAAACCTGGCTAAAGTTCAGGCAAGCTTTAGACCATCTTGGTTGATGCACTGTTATGAAAGCAATGTGTCCTCACACAGAACGGGGACCATCCCTTTTATAAATTCATCTCTTTGGGAAACACGTGCCCTAAAGTATGCCAGTCTGCAAACTTAATATGAAAATTTAGATTGCTGTAGCAATGAAAACATAATTGTATTAGTTTTTACATATAAAAAACTTAATTTTGTTTACATATATATCAAATAGCGAAAATCTTATCAACCAATATTTTACCCTGAAATTATTCACAAAGACTTCTCTGTTTTCATTACAGAGCCAGAATGAGACGTTTGTATATGGAAGCCACATATTATAATGGAAAAAATAAATTGCAAAAGGAATCTGAAGAACTCAGTCCAAATCTCAGCCACATAAGTCATTTGTTCTATAGACTTGGGTAGATTATTTACCCTCTGAACTTTATTTTTCTCATCTTTAAAGAACGAGAGAAACTGCTCCGCCTACTTCACTGTGATTAGAGAATGCTTACCCCCACCCACCCACCCAAAAACCATGGTAAATGTGTAATAAAATATGATACCAGAGAGAAAAGCAGGGATTACATCAGAAAGACTCTAAAGGCTATATTTAGGAGTTTTTCCTCTTAAACCTAAAAACAATAGGAAAACATGGAAGAATTTTTAAACAGGAAAATGGCATGATATAATTTTTATTTGCAAACATACAATAGGCAATACCAGAGAAAACCAGAATAGGTTCTGGGGGCAGATCCAAGTGTGGTAGGTATTAGAGCTTAGACAATTTGAAATATTTCTATAAGACAAAAAAAAAAAAAATACACAACTTTTTGAGACCGGGGCATTTGCAAAGACCTGTGGAAGTTCAGAACCTTAAAGCTAAAGCTTCATTAACTCGGCAATAAATTTGCTTTTAAAGCGGCTGCTGAAATACCAATAAGGATTTGATAATGGTAAACTGATCTAGAGTAATTAAAGTGGAGATGAGGAGACTGGTCAGATTCAAGAGATATTTAAGGGGGCAGAATCGGTAGGATATGATGTGAAATTTTGTCAAGGGTAAGTGAGGAGGCCTCGATTTCTAGCAGAGTGGACTCAGACTTGTAATTGCCAAGATTAGCCTCAGGCAGGGGGAACACCTCTTCTTTTATAACAGGAAGGAAAGAGCCTTGTGTGTAATTGTATAGTGAGGATTTTGTTGTCAAGTTGAAGGGTTCCCACATCTCATAATGAATCCGATATGAAGGGAATTGTAGTATAAGAGGGTACCATGTCTGAAAAGAGAGAGAAGGCAGAAATGTCAGTGCTGCAAAGAAGACAAGGAAGATGAGGGCCTTACAAATGGCTTTTGTAATTAACAAACTTGTCTTTGTAAAAGAACATATTAACACAATGGTAAAAGTGAAAGAGAGATGATAAAGGGTGTGGATGAGGAAGTGAATACAGCATAGAGTGAGTGCAGGCAACCAGTGAAGAAAAGAAGAATGATGGAGCCATAGTTAGAGAGAATGTGGAGTTTAGAGGGACATTTAAAGAAAGAAGAACTATAAATAAAATAAATAAAATAAAATAAAATAAAAATAAAAATAGAAGAACTGATGATAACTAGATGAGGAGGTTGTAGCTTGAAGATCTATGAGAGACAAATGATCTGAACAGCATTATACAAAAGGAGTGGGACTCAAAGCACAATGGGTGGAATATTCTTCAAGTAGAAGGGTATCTTTTCTGATACAACAGAAGAGAAAGAAGAAATGATAGTTGCTCATGCAGTTACATTTGTTGGCATAGGGACAAAAAATAAGAGAGTTCTTTTTCTTTTTTTCCATGAGGCTAGAGGCAAAGTCATCTTCTGAAAATGAGAATGTGGATTGTGGTGGGGAATATCAGAAGCTAATGGAGAAAATTTGAAATAGGCACCTTGGAAAATAGAGGAAAGCTAAATAGGGACACCAGAAAAAAATGCCAGGCAGAACTGACGACTGATTGAAGTTAGAAGTCATGAATTTTAGTAGCAATAGACCATGCAGTTGTATATGTGTATATGTGGGTTTCCAACAGTTCATCAATTGATGAACTATTATGTGCTATTATAAAAAAAAATGTAGTTGAATTGCTCCAGTGTTAAATTTTACCCAACAAATGAGACAATGAGTTAAGGGATCTGTGGATATGGACAAAAGTGTGGTTAAAATAATGGACTAGAGCATTCAATCAGGATAAGGAAGAAGGGAAAAGGAAGCATAGATTGATACATGCAAAACTAAGAAAACAGTGAAAAGACTATATATTCCTAAAATTGTGAAGATTGAGAAGAGTGATAGCAATTGGATGAAGAGTTAGAAAGACAAGACGTTTTACTTATAGAGGGAACTATTTGTAATGGTTACAAACAATTTCAATACCTAGAGTGTTGTACTAGGGTTGGATATCTGGAATAAACTGGGGGTAAAGACCACTGGAAAAAAGATAAAGAGAAAACGAGCTAAAATGTTAGGTTAAAACATCAATGTGAACAGCAAAGCCATTCTGGACAATGAAAGAAATGGGATTAGAAGGAAAAATAGTAAATGAGGTCTAAACATCTGGTACTCAAGTAATCTATAAATTGGTAGAAGGAAATAAAGAGCTTCAAATGACTTAGGGTTTTTATCTGACTAAAAAAAAATGATTTGAAAGAGTCACTAGGAAGAGAGGATGATGCTTTTCCTGCCCCAAGGTATAATGTCCAGCCATGGAAATTGTACCTGTAGGGACTACCAGGTCTCTAGTAAGATCAGAAAAGAAAGGAAGCATTCCATGAAGAGTTTGAGCATACAGAAGTAACTGAGGATTCAGATATCACAGTGAAAAGTTCAGGGGACTGATTCTAATGGAAGAGGAGTCAGGCAAGGTGAAACACAGAGCAATATAGGATGAAGGTTCCAGAGACGGAATAACGGGTTTCAAGTTAACAGCATCCAATGATAGCAAGAATACAAGAAGGAGTGGGTGTATTTTCCCTCAATTTTGCTGATAAAATCCCCATGGATAGACAAACAGTGGCTAATCTCCAGTAGGAGGGACAGAAAATGGTAAAATAAATTGGATTCCTACAAAAGAGGGTGACAGGGAATCAGACAAATTCAATGTGTTCGCCGTCTAGGTTAGAAGTTGTCATCTACACAGGTTTGTTAGTTCTTTCTGTGGTTCAAATAATAAATAGAATAACTCCTTGATTTATGTGTATTTTTAAAAATCGTGCTTTTCGTAAGTTATATCTAAAATATATGACAAGAAATATCCACTCATTTGGATCCACTCAAATTACATAAATTTTTGTTTCAACAGTATCCTTTCGCTGTCAGGAACCTCTAACAAGAACTCATTCCAGAGCACGTTATTAACTTTAGAACCTCTCTTTCTTTGCTTTTTGTCTAGAATATTCTTTGTCTACTCTCTCTTTACCCAAGCACTACCTTCCTTCAAGTCTTAGGTTCAAGCATTTGGTCATCCAAAATCCTTTCTCTGAAAGCCAGTTCTTGGAGATTTTTCTGAGCTCCTGAGGATTTACACAGATGTGATGATTTACACAGATAGATGTAACAATCTACACAGATCATCCCTTGTCTTGTTATTTTATATTCAATATATGTGCCTTCCATCTCCAGACTATAAGCCAGGTATCTTACTTATCATGTGCTCATTTGCCCCCTTAGTTTGCAACATGATACTTTTCCATAACAGGGTTACAATAGATTGACTATGTTTTAAGACAATCCATGCCTATAAATTTTGTTAAGAATGTCTTAACTAAAGGAGGGCTGCTCTGGGACACATTTTGGATTTTATAACAAGCTGGTGAAATATATATGAACAGAGTGGCCTTTCTACATCCCTTAAATTATACAAGTTAGTTATAGGACCTGCTTTGGCAAGAGGAAGATTATTAAAAATGTATATTTAAACATAAAAATTGTTTTAAAAAAAGTCTTGTTAACAGTAACCTTACTGAGAAAATATCCAAGCAATTGGAGGTTTTTATTGAGTGATATCATAAATATTTACTAGACTAATGAAATCTGAAGAATCAATGCCAATAACTAAATAAAAGTTGCTTTTCATCCTGAAATATTCTTTAAACAACTGTCTCACATCCGAGCATACATCTGTGCTTACAGAAGCAAAAACTCAAAGAGCAGACAAGTAAGAGGCCACCTGCCAGTCAAGACAGGAGCACTCTGTGCTGAGCATCTGCTACAGAGCTTCTTCCTCACACCTAGAAAACGAGGGAGTGATTACACAGCTGGCTTGGGAGGTTGCTGTATTGGTACCCCTATTCCTCTACTCGGGCATTGCTCCCTGATCTCTGCTTATATCAGGAACGGCAGGTGCAAGAAAGAATTAAACTCCCCAGAAAACAAAGGTCAAATGAACTGTGAAAATTTCCATATATGTGTACAGTCTCGGTATCTTCCTCAGGGCACAGACTGATAGTACCAGAAAACACTCTTTCTAGAGCTTACTTACAAGGTAAGATGTAAGAACGAAAATAAATAAATAAGAATCCAAGAAATTTAGTAGTGATTTAACATCTATAATTGGGAAACAAGTTGTTTCCTCTAGGACCCTATCCTCTGAGTTTTTTGACATAAATTTCAGGCAATAAAAAAAATGGAGATAAATAGAGTTCAATTTATAAATTAGATTAATTTAAGAACTGAAAGAAACAAATGCACAAAATAAAAATGTACAGCAAAAAACACATATGCTCAGAATTCCTTTGAAGCCTCAACTTTAATACTGAAACAACTCAGAAATGTTTAATTGTGTTACTGTTTGAAAGGGACAAAATGAAAGGGTTGCTAGGGACAAATAAAAAATGTTTTTGAAAAAAATAATGCTATTTATCCAACAGGAAATTTATTTAAACTCCTGCTCCATAATGAGATTCCTATTATCCAAGCAAATACAAACCTTTACCTTAAGAACTTGGCTCTGAGGCTACCTGTTTGAATGCACTAAATACAATCTTCTCCATCCTTGCTCCTGGCACATAATCAAATCAAGAATTAAGAACACATCTCGTAATTTTTTCTTCCTATTTAATAAAGTACAGATTTTTTTTAAAATCTCTTTTATATTTCAGTTTTTTGAATCTAACTTCAAGTTAAATATGAAAAACTGGTTCACTCCACGGTACGCTTTTTGTTCCAGTGCTGAACTTGGTTTCCCATGTCACAGAGGTGTTCAGACCATTCATTCTGAGGAAAGGCTGTAGCATATGCTGAAGTTCAATAAAACAATGTTTTCATTTTGAAAAATTAGAGAACTGAATGTAAACCTAATACAAGAAACTGTAGGTGAGAGTCTTTTTGACTTTGGTTTGAGAAATGAGTTCTTAGTCAAGATCCAAAAAAGTCAGCAAGGTAAAATGTAAACCAAAATTTGGTATTTCTGTTTATTAGTTATCATAACTAATGGTTGAATACTTTTTTGAAAACAAAAAATGAATTGTGTTTTCATATCTACACTCTAAAAGAAACTCCTACAAAAAGACTGAAAATATGGAAAAAATGAGCAAAAATCAGAAAGGTGAATTCATATTTGGAAACATGAATATCAAAAGTACTTATAAAGATGTTCAACCTGACTAATTACTAGAGAAAAATGTAAATTAAAGTACCACTGAACATTCCTTAGATTTCTAAAAGTTAGAAAGTTGAGTAGTACTAAGTGTTAGTTAAATTGTGGAAATAAAACTAGTACAGTCATTCTAAAGAATAACTGACAATACTTAGTGAAAAATCTGAGTGGTGTAACCAAATGACCCAGCAATTGCTCTCTAGGGTATATTTCTGAAGAATCTCTCAGACAGCTACTTAAGGGGACATTTAGAAGAACATGTCACATTAGTGGTGGTAGCAGAGTTGCAATCAAATAAAATGTTCGTTAATAAAATAGTTGAGTAAAATATGGTAAATGCATACTGTAAAATGTTATGCCTTACTTAGAAGCAATGCACTAGAAATGCAAATAGTAAACATGGGTAGATCTTAAAAATATAATGTTAAGGAAAAAAAGAAACAATTCAAGATCTAAAGTATCATAATGTATATGCAAGTTAATACATAAATACATGAAGTATAGTGTATGAGAGAAAAGATGAAATCTATGGGGACAAACAAGTGGCTTTAAAAAGTTCAGGACTTGAATATTATAAATCATAATTCACATTTAGTCTGCAAACAACATAGTAATTATTACAATGAATAACAGTTCCTACTTTATTGCTATATGTGACAAAGTAAACTATAGAAGTTCATAGAATGCATTCTATCTCAAGGGAAGAGTCATAGCTCCACAAACCAGGATTTCTTGGGTCCCATCCTTCACAATTATGCAGCACAAAAGTAAAGGCTAGAGGTGATCTAGTAAGGGACAGGATGCTAAGCATTGGACTGAAGTTTTTACCTTAGCTTCCTCCTAAAACGTATTATTCTAAAAATGTTTGGACAAAATTATTAGAACTTACTAAATATACATCATAAATGAAGTGTGTAATGTAAGAGTTAAATAACTTTATCAAAAATATCTCTGTAGTAGAAAAGCTTTTTTTAGCTCTGATGGCTAATCATATAACAAAATTTATTAAAATTTATTAAACTTGTATAAAAATGAACTAACTTAGTCTATATTGTAAACAGACATGCCATGCAGTAGAAAGTGTTTCTACTCCTGAGAATTTTGAAATGCAATGAGAAAAATAAATACATAAAAGCACAAGAGAACACATACAAAGTATTTAAATAAGTGCAATATAATCTTGTACTGCATATGATGTTGACTAAAATGCAATGAAATTCCTTCTATGAATCAATCCACAGCATAGAAATAAAGCTGCTTTTATGATTCTATCCCATATTTTATGTACTTTATGAATTCTAAAGAGATACTTGAGTTTAAGAAAAAAATCTGAAGCAGTATTCGAGTTTATTCATACGCAATGAGGTAAAAGTTGCTATACATTTGGAAAATAAGAGGTACAATAAAATTTAATAAGAAATTCCCCTTGAACATTGGTGCTTAAGGTAAATTAAATTAAAATTTTAATTATACGAAAAGAGAAAGTGGGAGATGTCATTATAGATTCTGAAGAGGATTCAAGATATTTTAAGGTTTATATCATTGCTTCCTGATATTGTCCAATTTCACTACAAAAGGTAAAATTTTCATTTTACTTAATGAAAATATTTTATTAGTTCTATCCTTATACTTGTTTGAATTGACCGGGATCATATGGGATTCCCAACTGTCAAAAGGTAGACAGAATAAAAGTAAGAGAAATGAAGTTTTTCTGTAGCAGTAATGATAAAAATCCAAAGGAAAAAAATGAAGAGAGTAAAAGTGCTTAACAGACAGTGGAGTATCCAGTTTTAGAGAGCATCTCTCTGAATCAGATGGCCCTGAGTCTGAGTGCCTAGAGCTTCAGCAAGTTATTTAATGCCAGTACCTAGCCCTGCAGTGGCTGTTGAGAGAGAGAGAGAGACAGACAGACAGACAGACAGACAGACAGACAGACAGAGACAGAGAGACAGAGAGACAGAGAGAAAGAAAGAGAGAGAATTTATTGGTCTTTTTATATCAAAACTTTAAAAGATATTTATTTTAAAATGATTAAGAAGAAATTTAAAAAAGGCAATCGGCAATTAAAATTAGAAAGTAATTAGAACTTAATTATAGTATAAAATACTTGATAAGTATATGAAATTGATTTGAGCAGCTTTTTGGAAACTGGACTATAATAGGTATGATTCTTTTATTGCTCACAATTTTTACATGAGAAAGAAAACATATGTCGAGCAGCTTGTGCACTGCACAAAGACTCTCAGGCAAGACAACAGGATAGCTGTATCCAGCCCAGATTTCCCTGGTCAAACTGTATGTATCTTCTTTCCCTGATGGAGCACCATTTTCTAACTCAGTCAAAGATATCAGGGCACAGTATATGTAGTGCAATATATAGTACAGTGGTTCTGTTTCTCACCTAAATTTCAGAGGAGAGTTTTTAAAATCCTCTGTTTTTACTGGAGTCAATAGTTATTGAGCCAAAGAATACCTTCCCTTGCAAAAGAGTAGGCATTAAATATGAGAATGTGACTAAAGAGATTGCTTTTCTTCTTATTGTCTTTCCTGGGGAAAATGACATGAGTTTGCCTTGGCTTCTGGATCCTCTACACACCACATCTGCACCACTTCAATCTTAGTTTTACTGTTGATCCCAGGTCATTGAACTATATCTTAGATTCTTACCCTGCAGACAGCGAGAGCGACCTCCTTCACCTGTTAGAAGATGAACGACTATTCCAAATAAGATTACGCTCCCCTCTTCACTGCCAGGAGTTGTTCCCAAAGTCTTATTAGTAACAATTTTGCTTGACAGGAGATTCGATTTGTCAAATGCATATATAACTCTATCCTCCCAGTATTTAAAATACTTGTTGGACCTTGATTCTAAGTAAACTCTAAATCCAACCTCCTCTTGATCAGAACAATGACTCCAAACTCAGCAGTAACTTTCAAATCAACCTAAAATAGATAATGGAGTTCCACTTTTTCTATATAAATGTAAAATTATGTATGTTTATGTTAATATACTTAAATATCTCTACTAATGTGGAATACATATAATTAAATAGAATATTTACTCAGTCCAGATATGCCATTTCCTCAGAGAGCATTAGTTAATATATCAGTACTTTCTCTTTCTTGAAAGATTCTGGTCATTAAGAACTTATGTCTGCCTAACTAATATTTCTCAGGTATGGTCATAATATAAAACACTCTACAGATGAGGAAATAAAAGCATAACACAATAGTTAACAGCAGTGGATACTTTGAACCCAGGGAAACTTATGGACATAATATGTATAGAAATTTAATTCACTTAAATAAGCAAGTTAATTAACTTCTGTAAACCTCAGTTCTATTTTCTCTAAAACAGAAGACACAGACCCTAGGAGCTGTCAGACAAATACCTTGAAACAGGCCTTTGCACAATTTGTAGCTGTTTTGCCACAAGAGGCAAAGACCTGACAAGGGCAAAGGTGGTGACTAAGAAGTGGGAGCACTGGTGGGACTAAAAATTGTTTTTAATCGTCAATAATTTTAAGACTGGGTCATTCAGTAAATTGATTTTTAAAAAATTAGCTTTAGGCAAATTGGTCATTTGGCAAATTGGCTTTTAGCAAAAAGTTGTCAGCTCATTGGATTTCTGTGTTATTTTATGTAAATTGCCTGTTTTTTTCTTCTAAAGTTATGTTTAAAATTAGTGGATATTTCTTCTCACAAAAGGAATAATAGGAGGCCACAAGAAGATTGAGATTTAATAAAAACAGCAAATGTTAAGAGTGACGGCTCTCTAGGGCTATCACAAAAGAAGCAAGAAGTATATGTTTTCTTTGTTATCAGCAACAAGAGGAGAAGGTTCAAACCCTTGTGCATGAATCCTTGACCTTAATAGAAAAGTATAACACCCGAAGATCCCTTTCACCTAGATTAGCTGAAAAAGTAGCATAAATTGTGCCACATATGTGAGCTGGGTCATAACATGGTTACTTTTTATGTTTTGGCCACCTTCTTACTCAGTACTAACTTCTACCATCAAATAAATCATGTTACTATCTATAGCAATATTAGATAGTCAAATTATTGCCTACATTTCTCCCCAAGCTAAATAGCCAGTCTATTGTCCATTTTCACTCATGTGCTTTGCTCTTATGTCGTCAAACTAGCTCTTTTAAGTAATTAATTTCTGAGGTTAAAGTCTTAGGGAGAGGTTGAGAGGATAAAGTTCATCTTCAGGTTAAGAAATAGTCAATGTCCATTCTAGTAAATTTTTGTTTTGCCTTCTGAAAAAACTTTCCATCTCATACTCTATGCAAATATTCTATGAACTCTTCTGAAAGACACATCTTAGTACCAAGTTTTTTCTATTTTCTCAAAAAAAGTGCACGGTCACTAGTTGTCCATTTGTAACTGAACAGGGAAAAACTGTAATATACATATGTCACCACAATCAAGAGACAAACTCGACATTCGAAAAGAAATTATGATGAAAGAAACATCCATCTAACTTTGCACAGACAGAAGCGATTTAAGCTAATGTGAAGGGCCTTTGAAATGATCAAGTCCAACAATGACACGAACGCATTTTTAGTAAAACAATACCAAAGATATCATTTAAAAGGAACGTTGCCATGTTATTGGGAAGAATACACATTCTTCATGTGCGAATATATTCATGGTGAATATATTTGCACTTGGGTAAACAGGAAGAAACAGATTTCAACACTTGTTGACAGAGACAGATGAAACAGGATGCATATATATGCTATGAAATGAAGTGTTATATAGCTATAGATATATAGATATACATTTTTTTGTCAGCCAACAAAATATCACATCCTGCTCCCTCTTCTTCTTGTCTCAAATCTTAGCTCAAGTCTTTTGAACTGACCTTCAATAGTAATTGTTCCAAGACATGAGCCCATGACATAAGCAAAACAAACATCCCTGTCCTAAAATATATAAGTGGATACTAAGGCAAATAAATTCTTCATCAGCAGAACTGACAGAGAGTAGTACATATAGAATGCAACCAAAGAGGTGCAGAAATAAAAGACGAGACACAAGTTTAAATCAGGTAGCACTGGGTTTCTGGTTCCAGTCCTTCCTGAATAGCCTTCTTTGAAAGAGTGAACTACCCCAGTATTCTTCCCAGTTACATGAGCCAATGAATTTTCTCTTTCTTAATCTGGCTAAATTGGGTGTCTGTAAATTGCAATCAAATGAAACCTGATTAATATATACAACCTTTATGTAAGGAATTAGAGTTTACCAGTCCTCCTACAAAGCTGAAAGAAATCTGGTCACAGCAAAACCCCCATCAACCATGGAGCAGAAAGTGGAGGAAACACCCTCAAGAGAGGGTAGGGCCTCAGAAAGGGAGAAAGTTGGTTAAAGTATCAATGACTATGGTTTAGAAGGGACCAGAGTTGACTATGTTGCATAACTGTTCACATATTTTTTTCAAGATTTTTAGCTGATCAGCCTTTTATGGAGTCTAGAAAAAATGTTTTTCTTTTTTTCCCTCATTGAGGCTAAATCTGTCTCTTCTTTCTCAGAGTATAGAAAGGAATATGAGTATCTCACTAGGATTGAAATGAGAGGCTTTCCCACATGGGTTAAAAACACGAAACCAACACCTTCTGCATATGTGTATCTTTTTTTATGATTGGCAGGGAAGGGTGGTATTATTAAATGGTTCTGTGCAGGCTGCAAGCCAAGGGACTCCTTCTATGGGAAGATGAAGTCTTTCCTGAAGTCTGTGGATCAATCTCTCACAAAAATGTGATTTCTTGTCTTTAGGCAAGAGACGTGAAAGAAAAAAAAGGGGCAACTCTATTTTTGTTTCTAGATCTTTTATTGACTTTGAGGCTTCTAGATGTTTTTGAAGATTTCTCTAGAGGGCAGTGGCCATATATGGCCTCTGTCATTTAAAAAAAGGCCTTAGGGGACCCAGAAAGGAGTTGTGGTAGCCCAGTAGCAAAATACTAGCTGAAATTAAGTTCTGCTCCATAAGTCAAATAGTCTAGTTTATCTACTTCTCTAAATTTATTTCCATTTTGTTATCTTTTTATAAAGTCCTGTAGGGGACTTTATATATAGTAAGGGAAATGTGGTAAAATATCCTAAAACAAGACATAAAATCCACCTGCCTCTATTTGACAACTGATTTGGCTTTTTTATGCCAAACATAGAAAATTTTATTTTTTTCAGAAAAGAAAAAAAAGCCTATTAATTCTAGAGATGCAATACCATGTATGTTAATAATTATAGGAAGTTTTTTAAATGGAAACATCATGACACTATAATTCTATATATTTCCAGTTTATTTGGACTTATACAGTAACGTAATTGAAGAAAAACTCCTCTATTATTTGTTAGTCTATAAAGAACTAAGGAAAATAATGGCTAAAATTTTATTTTAAACAAGGTAATTATTTAACTACTGTAAAATAACAAATAAAAAGGCTTTTAATGAATCCATCATGTTTGGGGTAGGTTAAAAGTTATTTTTCAATTATATGATTAGAATAATAAAACAAGTTTTAATGCAGTTATTCCATTATTATAAATAAAAGCTACAGTTATCATTGATTTTGACCAATGTCTCTTAAAAAATAATCTTTTGATGCATTAAAAATTACTATAAATTTCTCTATGATTAATACTTGAGGATGAAAAATTGTACACATTCATTATATGTTTGTAAATTATGGTATATTACATATAAATTACTCTTTCTGTTATTGTTTTTGAAAGGGAAGCTAAAGTCTTTTTACACTGAATTTTTAACTCTACCTGCTAGGCAAACATGTACAGATATTTAAAAAATAAAATAAAATAAATTGAAAACAAAATAGGTGTTTTTCTGGTCTAATGAGCTATTTTGACCAAAATAAATTCCCCAAATGGAAGTATTACAAGGCTTATGCTAAGCATTACAATAGAGCTTTATGTATTTTCAGAGGCCTTGGAATATCTCAGTAATAGATAAACTTTGAGAGCTAAGCCTACAGCTGCAGCAAATGTTCTAACAACTGTATTCTACACTTCTAATCAGAGCAGCACCCAGGATCCCTCAAAACAAGCAACATGAATAAAGGCTTGAGGGGAAAGAAGTTCAGCAGCAGTGAAGTCTCACACCGCTTGAAATAACAAGCACTTTCAGGGGGTCCAGTTTTATTATATGTTACATAATGTCTCAGGTTTAGTTACTTCAGTAAGATATGAGTATTTTCAGGTGGATTTTATCCAGGTTATTTACAGAATATACTGTCCAAATTATGGAATGTCATGATGAAGGCAATAAAAATGGCATTTAATAAATACAGTATTATTCTTTATTTGATTGACTACCCAACCCTACCTACTTCCCAGTGTTGTTATAAGACTTAAATGAGACAAAAAGTATTCGAACACTAAGTAAACATTCTAGAAATGTGGTCAGAATCAAGGCTGGTTAAACATTAGGATAATGTTGTTGGCAAATGAGTTGTCACTGGAAGGAGCACATGAGATTTCCTGGGAGCTCATAACATTCTGTTTCTTAATCTTGAGTCTGATTACATGGGTGTGTTTAGTTTGTAAAAGTTTAATTATGAGTACACAAATATGTGCACATTTATTTCATGGATTTTTTTTGGGTAAAATTTTCTTAAAAACGTGGTTAATGTCATATGATGATGTCCTTCAGTTGTGTCAAACTCAAATGCCTACGGGGACTATTCAAGACATACACATAAATACACAGGACGGACTGGCCTCCTTTGAATAGATGAGTGATGGTCCATCTAAAAGGACATATTGCTCAGCTCCATCCTTTGGGGCTATATGGGACTCACAGGCTCTGTGGTGCCACACTTTCATGAAAGGATCCAAATTTAGATTTTGCAGATAGAAAATCACTATTTTTAAATGAAAGTAACTAACCCAAAATGTTTAAAGCTTTGTGAGCTGTCAGAGTCAAAGAGGCTGAATACCCCTGACCTCAGTGTGTTTAGCACTAAGACTCGGTCCCAGGGTACAAGCCATCAAGTATGATGTAGCAAAAGCGGGGAGGCGTAGGCAACACCTCTACTGATCAGTTATATAACCACTGAATATCCTGAAGAATATTGCCCAATCTCTTTGTCAATGGCTCTGCCAATATTATGATAAATGGGAGATCTTTGTACCTAAGCTTATGGGCTACTGCTGGACAAGAAGTTATGACAGGTGATGCTAGATGGCACTATTTCTTACCCATAAAAATGTGTATTTTTGACTTGGTTTTCTAGTGAATCTTTATTATTTGGAAGTATCATGCAAAAGGTTATTATACAAAGGGATATTGTGAAGTGTGACATCATTTTCTCAAAAGCCCCTTTATTCTAATGGGAAATAAATTTGATTTTTAAAATGATAAGGATGTGATTTAGAAACTGGGAGTAGGAGGGGGAAAGACAAAGGAGATTCTATTCTATAGCATATCCAGACCTTAATTATGACAAAGGGATATTGGAATGCTAGGCCTTCACACACGGAGGCCTCAGGAGCATGTTTGAAGAAACTATTAGAACGGATTTTTACCACATCTTGTGAAGATCAGAAAGAGATACTTTCCGTAGCCGTTGATGTCAGAGTTCCACCCTTTCCTGCCCTACCCCTCTCAGACCCTCAGTGCATTGCTTAAGTAATGAAACTTTCTGCACTCAGTGACAATTTTTGGTTTACTTAGTTTTCCATAAAACCATTGTTTACCAATCCATAATTTCAGTGCTTTATTTATTTAAGTCATGAGAATTTCAGCTTTCACAATTATTAAAACAGTCCTTCGAAGATAAGCCTAAATGGAACACATGAAGGAACACATGAAAGCCAAATAAAATGAACCTACTTTGTTGATCTAAAATCTTAATCTTTGAGAAGATGCAAACATTCTAGGCTCCTTTCTCTAGTTTACATTTTTCTCTTTCTCTTCCCTTCATAAAGTGAAAAATGATTGAAAAGGGCTATAGAGAGGTCATTTGTGTTATCTTCCTTCTCTCCCTTTAAGACTAAAGTGACCCTCACTATATTTCACAAATATATACCTATAGGTAAATAACAATATATTGCATATTTATATAATAACAAATAGAGATGTTTTATTTATGATGAATTTCTCATTTAGTTTGTGCCTCTAATAAAAATTTTAAAGATTAGTTTGTATATTTTTAAACCACGACCAATGTATGGAAAAGAGTTAACATAAAACAAATCAGTCATATTACCACTAACTTTTGAGGTATAGCTTTTCTTTTTTCTTTTTTTCACTTAAGCCAAAGTTTCTTTATAAGATGAAGGAATGAGAAGTATGTGGCAGGTACAATTTTGCTGTTTCCTGAGGTGAGCTGACATTCTGATATTTCTGCTCCGCAACAGTTCATTCAAGGTCAAACTGAGGATTTCCCGAGGGAAGGATGGATGAGGATCCCTCCCATGCTGTAGAATTAGTAAAGGAAGGTTAGATGGGCCACTGGATCCTGTGTGAATACAAAGAATAAAGTATCTATGACGTGATCTTGTTTGCAAAAAGCAGGAAAAAAATGTTTGACGTGCAAAAAAAAAAAAAAAGACTAGTAGAAAATGGTAAAACATGAACAGTAAAAACAGTAAACTTTAGTAATAAACAACAAGCAAACATAGGGTTTTTACTGAAAAAAGTCTGTAAGGCTCTAAATCATGAAAAGTAACACAGACTGAACTATAGCAAAGAGAAGTAGCAAACAAGTTAGACCAACCAACAAAGACAGCATGGGGGCACTTTAGAAGAAGATGGCAAACCACAGACAAAAGGAGGTTAGATGTAACCTGAGACACACTGAGCAAGGCTAGTAAATTCACTGGTAAGAAGATACTGATTTATTTTTAAAGTCAGTTTTACATTTACTATTTGCAAACCTATTCCAAAGGATTTGGTGCTACTAAAATTCTTATAAATGTCACTGCATTTATTTGCAATTTGTTGTAGATTTTAAATTGAGCTGAAAATATGGTTAAAATATTCATGCACATTGACAATTCATTTCTGTTCAAAGTCTTAGAAATTGTTTGAAGGCGATATACTTGAAGTGAGCAGACTCATTGAGCATTATTCTGGCTGGGACAGAACAAATGAAAATAGTGTGGTTTCATACAATGAGTATGGACAATGGCATCAAAAGATCTAGCTAAAAACCTTGGTTCAGTTAATAACAAGATATGTGACAGTATATAGATCACTATTTTTGAGACTGCTCTCTCACCATTAAACAATATAAAGGAATGCTACTTGTACTATTTATCTCACGGTTGTGTTTTAGGATCAAATAAGGTAATATATATTAAAAATATAAAATGCTAGACAAAGTGTATTAGTATCCATTGATACAAATGATATATAAGTAGTGCTCATTTTTCTTAGATCCCAGTCCTGACACAATCACTTGCTGAGTGGTTTATTGGGCACATATTGTTACCAAGCACTATTCTAGGCTCTTTACAGGTACTAACCCATTTAATTTCTTCACAACAATCTTCTGAGATAGATGCTATTACTATACAGAGGGAAAAAATGGCACAGAGAAAAATCAGATAACTTTACCACAAATAGTAATTAATAGACTCAGGAAAAAACTCAGTCTGGTTCTAGACTCATTTCAGTTAATCACTAATATATTCTGTTTATAATATTATAAATACTTGATAAATACCTACATAATATTGTAATTATTAATTTACCTATCAGACTTGATTTTTTTTTTATTTTAGGCCAACTTACTTGAATATTATTACTTTCAGTATTATATTAACATTCTAATCTATAAACCTTAACTGTGTCTTCTTAGTATTATTTTATTATACCCAGCTTTGATAAGGAAATATATTTTGTTTTAATAACAAGACAGAACTAAAACTTATTTTTGTTAGATGTTGAAAAATAGTGGAAAGTAAATTAGATACTACTCCAATAGAAGCTAACTTACTTTTCAATACTCATTCCATCTCTCAGAAGGGTGCTCAAGAAACAAACATGGTACTCATACCAGACACCAAGGATAGAAAGATGAGCAAAACATGGCCCTTGCCCTGGGAACCACATAGGCTAGCTATACAGAGAGATATATAAGCAATTATAGCACAGTTGGATTCTAATATAACAGAAGAGTATCATGGGAACACTGAAGGGAATGCAGTATGTGTAGCTTAATGAATGGATGTGGTTGCCAAAGTCTCCACAGAGAAGGCTGCACCTAAGCTGGTCTCTAAAAGAGACAACATTTAACAGGTGGAGAGAGATAAATAAGATGTATCAGTCAGGAAGGACTGCATGAACAGTGGCACAGAGCACAAAGGTAGCTGATATTTTTGACAAATAGTTAGATGGTAGATGAAAATTTTACCTGGGTCTCCCTTTTCTGCATCTCTTGCAAGCTAATGGGATTTGGGCACATTTCAGAGCAGTAATATTATGGATAGGGCCATTTGGACCCATTCAATGTCTTGGTTGTTTCTACATCTGAATGTATAGTATGAATTGATATTAAGCTCTCGATGCGGCTCCCATAAAGTCCACAGTTTAGATCTCAGCTAAGGAAAGATCATTGACAACAAAGTGTTATTCTGTGGAAACCATGTTCTTAGTCACTATGGCTTAATGGGATGAAGTTTGGTGTTGCGATTAAAATCAGGCTTTGGGTTCAGGCAGACCAGTGTTTCATTGTTAGCTCTGTCATTTACAAGCTGTGTAACCTTAAGTAAATTATTTAATCTTTTTAAACTTCAATGTTCTAACTTATAAAGAAAAAATGGTTAAGTTGTCCATGCCAAGGGTCATTGTGAGGATGAATAAACTATGTAAAGCACAATGTATGGCAGTTGTAAGTGCTCAATAAATGTTAGGTATTCTAATATGTCTTCTTTATAGGTGAAAAGCAAGGACCTAACTTGAATCCAGATGTTCGACTCAATGTTTCCATATTTTTTAAAAAGCCCATGTAAGGTGATCCTAACTAGGAAGTGATTTATTTGTATAACTGTTGTAAGCACAGCATGTCATAATAGATGTGAAAGAACATTAAAATTACTATACAAATATGACATTATTATTATTAAACACATTAGCAAACAAATAGCAAATGTGGTTATTAATATCAGACCAAAAGATTCTATTATTCAAAACATTTTCATAGCACATAGTTATATAAAAAAATACTTGGAAAGTGAGAAATTAGGCATCTTTCATTCTAAAAGCACAACTTAAATAAATCATAAAAATATTTCATAGTTGTTACATTCATAATAATATTCTCATTCACAATGTACTTTCTCACAATATATGTTATTTACTACATTCTTAGATTTTAATCTGATCTTAGAGTATTAATTTTTAAAATAAATAGTGCAAGGACCCTATAAAGCAGATAGAAACAGCCAAAATGCCTGTAATAGAAGTCACATAAACTTCAGCAGTATAGATTGCGTTAGTATTTTATATACTCTACAGACAGTGAATGTATTTTATAGTGTAAATTCATTTCTAGCTACTCCTTATAAATCAGAGATCTGATACAATATATAACAGTCTATCCTATAAATACTTTTGAGTCATGCTTTGTTGACCTTACCATCATATTTGTTTATCAAACACATTCACAAAACCTGCATTGTAAAATAAATATTTAAGAGCTTTTATTGCCCAAATTTAACAAGCTGTGGTCAAAATATTTTAGTAGTGTCAGGATATTTCCATATAACCTATGTCCATATAAAGTCATGAAGTCATAGAATCAAATCTTTCACAAGCAATGTGATTTCTACCAGCCTTCTCAACACCTGTAATTTCTTCTCATCTGATTTGAAAAATTCTTTAGTCATTCCAGTGTGATGGTGCCTATATGAGAAACCAGTTTAATAATGTTTATGCATTGTGGGGACAAAAGAACAGTGGGATGCTGAAGCAAGTCATGATCACTATGGTATTTTTTAAAAATGTCATTGTTTGAATATTTGTTCACCATGTATTTTGAGTAGATGCTGAGAATTTCATGAGGGAAAGAGGAGGGGGACCATCACTCTGGATAATTAGACTGAGATGGAGCTCGGAATCTCTTCTTAGTCCAGGAGAGTTTAGTTTGGTTCCATAGATTGACACCCCATTGAGCAAAACCAAAACCCTAAGAGAATTACATCTGCTGCCTAAGAGAGTGCATTATGTTTTATTCCACCATCCTTCCATAGAAAATATTCTTTTCTGCCTCATAGAATATTTTCCCTGAAAAGAAATAGAGAAATACCATTTAAATGTTGTTTCCAGAGATATTTTGTTAACAAAATTTTATCATACCTTAAAGATTAGTTCTCCAGCCAGCTTCCTGACCCACATCTCCTTTATTCTGTCCTAGATACTTAGAATTCAGAGGTGAAAACCTGATATCTACTACTCATTGAGATGATATGCTCATGATTTCTTCATGCGATTGCCTTATATGGAATTTAGCAGTAATTTTTTTTTAACTTTCAGTTAAACAGTATTTTTTTCTTTACTTTTACTAAGTCTAGTAGTTTCCCCCCTTTTTTTGTTATGAGTTAACTTTTTACCTTCCAATCCTTATTAATTTTACTCTCCATAAAATTTTCATCATATTCCTTTTTAAAATCAATAAAATATAATATATAAAATACATAAGTGCTGAATAATCAAAATTTTACTTTGCTACAAGCTTACCTAATTTCTAGGTAAAATTACAGAGTACTCTAATGAACTAGCTGAGAAATGCAACAGTCTTGAAGTCCTCAACCCAGTTTTTCCATCAATTAAGACAGAGAATACCTTACACACTCCCCCCCGCCCCCCGCATTCACTGCCTCAACGAAAACTTATTTACTAAAACTGATGTGGGGAGATGGTTATTTATCTCACAAGATAAAGAAAGGTTCAGAATTTTTTCCCCCAATAACCTTGGTCTTTTTTGATGACTATCATGATGGCTAACTTTTGTAAAATTAAACACCTAATCACTTTATAATCAGGTAGTGTGGAAAATACTGCTACCAATTCAAGCAACTATACAGAATTTGAGTCTTTTTATTTCAGAAAAATTGGCTGAAATCAGATTGTCCAAAAACAAAGAAATCCATACCACCCATCAGTGGAGTAAATATTTTGAAAAAAAAAAATCAACAAGTAATATGGGTAGAGTATTGATCATATTGGTATACCATGAAAACATTTTGTAATCTTTTAAAAATCTTTAAGCAATTGTCTCTCTTTCATAGATTTCTTGATTTTTAAATTTATTTTTATTTTGTTTTTTTTATTTATTTGTTGAAGTATAATTAACATATAATATTATATTAGTTTCAGAAGTATAACAAAATAATTCAATATTTGTATAAATTGTGAAACAATTACCACAATAGTATAGTTAACATCCATCACCATATATAGCTACAAAATTTTTTTTTCTTGTGATGAGAACTTTTAAGATCTATTCTCTCAGCAATTTTTAAATATACAATACAGTATTATTAACTGTAGACAGCATACTGTATATTATATTCCCATGACTTATTACTATGAGTTTGTACCTTTTAACCTCCTTCACCCATTTTGCCCACACACATTACCTCACCACTCCCCACCTCTGGAAATCACCAATCTGTTCTCTGAATCTATAAATATGGTTTTGTTTGTTTTTTAGATCTTGGATATAATTGAGATAATAATATATTTGCCTCTCTCTCTCTGACTTACTTCACTTATCATAATGCCCTCCAGTTCCATCTATGTTGTTGTAAATGGCAAGAATTCATTCTTTTTATGGCTTATTTTTATTTTGGATAAATATCCAGAAGCGGAATTGCTGGGTTATATAGTATTTTTATCTTTATCTATTTGAGGAACCTCCATACTGTTTTCCATAATTGCTGCACCAATTTACATTCTTATCAACAGTGCACAAGAGTTCCCTTTCCTCCATATCTTCGCCAACACTTGTTATTTATCTTTTCTAAAATAGCCATTTTGATTAGTGATGTTGATGACTCGTCATGTATGTATAGGCCATCTGTATGTCGTCTTTGGAACAACGTTTATTCAGACCACCTACTAATTTTTCTAAATCGAATTGTTCAAGTTTTTTATTGAGTTGTATGAGTTCTTTATATATATCGGATAGTAACTCCTTAGATAAATGATTTGCAAATATTTTCTCTCATTCAATTGGTTACTTTTTCTGTTTTGTTCATGGTTTCCTTTGCTGTGAGAAACTTTTAGTTTGATATAGACCTACTTGTTGATTTTTGCTTTTGATGCATTTGCTTTCGGTGTCAAATCCAAAAATTTATTGCTAAGACCAATGTCAAGAAGTTTACCACCTACATTTTCTAATTCATTTTTAGATCTTTACTGTTTTTCTCATTTTATATATATTACTTACTATGTGCCAAGCATACTGCCAGGCTCCAAGTATAAAAGGTGACCAAATTACATGGGTACCTGCCTTTACTGAAATTATAGTGCAGTTTGAAAGCAGACATTAAACAAATTCACATTTTGATAAATATATAATTAAAAATTGTTAAGTGCTATAAAGGAAAAGAATTATGAAAAATAACAATAACAAAATAGTGTGAATATTAATATTAGTGAAAAATTGGGCCAACTTAAATGTCAAGAAAAGAGTATTAATTAGAAAAAAATTAAATATACCATAAATGATATATGTGTAAAACAAAATGCAATTCGAACAACACTAAAAAGCCATCTCCAACAGTAGGCAACCAGTAGGTAAATTGAAGTGACATTTACTTTTATTTTTATTTTTTTGAAATTACATTTATTAAGTGCTTATTATGTTCTACATTCTATGCTAAACACTTTGCATACTTTATATAAGTTGATCTTCATAATAATCCTATAAGATTTGGTACTAATTAAATATATCTTTTCCCTGTGTAAATACACACACAACCAAATAACCAGAGGCAACATATTTGGCTAAAAATGTTTATTTGTTCAGAAAAAATTATTTATCTAATGTCTACTATGCTCCACATATTGTTCTAGATATTTGGGACACATCAGTGAGTAAAACAAAATATCCCTGCCCTCATGGGGTTTACATTCTTGTAAATAGAAACAGACATAAACAAAGAAAGAAAATAAAAAATAAATTATACAGCATGGTATGTTATAGTGAGGAAAGAAGTGTGACTCTGTTATAAGAAAAAAGTAGATGAGCATTAAACAGTTAAATAGATGAGAGTTCATTGGGTAGAAGGTGCTTGAAATTTTACATGGGGGAAGGATAGGCCCAATTGAGGTAACATTTAATTTAGCTGACTTGGAGGAGGTAAAAGAGTTAACAAGAGCCTATCTTGAGGCAGAGAGACCAAGATAGAGAGAACAGCAAGTACAAAGGCCTCAATGTGTGAGCCTGAGTAGTGTGTACTAGAAAAAAGCAAGGACGATGTGGCTGAAACCAAGTGACCAGAGCAGGAAGTAGAAATATATTTACTAAGGAAAAAATTTCTATATGGTCTTACAGCCTTCCATTTTATTTAAATAATATTTAGCTGTTATAATAAGATTGTGAGTTCATCACAGAAAACCAGTCAGTCACCGACAACTCCTAGATTTATATCCTCCATGAAGATTTTCTATGTATATGTATAGTATTTTTCAACAAACTAAAAAAATCCAAAGAAATCGTTCAACATAAAATTTTTAAATTAATATAACTTATTTATATAATCCACTGAATTGAATACATTTAGATTGTTCTAAGTATTACCCTATATTTTAGTCAGCTCAGGCTGCCATAGCAAAATACTATACTGGGTTGCTTTAACAACAGAAATGTATTTATTACAGTTCTGGAGCCTGGAAGTCTGAGATCAGGGTGCCTACAGTTGGATTCTGGTGAGAACTTTCTTCCTGGCTTGCTTATGGCCACCTTCTTGGTGTGTTCTCATATGATAGAAGAGAGTGAGCAAGCAAGCTCTCTGGTAGCTCTTCTTACAAGGGCACTAATGGTATCATAAGGGCCCCACCCTCGTGATCTCATCTAAACTTAATTATCTCCCAAAGGCCTCATTTTCAAATATCATTATATTGAAAATTAGTGCTTCAATATAAGAATTTTGGAAGGACACAATTCAGTCTATAGCATTCAATTACTGAACATTGATTTTTTAATGCCATATATAACCCAGAGAAATAAATAGTGAAATATTAATTAGAAATTAAAAGTAGAAAAAGTTTTTGGAAAAAAAAATCACAAATGTTATAGAACTGCTATTTATTGAGGCACCAAAATCACCAACCCTTTAAAAAATATATTAATTTTTTATAGTAATAGCCTTTCTATCATAATTTAGAGCCAAACAAGTTGCTTTAGAAAAATTGCATTTTTCTTGAACACACTGCTTTTTATAAATTTATTTTTAGTTAAATAATGTGCTGCATTTTTTGTTATTGTTAATAATGTAACCTAGGAAGACTGAAGCCAAGTAAAATGGGGAATTGTGGCTTTGAAGGCTTTAATTATTTATCTGGCTCAAATGAGGTTATGCAAAGCATGTAGAATCAATTAAAATTTTAAATGACTCTATTGGGCTCATACTATATATTTACTATACACTTGTTGATTTGTCGTTTAGCATAAACAAGAAGACACAGAATTAAAAAAAGAAATGATACTGCTACCAGCCATTGGCAAAATCTTTGACATACCTTTCAAGAAATGTTGGCACTGTAATCAGCACAGGACAGCATGCAACAACCTCAACACACACAACGTCAACAGATTCAAGAAGTTCCAGATGTTCGCATTCTGGTCAGACTTATCAATACTAGGCTGACAATAGTATTACTGCTATTTACATATTGGTACCACACTGGCATGGATTTGCATAATGTATTGAGGCTCTATGCTCTAGAGAGTTGCATTGTAACATATTGGTGCTTAATGAACTCTGAAAAAATTGATTTTCCACAGAGTAAATTAAGGAATGCATTATAGCTGTTAAAGCAATCTTAAGGGAAATCCGAAGCTTCCAGTGCAGCACCATGCTTAGTAAGTAATAAATTACATGTTATACTTATTTGCCTTAATTCATGCTAATTTTGTCCAATTAATGTATCACAGTAATTCAGAAGCCTGTCACAGGAGAGCTAATTATTTATTGGATTTTTGTGTTCAGCTCCCTAGGAGTCTACTAGCAAACAAACTTGTGACTATCTTTTTTAGGTCCACAGTGACATTCTTATGTCTTATTATAGGAAAGTGAGAAATTTGTTTCTATTTAAAGTTTTAAAAATGAATTATGGGGTACCTGAGTTAGATTCTTTTTTTTTTTTTTCAAATGATGAAAGAGTTTGACAGCTTGCTATCCTTTTAGGACAAGACCTATTTGTATGGGTCCCTATCTCTACATAAGAGTTTGTATATTTCAGAGCTCTCATTAAGAAAAAAGGCTTTTTTGAAAATGTGTGCACATTAAGAGATTTCTACCTACTGTGGGTGTGTCTGTCTATACACAAAAGTGAATTGAAAAGTTGATGCAATTATTTGGACAATTCACACAAGAATCGCCACTCCTTTGCCTCAATTGTCTCTATATTTTAGAGCATTGCAATGGATTGTCTGGAAACATATTCTTCACCTCACTCTGCACAATCTTAGTTCTAAATATTAAAAAGCTACACGCAGTGTTCTACAGTATTGTTTGAAAAACAAAATCAAATCTAACTCAAAATGAAAATTGGTATCAGCTTTGCAAAAAATAGATTTTTATTTTACTTTGGTACACTGTTAATTCACAGCTCCCCAAATGAATAATTTATGAGATTAATTTGTGCAATTCGTACCTATAAATAATGTGGCAGTTGCTAAATAATTTGCGCACCATGATAAGACGCAGAAATCATAGTCAAAGAAGTAGAGCTTCACCAGCTGTGAAATGTTCACTATTTCCTGGAATCCTGAAAGACCTATGCATTTACAGACAATTATTCGTAAAGTATGAGAAGCATTTGATCTCCTATTTTGCTCCTATGAGTATCAGGAGAGCACTCATCTGCTGATTACCATCTTCCAGTCCGATGAAAAATGGGTGCTATCTCTTTAAACACATAATGCAACATGATGTTTATCAGCAAGTTTTAGCGCAGTGATCCAAATTGACAGTAGGTGAGACATACCACTGTTTATGTCACAGAATAAAATCAAAAGTTTACCTTTACAACCTCCTTCAATTTGATAGGGGAAAATAGATAACATCTTTTTATTCAGTCAGTTTATACTAACCTATATGTCCATAACCAATTGAGTACCTGAAAATCAGCAAACTTCTACAATCCATGTACAATTTTACACGTTAGCATAGAATTACTTCAAAGAAAACTACTATCTATGTTATTTCCCCATCTACTCAATTGTTTTTATTACCATTCGAAATCTGAAAATAATTTTTTTTGCTATCTTCTTTATATGAAATTAAGACTTTTCAGCCACTTTTTCTTTTTCTTTATTTTCTTTAAACTATACTTTAGACAGTTCAAATTAACGTGTCACTTCCTTTTCTTATATAGAACAATGGTACTATGAAGATATCATATTTCCTAAGATATTTCTTATAAAAATGAATTTGCAACTGCAGCTTCAATCTTTTTTTAACTTTGACAGAATAGAATAGAATAGAATAGAATAGAATAGAATAGAATAGAATAGAATAGAATAGAATAGAATAGAATAGAACAGAACAGAACAGAACAAAAATACCTGGTTTATTACTGAATAGGAGTCCTCCAAGGAAAATGTAAATGTGAGAAGATCTTCTATTGGTTATTTCATACGTATTCCTTTTATTTCTAAAGTCTAAACTATACCAAAATACAACACCCAATTGCCCAGTATTGTGGCCTTACACTGTATCGAGCCTTTTTTTTTTTTAAATGAAAGATTTAAGCTTTATCCTCCTGACTCAGTCTCTGTACACACTTGTTTTACATCAGTTTTGACAAGAACAAGACTATGACATTAAAATCCTGAGTCCTGACCAGATTCTAACAGATAACTAAAGTTTAACTCCAGCAGCTCTGTGAATTTTAGATTTTTTTTTTCTAGATTCCTCATTCTTAGGGGTATGCTAGGCTGATTCAGGCCTATGATCTATGTTTTGCTCATCCTTGAGGTAGCAAAGCCTGGCTCACTACAGGTCTCTTGAACTCAGATGACAGCATTTGTCCTGTGTCCACAAGGTTCTCCCTTTCTCGGTGTTTCAACTTGGTCCTATTGGATTGGGTGTGGTTGGGAGAAAACCACTCTGAGGCCTGTCTGAGACGAGAATGCAGAAGGTGGTGGTGGTGGGCTCGGCTGGGACCATATGGAACTGTATGTTGTCACAGGATTTCCCTGAGCCTGAACTACTTCACCTTTACAACATGGTCAATCAGAGTGAACCATTACTAAACTTCCAGTGTGATGTTTTGTTTTTCTCAGAGTTCAGTTGAAAAGCACAAGTAATGATAGGCCTTAATGGGCAGCAGCAGAACTCCTTTTGTTCTGTGGAGGTAGTATCAGTCCCCAAAAAGGATGACAAAAGTCCAGAAGGACATTTCTGTACCTTAACCTTCTTAAATGTGGAAAAAATAAGGATCTCATCAGTTTTTGTTTGTTTGTTTGTTTGTTGACAAATTTAACTACATCTTGTTCTTTCTTTGATCAAGCTGCCCAAGGTGCTGGGTTATCATCTGTTCCATTTTTAATAGTATTTTGGGTTTTAGAACTTAAACACCCCTATGCCCCAGAGTCTAAGATAATTGTGATGTACACCCTTTATCCACTTCCTCTCCAGTCAGCAGGTCTGAGTTCTAAGAGCTCTGTACCTCTAGGAGACTGGACAGGCAAAGTGAGCCACCTCCAAATTCATCCTAGAAGGAATCCTAGACAACAGCACTGGTGCTAAACCTTTCTCTCTCTCTCTTGTTATGGTTCACACAGACTTCACAAGTAAAAGCCAATTCAGCAAACTTTATTTTGATCAAAACATAGAGAACGTGCTATGGAAACTTTAAAAATAGCATATCTATTTTAAGCAGGACCATTTACTTTTTATTCTTTTATATAAATCTAAGCTTTTTATGCTATGATATGTTGTCAATATTTTTCCATCTCATTAAATCAGCTGTGACATGTTAAAGATATTTAAATTATTTTCAATCTTTCTCTATTACAAACAATACACTAATTACCATTCCTAAAAGTTAACTGTGTCAAGAATTTAAGGCTCTGTATAAAAGTGTTGACCCCACCAAGATTAGTTCAATCTCTGAGCTCCCAGGTGATTCCAGTGGAGAATTTTAGGGCTAAGGGAGAAAATCTATGAGCTAGGTAAAGCAGAGGCTGTGAAAAACTTTACTAATTTTGACTTTAGGTTTAGGTTTTTTAAATGGGCAAGAACTCATAATACTTTTTAAAAAATATTTTAATCTTTTTACTTAAAATTAAATCTCTTCTGTGGTAATGCTAAGTAACATTTTGCACTTTAGTATTCTTTATATCAACCATATAAATATCAGATTCGGGACAAAGGAGATGCTTTTCTATGACTGTATTTGTTGTCTGCTTTCACCTTTCTCAGAAGAATCTTAGAGGCATGTTGTACTGGGGAGTTGGAATAAACAAGAGTTGGAGGTAGTTTTTCATACAGCTTTTCACTGCTAAGAAAATGACTAACATAACCTATTTCCTATGATATAAAATATAGACACCTTTAGTGTACAACTAGACAATTGGTAGTCAGAATACTAATCTCGGCCCATTCTCCTTTTAGGATAGGGCGACAGGATCCTTTGATGGCTCCTTTTATAATATGAAGGAAAAAAACACTTAAAATAATAAATTTAAGAAATACTGGCTAGTCCAGCAATGATCCACTCGTGCTTTAATTAAAATATTTTTTGAAGAATATTAAGAATCACATACTCTTCTATATGCTAAAGCTACTGCAGCAAATGAGTCAACCAAGGACCATGCATTCTACTTGGGGGAGATAGACAAAAGAAAGAAATAAGGAAGAATGGAGGGAGGTAGAAATGTCAATGAGGGATGTTGGGTCTTATGCTGAAAGTTAAAATGAAGAGATGTAGAGGAGATCCTAGATGATTTCTTTAGATTTGTAGTCAGGAAAAACCTCTTGATAGAAGTGGTATTTTAGGTGAGATTTGAATAGTAGGTAGGAATACCAGTCATTCGTGGGATGACTAGATACTAAGAACATTCTGAGTAAAGGAAAAACCTAGAAAAAGTGTTCTCAGATGAAAACAAAACGAAACAAAAATTAAAGAAAAATAATCCACAGAAAAGGTGATATTTTCTAACAAATCCTTAATAGATTATTTAAGCATCACGCTTCCTAATAGTAAATCACAAGTGACACCTGATATCTACCTTATTGTTGGTGTCTAATACCAACAACTCCCCATTGTTCCTAACCTGTTGGTGCTCAGTCTCTTCTCCCAGGATCCAAACTCTTGACTCTGTGCCCCAGTTTTACACCTGTCCTTTTCCCACCTCTAGTATTTCGGACTCGCTTCTGGGCAGCTTTCAATTTTCCTGCTTAAATTTTGGCTTTGCCCATTACCCAGGGCTAATTTGGCAAATTCTTTGCACAGGTAGATTCTTTGCTTTTGCCTCAGCCCTGAATATGATTCTCCCACCCCTCTGGCTGATATTCTAAAGTAGTCTACCTACTCCTCCACTCCATTCCCACTCTCCTCCTGCAACAAAGAGATTCAAATAAATATATATTAAAATTAAAGGAGATTCCAAAGTGTGCTTCTTGAAACATGCACACCTGTAGAACCCAGCAAGACTTTCTCTGTAGCAGTGTCTCTACTCAATGACGGCAGGAAAGAAGAGAAAGAATGCACAAACTCATGTTTCATCAGTCATTTGGTTTTGTTTGCATAGTCTGATATTTACAACTGTCAAGAATAAGCTGATAAATTGAGAAGGCTTTTCTTGTTTCTGCTCTTAAGAAGTTCTTATTTTATTAGATGTCAGAATGATAGTGAAAAAAAAATCTACTTCTAGTTCTAGGAGAACATTAGGCTGTGCAGATCCAGAGTCTACCTCTTGGAGTTCCGATGAACTGCTGGATCACATGTCTCCAGGCCTTAAGACTAATTTTTCTACAGCTGTTAAAGCTGAAGTAGAAGGCTCACATCAACTACACTAATGACAAAAGATAAATGACATCTTGATAATGAGTGTAACCCACATGTAAACCCATAATCTTAGCATGCAAGGGGTGGGCCTATATAAGCTTATTTTATAGTTCTATGACCATGTGTTTTCATTTTATGAAGTTCATTGTGTGTACCAACATCAGAATTAACTCTAATTCCAAATCTTTCTTTTTTAAATGCAATTGTCAACTTGTCACAAATTGGTACTTTTCTCACAAAAGTGCTACTTATTGAAATTGCTTCCTCTTGGTGTGGAGGAATGAGAACTGGATTTGGAGTATTATATTTGATAATGACTTCCAATTTTTTTTTCTTTTGCACAGATCTTGCTCCTGATCTAGCCATATGTGTTAATTTATTTACAATTAAGTATTCCTTTAGGTATGTACTTAACCTATCTACCAGATAAGCCAATATTTCTCATTATTGTACACACATACATACACAGACATCTTCTACTAAGACTTTACTGCAGTTACTAATCACATATCAAGGTCTTTACACCTACTGTTTGGTCTGCTTGGAATGTTTTCCTCTCAGATATCTACATGGCTCACTCTCTAACCTCCTTCCACCTCTGATATATTCTAAGTGAGATCCTCCCTGGCCACTTATTTAAAATTGTAATCTACTAAGAAGCATTCTCTATCCTTCTTACCTCCTTTATTTTTTTTTTCATTATCTATATCTGACGTACTATACATTTTCCCTTATCCTTTATTTATGTTGAACAACACCTCCCCCAGGCACAAGTATTTTTGTCTGTTTTAATCACTGCTACACCCCCATGACATGCAACAGTGGTGCCTGGAATATAGTAGTCACTCAATGTTTGTTAAATGAAAGAATGAATCTCCTAATTTTCCAAGCTGAAATCTTTGATTCGATCTTGACTCTCACAATCCACATATGACTGGTCACTAAATTCTAATTTAAAGTAACTGAAAAATGATTCTCAAATATCACCATTACTCTTTCGTCCTATAATCACTACTTTAATCATTATGTCTTCCTTCAATTATTGAAATTATCTACTTTTTATGTGCTTCTTCTAACTCTAGTCTCTCCTATAGGCAGTTGTCAGATATAATTTCCTAAAACTAAAGCTAATGTTATCACTATCTAGGTTTTAGACTTTGTTGATTCATCATTACCTAAGTGGTAAAGCACTTCTACATTGTCTGTCAAACTCCTATTCTTCCTTTACAATCCAGTGTCTCAGAAAAATCTCTAGCTTCTCAGAGGGAATTATATCATCTGTCTTTCTAGTACTTCAATTATATTTTTATTACAGTACATTAATCCTTTTCATAAAGGGCTTCTATTTAAGGTCTTATTATGCATCAGATGGTATAATCATTGCTAAAGAGAAAAAGGATAAAAGAGAGAAGCTTATAATCTAATGGAGTAGACAGATGACACCAGAACCCCAAAACACAAACCTAGTGTTCAAGTAAAAAGATAAAGTGTCTTTATCAAAATGTATTCTGTGAGATGCTAATATGTGTTCTGTAGAGACAGCATTGCCGGTGCTGCTAATGCAACAGCCTCTATAGTGTTACTAAAATTTTATGGGTGCTAGAGCAAATGGGGAATGAATACCTGTCTTTTCTTTTTTTTATAATAAACTGTCAAAATGGTACCAGATGGTTCATTCAGTTTTAGGTATTGTGAATTAGTTCAATTATTTTTTCCATAGATAACAATTTAAAATTTGGACAGAATATTAAAAAGAAAAATCCAACTATAAGGCTATAGTAATTAAAACAGCATGGTACTGGCATTAAAAAAATATACATTAATCAATAGAACAGAATAGAGACCCCCAAAATAAATCCACTCCTATATGCTCACTTAATATATGACAAAGGAGCCAAGAATATACAATGGGGTAAAGACACTTTCTTCAATAAGTGGTCCTAGGAAAATTGGACAGATACATATAAAAAAAAAAGAAAAAAGAAAGTGGACTACCTTCTTACCATATACAAGAATAGACTCAAAATGGGTTAAGGCCTTAAATATAAGACCCTAAACCAAAAAACTTGTAGAAGAAAACATTGACAGTAATCTCTCTGATACTGCTACGAGTAATTTCTTTTTGAACATATCTCTTCGGGCAAGGGAAACAAAAGAAAAAATAAACAAATTAGACTATATCAATCTAAACAGTTTTTGTACAACAAAGGAAACAATCAACAAAATGAAAAGACAACTGACTGAATGGGAGAAGATTTTCGCTTATGATACATCTAATAAGAGGTTAATACCCAAAATATATGAAGAACTCATATAATTCAACAACAAAACAAACAACCCAATTAAAAAATGGTCAGAAGACCTGAACAAATATTTCGCCATAGAGTAAATGACCAATAGACATATGAAAAGATGCTCAAGGTCACTAATCAACAGAGAAACGCAAATTAAAACTACAATGAGCTATCGCCTCATACTTGTCAGAATGACTATCATCAATAAATCAAAGAACAAGTGTTGGTGAGGATGTGGAGAAAAGAGAACTCTTATAGACTGTTGGTGGGATTGCAAATTGGCACAGCCTCTACGGAAAAAAGTTTGAAGGTTTCTCAAAAAATTAAAATTAGATTCCTTTTTATCCAGTAATTGCACTTCTTTCTGGATATTTATCCAAAGAAAACCAAAACAATAATTTGCAAAGATCTATGCACCTCTATGCAGCACAATTTGCAATAGCCAAGATATGGAAGTGGTCTAAATGCCCATCTACAGAAGACTGGATAAAGAAGTTATGGTTCATATATACAATGGAATATTACTCAGCCATTAAAAAAACACGAAATCTTACCATTTGCAATGACATAGATGGACCTAGAAGTTATTATGCTGAGTGAAATAAGTCAGAGAAAGAAAGATAAATACAATATGATTTCACTTATATGAAGAGTCTAAGGAGCAAAAAGAACAAAGTAATAAAAAACAGACTCACAAGTCTAGAAGACAATCTGGTGATGGCCAGAGGGAGAGGGGGTCAAAAGTATGAGATAATGGAGTGAATGGTTAAAGAAATACAAATTAACAGTTGATAATGGTCACAGGTTGGGGAGCACAGCACAGGGTGTGCAGCTAGCATTAATGTAATGGCTAGGTGGAGAGCCAGAGGAGAGAAAGAGCAATTAGGGAGGTCATTTTATAAACTATATAAATGTCTAACCAATGTACTGTATACTTGAAACTAATAATAAAATTAGAAAAAGAACAATCCATTTGAGGGCATTGAAGAATAACCAAAATTAAGTAAAAGCTAAAGGATAGTCGATCCTTAAAAGACCAGTTAAGGTTTAACTTAACTGCACCATAAAAGATTTATAAGTCCATGGCTTTGTGCCTAAAGGCTCTCACCAAAGCACACTTCTTGGGAGCAGCAGAAAGTTTCAGTTAGCTTCAGTCTTACTTATTTGAGGTTGTAGAATACAGAGTTTGGATTAATAGAATAGCTGGAAATTTGAAAGAGGACATCTTGGAAAGGAGTGAGCCCCAGAGAAAATAATTCAAAAAATTGGCATATATATAAATATATATTTATATATTTTTTTTCCTTACCTGAGCTCTTAACTACACATTTCTTGAAAAAACTCCAGGAGACACAATGGAAAGTAACAGCTAGAACTGAAAGAATTGAGCAATATTTCAACTGCTACCTATTGAAGCAGAGACAAGTTTAACTCAAGCCAAATTAACTGCCAGCTAGAATAAAATAAACACATTTCAGAGGGATGTAAGGCAATTACTTTTATAATAGATGATATACAACATCTAGAACACAATCAAAAACTGGTAGACATATAAATAAATAAGAAGAAGTGATTTTTACTAAAAATAAAAAAAAGAGAAGTGAATAGAAATTGAATCCAAGGTGACCCAGATTTGGAATTAGCAGGCAATTAGCTAGTTCAGGACTTAACTTATAGCCATACATGTGAACTAAAAAAATGAAACTGTAAAATGGAATCCAAAATGAAATTGAAATTTTAGAACTGACAAAGTACAATAACTGAGATAAGAAAAATACATATATACTGAATTGATTCAATAGCAGCTTAGTGATGGCAGATGAATCAGTAAACTTAAATATAGATCAACAGAAATAATACAATCTGAAGAACACAGAGAAAAATATTTGAAGAGAAACGAATAGAGTATTAGTGATTTGTGAGATGAAATAAAGTAATATACAAATTATTGGAGTCCTAGAAGTATAAGAGAGATAGAATAGAGTAGGAAAAAATTTAAAGAAATAACCGAAAATTTCCTAAATTTAATGAAAAACATCAAGTTACAGATTTAGGAAGCTTAGCAGTCCCATGTATGATAAATATCAAGAAAATGACATTGAGAATATATAGTTAAACTGCTGAAATACAAAGATAAAAATAAATTTTGAAAGCATTCAGAGAAAAATAGATATATTACACACATGAAGATAGTACTGGTCTTGTAATCAGAAAAAACAAAAAACAAAAAACAACAACAACAAAAAACAGACGCCACAGGCAATTAAATGGCATCTTTAAAATAAATGAAGGAAAGTAAAAAATCTGTTACTAGAATTTTATTTCCAGGGAAAATATTTCTCAAAAATGAATGATAAATGAAGACATTTTGAGATAACTTTAAGATTGTATTTAAGATCTAAAACCAGCAAATCTATACTATTAAGAAATGATAAAGTTCTTCGGGCAGAAGGGAGAAGACAGATAGACTTCAGGAAGTAATGAAGAACTCAAGAAATAGCATATATTTGGGAAATTATAAGATTATATGTTTGTCTCAATGTAAACATTATATGACTATTTAAAGCAAATATATTTTATATTGTGAGGTTTATATATATGTAGATATGTAAGAATGCTAGTACAAAGGGCAGAAGGTATAAATGGAACTATATACTATTACGAGTTTCTTATAAGTTTATGAGAAGTAGTAGAATATTAATTCTAAATAGATTGTGATAAGTTAATGATGCATAATGTAATCCCTAGAGCAACCATTAAAAAATGCATAGAGATATAAGCTGAAAGACAGAAGATAAATTAAAATTGAATACAAAAAAATATCTATCAACTCAAAAGAAGGTAGGAAAGGAGAAACAAAAAACAAAAATGAGATGAGACAAAATAAGAGCACAAAATGACAATGGCTCTTGATGTTAAACAGTTTAGAGAGTTTTTACTTAAATGATCTTTTTTTTTTCTAGAACTTATAGAATAATATGAAGGAAAAGGAGCTGTAGATAAATCTGAGAGATAGAAAATAAGCTGAATTCCTCCTTCTAACAACCGAGTCTTGTGAGTCAAGTTTGTGAATCTAAGCGCTCTACACTTCCTTTATAACTCTCTAACTCCCAAGAGGTGTCTGTGTCTACACTACAAATGTAGTTCTGGTGAGTTATCCGTTCACCAGAAAACCATTGACTTGTCTTAAATCCAAATATGAATGCAATTTAATTTCAAATTGAGACCACTAGGTTTGCTAGCAAACTAAGAGTCATCTTTGACTCATTCCTCACTGCATATATTCAATAAACAGTAAATTACTAGGTCTCATATATATTTTCCTCCAAAAAACGTAATTCTTAAAGACAATCCTCCAATGTAGGGTAGGGGGGAGGTAAAGTGAGTAAAGGGGATCAAATATATGGTAGCTGAAGGAAACTGGACTTTGGGTGGTGAACACACAATAGAATATACAGATGTCAAATGATAATGTACACCTGAAAATTATATGATTGTATTAACCAATGTTACCCCAATAAACTTAATTTAAAAAAAAAAGCTCATAGTGCTTATGAGTATCAGAATAGTAATTTGAAGTCTAATACTTGATCTCAACACCCTGTGAGATTCCCACCATCTTTGAAACTCCTAACATAGGTAGTCATGTTAGAGGTATAAGGTTGGTTAGTGTTTCAGTGTGCAGGCTCTGGAGTCACACAATTCTGTACTTGAATCCTGGCTTTACCATTTATAAGCCCTGCGATATTGAGCAAATTCGCTCAGACCTTGTTTCCTTGTCTGTAAAATGTTAATAATTGTATCTGCCTTGTGAGATGTTTATGAACATAAATAGCAATGTACATAAAATAGTATAATTCATGACATATAGTCCAGTAAATGTTAGCTAGTATGTTTCTTTTTGTTTGTTTATTTGATTGTTTATTTATAAAATAGATGTAGTAACATTACCTACCTGTAGTGGGTTAAATTGTCGCCTCCAAAAGATATGTCCACCTCCTAATCCTTGGAACCTGTGAATGTTACTTTATTTTGGAAAAGGGTCTTTGCAGATGTAATTAAGCTAAAGAACTTGAGACAAGGAAATCATCCTGGAATAACAGGTGAGTCCTAAATCCAGTGACAAGTATTCTTATAAGAGACAAAGAGGAGACACAGACAGGAGAAGAGGAGGAAATGTGACCATGCCAATAGATATTGGAGTGTTGTGGTTAGCCTCAAGTCAAATATCAACAGCTACCAAAAGCCGGAAGAACCAAAGAATAGCTTCTCCTCTCGAACTGTGAAAGAATAAATTTCTGTTGTTTTAAACTTCTAGATATTTGGTCATTTGTTACGGGAACACAAGGGAACTAATATGCTACATCATAGGATCATTGTGAAGACTAAAGAAATTAATGTACACTAAGTTCTTAGTGCCTGTATTTAGTGTCTGTACTTAGATGAAGATTAGTTGTTGTGGCTGTTATTATTACCACCCAAATCCTACTCAGTTATAAATCTGTAGTCACATGGCATCTGACTTGGAAGACATTATAAAATGAAATTTAAAAAGCCCTCATGGTTAATTTTATCAATCTAAACTTTAAGCTGATTTGTTTTGCTTTCATTTATTCAATAGTTCCTTTAGGAAATCTATTGCTAAATTTAACTGAATTCATTGTTAAGTGCTGTAGTCTTCCAGAACAAAGAGAACTGTAACAATGTGAGAATGTATTGTTCTCTGTTATATTCCAAAAGGATGTGTTAATGACAGCGTTTTAAGCTAAACTCATAATTTCTAGGGTATTTTGTTTTAAATTTCCAATGTACTTGCTCTTTGCAGCTAATTGATTTTTCCCAATTTGAATTTAGTTCAGCACAATAACTTTTTAGAAGTATTCCATTTATACCTTCACTTATGCAGTATATCTGAGTGATAAATTAAAAGCAGGAATATAATTCACCTTACACCCTATCTGTGCAATGGCAGAAACAGATGACATTAGGCTTATGTTTTCCAGAATGCATACTGAGCATAATGCCACTGTATATTTTTCTGTAAATAACTTAGGTTACCTTATACAAATCACCCTTTACCCCTCTCAGTTCAGGATTGTAGCTTACCATTTTAGCTAAATGTTCAATTAATTTATTAAAAACATTTCTTCACTGACTGATATGATGGTTCAGCCATAATAGTTGGGCTACAGGTGTAAACACACTAAAAGCACTGGAATAAGCATCTGTTTAATCTCCTAGTCAGGATGCATCACAGTCCTATTTCCATCCAATAAGCTCAGATCTGAGGAGGAAAGATAGGAAGGAGGAGACAGAGCAATTCACTGGCCCTCCATATTTTCAAGAGTCTAGGATCATGGTATCCTTATAGGACCACACAGAGTGAGCATCATTAACAAAATACAACTGTGAAAACAAGATTTTAGCAGAAAAGAGAGGTGTGAGGAGGAAAGTGAGAAGGGCATATCTGAAAGTATTCCACCTCATTTTCCCCGGGAATAGTTGGTGAGCCAATAACATAAATCAAGAAAATGCTTTAAAACATTCATTATCTTGGAAGATAATTTATTACACATACATGAGGTCAGCCTGGTGCTCTATGAAAGTGAATTTGTAGTAAGTGTGCTTAAATTATCAAGAAATGAAATAATGTACTTGCTCCCCCCCCCAAAAAAGCCACTATTGAGTAATATATTTCAAAACCTATTTGAGTAAATAAAAACTAGAAGACCTTTATTCTTCCTTGAGTGCTTTAAAACCAAGGAAGAGGAGAATATTTATGAATACACTACTCAATTTTTTTTAGAAAACAAAGTGTATTTTTAAAAAGTAGCATTTTTCCAATTGTGTAGAATTTTCCACATACCTATAAAAACACAGGATATTCTAGGTACATGCTAAGACAGTTTGAAAATAATTTAGTTCTTATCAGTATATTCCAGTGATTTGTTCCATAATTATATTGATACAGAATTCAGTGAAAGTAATAAATGGTGAATACCTATGAAACATGGGCAAAATATTGCGTCTAAAGTAATAAATAATAACTTCTAAAATATCAGACTTCAGATAGAAATCACGTCTATTAGAAAAGGTAAACATTAGCTTTGGAAGAACAAGTGGAATGTTTCTTAACAGGTTTGGCAAGATGAGTGGAAAGTGTTTCTCATACACATTTTTTTCCTGAGCAAGGGATAATTTGTGATGGGATAAATTAGTGTAGGAAAAAACAAGTTGGGGTAAATGATAAGCAACAGATTAATGAGTAAATCATCCACAGATTCTCAGAAACTGTTAGGCATTGAGAGGACTTGTCACTAAAAATATGGTAATGATTACCTTGAACATTTTATTCAACTCAGAAACATACAGTCCATTATCCCTAATGTTATTTTTCTGAATATTTTTGCATGTGTACAAAATTTGCCTAGAGCCTAGAGACTATAATTTTCCTTCTATGACTACATGGATTATCAGTGTGCTTTGTTTTTCCAAGCACTGGTAAGCAACTATAATTTAGATAGACACATTTTTATGGTAGAAATTTCTAAGTATTGAGCAGAATGGATTGATAATAGGAATTTAAATATTTATCATATGCCTGGCACTAGGTTAGAGAGAAACGTTGAGAAATATGACATGGCTACTACTCTCAAGAAGTTTAGCCATTTTATTAAAGAATTAAAAATTAACACACAAGAAATATATAAACATGTGTTATCTATAAGTGCCTTAGGATTTCAAGGAGGAAAAAATACTTAAAGATGACACTTAGAAAAGGTTAAGGTTATGTTGCCATGAGAGGAGTATACAACTTAACTATGTTTGTGATTTTTAAAGGAGGGAGAATATAGTATCTTTGATGTGGAAAGGGTGGGTGTTAGTTGAAAAAATACATATTCAACATTATAACAATTTTTATTTTAAAAATAAATAATTTTTGCTTTCATGATACAAATCAAGAAATTTGAAGTTTTACAAATCCCTGGCTAGTAGGAAAAACAAAAACTATAATTCTTCATGGGGTGAGAGGATGAGGGGCATATCAAACTCTCCAGGGGCAAGAGAAATTTTGATTTACTACAGATGATAAACACTGCAGGAGGGAGCAAAGTGGATGGGAAGCACTCAGGTAGTGGCAAAATCGGGGAGGAAGTGAGAAAGACCTTGAAACGTTTGGAATAAGATGAAGATGGAAGTGTAGAGGAGTGCCAGTGGATAGGGAGCCCACTGAAAGATAAAATGCCAAGGTAAAGTGACTAGACTTGATTTGATGGACAACAAAGAGCCATTTTTTATTCTTAAGCATGAGAGTGTTAAGACCAATAAAGTTTAGAAAAACTAATCTATCTGTTATTGATATATAGGATGGAAAAGAAAGATTGAGAGAGAAAAAAATAGAAAAAGATAAGTTAGAACTATATTGGACAATTTAGCCATGATGAGCCAGGTTTGGGGATAAAGTGAGTTAAATAGACTTTCTAAGATTCCAAAGAAGAGAAAAAGATATGACTTCGAGTCTGGAAAATGAAAAAGATTTATTGATACTTATCTGGCTGGGGAGATACCATGGACATGAAAATGGTTCTCCTGGAGTGAGGTTTACCCATTGCTCTTCGGATATACTGACCCCTGCGATTACTACAAATATAGGAAACTCAACTACATAATTTGTGGTAGTGGCAGACTGTGTTTGTGCTTTCCCCTAAAAACCACAAGAATATTTATCGTAACCATGCCCACGCTTTCAACCTTCCTTTCCAAGTGTGTATTATAGGCATGCTCTTCACATGTAGTTAGAAGAGCAGTTAATTGGAAAACATGGTCAACAGTTTGGTGTGGGTCCCAGTTCCAAGGGCTCAGTATATTTCATGACGTGGTGTAATTTCTCCCTCTGAGTTGGCATTCTCTTTGTTTTACTTTGGTAAAAAATAGCACTAAACTATAGAAACGAGTTTCAGTTTCTCCTTTCAGTTTTGTACATGACGATCAGGTCAATTAGACAATCATTAAATAAAGTGTTTTTGCCCACAGGTATATGGAATGCAAATAGTAAATGCCTTTTCATTTTTCATATGTGTGTTTCTTTCAGCATATGGCCTCCTTTGGCTCACAGTTAAGTGAGAGTCATACTTCAGAATTTCAAGTCAAATAGTATTGAATTATCCCTTTTTGCTTGTAGGTTCCCACTTTTCCTCTGTAGCTCTGAAAGTCATCCAAAAATCTGTGTTGCCTAACATCTGGAAAAATTATCAATTCTGCATCTAAAATTATCTACTCAAAGAGGGCATAAAGAAAAGTGAGAGTTTTTCATGCTTGACCAGCTCATAGATTGGGTAGCTACACCTTATGGAGTTAGCATGAGAGAACTAGGTAAAAGAACTTAAAAATGTATGATTTCTATCTCACTATGTTTCCCACAATATTCTTAAAGTCATTTCTGTTGTTCTAAGTTATTTTTACTGTGACATGGTGAAGTATGATTTTAAGTGCCAGAAAATATGATTGTTTCCACAGTACTGTGACAATTATTTTCTTTTAAAAAAGTTACATGTGGACCACCCCAAGGGCTCTCCATACTGTCGGTATCATTTTTAGTGATGTCAAAAAAGCCACTGCCAGTTTTGACAAAAAAGACAAGTCTACAAATATAATTACCACTGCTGCCCAAGTCACCAAAGAGTATGGTAGTATTTAGAAGAGCTAGAAGTAAATTATGTAGTATTTAGTTTGCCTTTGTGTTCAACATGCCACCGTCTGGGTAAAGTGACTTAAATCTATAGAATGAAGCAATTAATGAGAAAACACAAACACACATGCTTGTGCACATGCACAGTTTCCATTTGCCAATGGTTTCACTGGATTTGCCTAGAGTGTCAGCTGGAATCTGATATTTTGAAGAAAGAAATGAAGAACAAGAGAAAATATTAGATTATGAAGGAGGAGAAGCAATAAGAGGATGAAAGTGAAGTGATGATATCTGCTGATGTCCTTGACAATTTAGTTTTCACACCCCTCAGATAAGACAAACCAAAAAAAGAAACGTCAACAATGTAGTTATAGTACTTTATGTGTAATAACCTGTATGCTAAATTTCTAGAGTTAACGACCTATAACAACTAACAGCCCATATGTAACTCATAGGATTGGGAGTAGAGTGGAAATGGTTTAAATTTTTTTCTAAGGTTTCGAGTAAAATAACATAAAGAATAATGGTCAAGTCTCAACAGCAGCAAGAAAGGAGGATCATGGTCCTTTGGGCAAAGAAGCTAATACTAGTATTTGGAAAGATACCAAAGAAAGGGGAAATAAAGGCCACTTCAAAGCCTTTCTGCAGTCAGGTCCTTATCAGAGAGCTAAGAGCAAGCTTATGGGGCTCTTTGTGTATCTAGGAATCTGCTCTGAAGCACGGCAAATTTGCTCCTTCTTCATTTCCTTCATCACCACCCCAAAGATGGCTACTAAAAAAAGGTGGAGAGAAGTGGTAGGGAAGAAGTGGAAAGGGGTGAAGAATGGGTTAAAGGGGAGGAGACAGAGGAAATGTCTATGAGCCAGACAATAACTCCCTCCTGCATAGCTCCAGCATGTTCTGGTGGGGGGGGAAGGGAAAGGAGAATGGTTTAGCACTAGATTGCGATTTAGGTTGTAAACTTAAAGGATTAATTTTTAAATACAAGAATTAGACTGTTCCATTAGTGAAAAATTGGCTAGGTTGCTGTTAAGGAAAGAACAGAGGGAGGGGACTCAATATAAAACAGTTGACATTTATTTTAAAAGATTCGTTTTTTTCATGTTTCTTGAGATTCCTCACTAAAAAAATACTATGAATTGAATGTTTGTATCCCCCTAACATTCATATATTGAAACCTACCTTTCTAAGGTGATGGGGAGTGATTAGGTCATGAGAACAGAATCCTCATGAATAAGATTAGTGCCTGTATAAAAGAAATCCTAGAGAGCTCCCTTTCCCTTCTGTCATGTGAAGACACAGTGAGACAACAGTCGTCTATACCAGGAAGTGGGCCCTCACAAGGCCCAAATCAACCCGCATCTTATTTTTTGGCTTCCTAGCCTCTAGAAGTGTAAGAAATAAATGTTTATTGTTTATTTGCCATTCAGTCAATGATATTTCTGTTATAACAGACTGAACAGATAAGATAAGCAGTATATCTTTGCTAGCAAGGAGGTTTTTGTTGTTGTTGTTTTGTTTTTGTTTTTGTTTTTGTTTTTCTATCTTCTTTCAATTAGGAACATGATACTTTGCCTTTACATCTATTGGAGCCTGTGTCAAACAGATAATACTGTACACCATTCCTGAAACCTGTTCTCTATGCCATCATTTTCCACAACTCTGCACTTAAGTAGAATTTTTAACAGCTTTATGAAGATACAATTCACATACCATACAGTTCACCCAAAGTTGTTCTTAGTATAACACAAAGTTGTGCTATACTAAGCACAATTTTACATTTTACAATTTTACAATTTTACAATTTTACATCAGCACAATTTTACATTTTCATTAAACCTCCGTGGGGGAAGAAAAAATTCTATATTCCTTAGTCATAATTTCCCATCCTTATTGCTCTCCACTCCCAGTCCTAAGCAACCAATAATGTAATTTCTATCACCATAGATTTCCCTATTCTGGACGTTTTATACAAATAAAATCATATAATATGTGATCCTTTCTGAATGACTTTTTCCTTTAATGTTTAAAGGTCCATTCAGGTTGTAGAAAAAAACAGTATTTCATTCCTTTTTATTGCCAAATGATATTGCATTGTAAGAATATAGCATATATCATTTATCCATTTTTCAACTGATGGATACTTGGGTTGCTTTTACTTTGGGTAATTATGAATAATGTTACTATGAACATTTGTGTATAAGTTTTTGTGTAGGCATGTGTTTTTATTTCTTTCAGTTATATATGTAGGAATAGAATAGTTGGATCATGTGGCAGGTAATGTTATGCTTAACCTTTTGAGAAAATGCCAGAGACTTTTCCAAAGTGATAGCACCATTTAACTTGTCTTCTATCAGTATATAAGAGTTTCAATTTCTCTACATCCTTACTAAGACTTATTATTACTTTTCTTTTTATTATAGTCATTCTAGTTCATGTGAGTGTATATGGAAGTTTTGATTTCCATTTACCTGATGGCTAATTATGTGAGCATCATTTTATGTACCTGTTGGTCATTTGTATCTCTGTATTGTAGAAATGTCTATTCAGATCTTTTGCCCATATTTAATTGAGTTATTTGTCTTTTTATTATGAATTGTAATATTTCCTATGTATTTTATATATAAATTCCTTATCAGATATATGATTTGAAAACTTTTTTTCTTATTTTGTGGGTTGTCTTTTTATTTTTTGATGGGGTCCTTTAAACCACAAAAAGTTTGGTCTTTGTATCTATTTTCAGTATTGGTGCTTGTATTTTACTACCATATTCAAGAGCTGATTGCCTAATCTAAGGTCATAAAGTTTATGTCTACGTTATCTTCTAAGTGTTTCATAGTTTTACCTTTTATATCTAGGTCTTTGATTCATTTTTAGTTTTAATACTTATGTATGGTATGAGTACAGGTCCAACTTTATTCCTTTGCATTAAGATATTCAGATGTCCCAGCATCATTTGTTGAAAAGATTATTATTTCCCCCAGTGAATTGTCTTGGCACCAGCTAATTTTAATATGACTTTTCTACTAAATTTTCCTCTCTGTATTATGCTTTTGCTTCGACTCCGATTATTTGGAGCCCACATCATTTCTCACTATGAAATTTGGCACTTGAATTTTTGAATAAGTTTCTTTCTTCCCTGCCTGCCCTGAAAATTTTAGCTAATGGCCAGCAGTAATTGTTTCTCCCAACTCTTCAAGTGCTGCCTACAGAAACCATCACAATGCTGATATGGTGCAACCTCTAAGTTATAGTCGGCTCTCTCCTGTTCCAGACCACAGTTAACAATTAATAATCCAATTTCTTCAAAAGGTACCTCTAAAAAATTTATCCTCATATGTGCAGCTCTACCTTGATCCCCTCTCTCAAGCTATAAATCTATATTTCTAATCCCTTGCTGGGCATCTCCACATGGATGCTTCATCACAACTACAAACTCAAATATATAAGACATCAGGTTATCTATAAAACTTGTTTGAACTTCAAATGTTCTAAATTTCAATTAAGGGAATCATCATCTTCCCAATCATTAGGACTAAAATCTCAAAATCAATTCTGATACTTTCGTTATCTTATCTTCTGGTATAGCTAAGTTTTTGTTTGGTCAGGGAAAAATCAAAATTTCCTTCCTAGGGATTTGAATCTTAAGCAAAGAGTGTATTAGTTTGATAAGGCTGCTGTAAAAAAGTACCATCAACTGGGCGGCTTAACCAATAGTAATTTATTGTCTCTGAGTTCCGGAGTTTAGAAGTAAAAGATTAAGGTAATGGCAGACTTAGATTCTTCTGAGAACTGTGAGGGAGAAATTTATCCCATGTCTCTCTCCTAGCTTGAGATGTTTTGCTGTCACTCTCCTAGCCTGTCATATTTCTTGCCTCCTGCTGCATCGCCCTATCTACTTTCACCTTTACATGCATTATTTCTGCGTGTGTATCCACATTTTTTATTTACATAAAAATGCCAACCATATTGGGTCTACCTTATTCAAATATGATATCTTAAGTAATTATACCTGCAATGACTTTACTTCCAAATAAAGTCATATTCTGAGGTTCTGGGGGTTAGGACACTAACATATGAATTTGGGGGTAGACACAATTCAACCCATAACAAAGACAGAAGAAGAAAAGATATTTAAAAACCCTATTTAAGCAATCTCCACTTTCCTACTATTGAAAACTCTGGAGCTGATCTGATTAGTACACTTTTCAAATTTTGTTATTTTTATAGGTCAAGGTTTCCTGAGAAACAGGGCCTGAGACTAAGATCTATATCTGGGAAGTTTACTGAGGAATTGCAAAGATTTCCCATTTATAGGTTATATAAAGCACTCACAGATTCCACAGAGCATATTCACGTAAGAATTTAATTTTAAAGCAAAAGGTACAGTGCTATAAGGTACAGAGCACAGGCAAGTGTTAGGATAAAAAAAGACATCCAGAAGCTAGCTCCCATGGGCCTTTATACACACAAACACTGTGCTTTGTATCTGAATTGAACAAAGATCTGTGTGAGAAATCTTTGTCATTGCAAGATCTCAAAGCAGAATTTCCCAATAATGTTTTTATGTCCCTCTGGTCATGTAGTCAAATTAGGCTGTTTAACCAGTTAAGCAATTTGGAGACGACAACAAAAATACTGATCCCTAGGTGTTGTCAGAGAAATTTCAGATTATTTTTAACAGCAAGTAGTAAATTTCATTGCCCTTATCTTGGCCAAGAGTCACAGCCAGACATCCAAGTACCCCTCAAGGTAAAAATAGAGTTTTTCCAATAAAGCTGTAGATCAATGCTCTCCTCTAACACCTACCTGTAAGGGAGTAAAATGAAACAGACTGAAAGGAAAGAGAGTTTGGGCTGTAAAATCATTGTGATAGAATTCTGAGCCAATCCTACAGAGAACTCTGAAGCTAGAATGACTGTGGAGCTAGAGGTATCCCAAACTGAGGCTAAGAGGCAAAGACATTCTCCCACTAAGCTGTCATGGGATGGGAACCGAACTTCATTAAAGAGAGTAGCCTTAACCAAGGTCATGCTCCTGAGAAAGTGGCTTTCTTCAGTCAAGTTATTTCCAGAAAGGAAGTCAGCTGAAAACTGTCAGCTTCCAATACAACTCAGCACCTGGGGAATTAGGGCCTCAGTCCTGAAAGGCCAGCAGCCAAGAGTATTATAAGTACACAGCTCTTTCTTCCATTCACCTAGTATTCCAAAGTCCTTCCAACAAGTTGATTTTCCACTTAAATTTTGATGGTTTGCCTCTATAAAATCGATTCCCAAATTTTTAACTTTCTTCATTTTGGTTCTCTTTATCTCTTGACTGAAGTGGCACAGTTGTGATGAATCCTGCTTCCAATGTCTTATAATTCATCCCACCATGAGCGAATCTATATTTAATCTCTATATTCCATATTATGTCTACCACAGTCTTGTGGACATAGAAGGTCCTTGGTAAAACTGGTCACTCCAGTGAGCAAAATGATGGTCCTCTCAGGGCTACATAGGCCATGAAAGGAGCATAAGAGAATGAATAATATTTGACATAGACTTATTCAAAAATGATGGATAAAAATTAAGAAAATAACTACCTAAAGGGTCTTACCCCACAAATACAGTTATAAAAATCTCAAAGACCCAGGAGCATGGGAACACGTGCATTAAGAAAGTAGTCGGCATTATGGATTTTGGATGAGACAGCACATTTCCAGCAAATTTATAGAGTAAAAATAACAACAGAAACCAAGATGTGTAGAGCTCTGAGCCTCAGAAAGGTGACCAGTCAGAGAGGAAAGGTCTCAGTCTCTGAATTGGTGTTTAAATATAAAGTTTTAGTGCAAAAGCAGAAAACAATTGAGTTTAAGGCAAGATGTCAAACTCTTAGGTTGAGGTTGTCAGCAGGATTCAGGCACTGAACATAAAAGGTAACTAGACCAAATCTGAGAGTAAAGGTCAAGGCAAAAACTCAGTGTTAATGGATTAAGCTAGCATGGTACAGATGGAAAGAATTGAGACTTGGAAACAACATATATATCTAATAACCAGGACAGTTCTGATTTTGCCTATTATCCCAGAATCCCATTCCATTCATCATTTGCCCTAGACAAAATGTCCAAGTTTGGATGACGTATTATGTCACATGCTACTAATCCCAAGATTTGGAAAATGGCAAGGCCAATTAATAAGAGGACTTACTTTTCACCTGCCTCTGCCAGGTTTAGCTTAGGAACTATATGTGAGATGTGAAAAGCCTAGGGAAGGAGAAATTTGAGGAGGTTCGTAGATTATTGCTGAATGCAATAGAAAGGAAAATGTTGATCAAAGATCACATACCTAGGCAGAGAAATAAAAGCACTCTGATATCCAAATATAGCTTTTTTTCTTTAAACAACACCAATACTAATACCTTAGTTAAGTATATAATGCTTCCCTCACATTTTGCTTTTTCATTTGGAAGTGACTCTCTTGTTTCCCAAATGAATCAATGGAATATAAATCGGATTAATTTAATTTAAACAACTGCTGTCATGATGCAAAACAATATCAAATCTTCAGTTAATTTAAAGGAAATGATTGTGTGACTATGTGCAAAGAAAACATGCAATTGCATATAACTAAATTCATACCAAAATGAAATTATATAAACCCAGTAAAATTATGCATTTTACTAATTTCCTTTAATTCAAGTGAACTTCGTAGCTTAAATTTACATTCCCACTCCTGGGAAGCCAAATTCTTTAGAGACTGAATATCTTAAATCCTTAGGCCGAGGTAAAGCCTTTAATTGAAAAATAATAATTTTATTCTTTCTTTCTTCTGTTAAGGACAAAAAAGTAAAATCACTGTATTTTTTTTCTCTTCTAATCCTAAGAGAGGGTTCTCTATTCATGACATAATTGAAAGTTTTCAAATCTAAAACACCTTTAAAACAGGAAGAAATCAAGACTAAATAGGATCCCTTTCTATGCTTTTGTGGAGAACAGGTTCCATGAAGCTCTCAGAGGATTCAAAGTAGGACAGTGTAGTAAGAAACGAGGCTAGAAATAAGAGCAAAGTGCCAACAGGGAAAAAAAAAGTCTTAGCAAATAATCACCTAAAAAATATTTACCAAAAATTGAAAACCTTATAACTAGATTGCTCCCCCAACCAACATTGTTAGAATTTATCTGTTTATATATAAAGAAATGACTAAAAACAAACAAACAAACAAATGTTCTAACATATCAATTCCTTTATTTAGTGAGTTTCAAGGCAGTACAGTATAGTGATTAAAAGCTTGAAAATCAGTCTACCTGGATCCAGCTCTTAGCTACATCTCTCCTACAAGGTGTGTAACCTCAAGTACATCATTAATAACCTTTAATTCTCAGTTTCATTGCCAGTAAAATGATATTGGCCATAATAGTATGTCGTAGAGTTATGATAATTGTCCAATTCATGTAGGCTCTAAAAATACTCACGATTATTTTCTCTAATGCTTTTTTCATTCTGCCAGAAAAACAGAAAGAATTTTAATAATTCCTCATCTGGGAACTGTATATTTAAAGTTTCCCATTGACTGAGATGGTTTTATTCATTTAAGTTTCTCTATACAGTCACCTCTGGAACTCCTTTTCAACTTTTCCTTGTCCAAATAATTGTTGACTTTTGCACATGTGGAAATATTTATCAATACAGTCTGGACAACAAATTTGCTTTAAAAGACTGGTACTTCTGTTCTGTTTCTAATGTGGTTTTAGCATCCAAAGCATATTCTTCATGCTAAGGTATAGTCACAAATTTTATAGCTTGTAACAAATAAAATAATCAAGGCCACCTGTAAAGTATATTGAGGATAAAATAATAGAAGAATGTGTATAGTCACTGTGTTAATACCTAAATTTAAGAATCAATTAAAGCCCTTTTGTACTTTTGCTAGGTATAAATATAGGGAAGCTTCTATTTTGGTGTATTGAAATCTATTATATAACAGGAACACCTTGAATATGAGCTGGAAGTCTTATTCTGAGTGACCTTACTCTTCACCCTCTTATGTGCAGGTGCACCTAAAGATAACGGTTCTAATATTTGTCCAGGAATTTACTTTACCAAAGGAAAGAATTTCCAGAAGCTTCCTTAGCTGCAGTGAGCTTGTTTCCTCATGGAAATAAAACTGGTATGGAAGCTATAATAAGGATTAAAAAAATAATGCACATATAGATAGTATTTATGTTTATATATGTAAATATTATTATATATATATCATAATGCCTAACATATGGTAAGTTCTCAATAAACAATGTATGCCAATTTAGAAATCATTAGCCTTATTAGTATTTCAGAATATATTTAGTATTATGTATTAATTCTTAAAATTTTGAATTCTAAAAGTCAAGGAGTTAGAAAATTTTAAGTTATGTAGATTAGGTACCAGTTAAACATCAGTGTATATTGCTCTTTATTCTTTTCTATTTTTAAAAAAATTACATTTCAAGTTCTAATCTAGTTTAGCAAAATTCAAAGCTTAAAAATAAAAATACACCCTAATGAGGCTACAATATTTTCTGTGTTCTGTAATTTCTGTGAAATTTAATAGGATGTTTTATTTCCTATTCCTGGTTTAAATAACAACATTTTGAAGTAATTTAAAACATATAGTTACAAATATTATAATATATGTTTAATAAGAAAAATGCCAGTAAGCAAGAAAAAGAAAATAAAATTTAATTTTTCTCATGGTAATTATCTGATTCAGCTAGAACAGAGCAGCTGGTACTAAAAGTGTTTTGACACACACACACACACACACACACATACACACACACACAAACTATGAAACAACAAAATACATGAAGCAGTCCTTTTAAGTACTGGCCGGTAATCACCATAAGGGCACTATATCTGAAAGAAGAGAATCTCTCAAGGTGATCACATGATTCTTCCAGCTCTCTGCCTAGGGATCATTTCCCAGTTTCCCAGAACAGGGAGCCAGAGTTCAAGACAAGTTGGAGGCAGCTAAAGTGACTGGAATTAATATTTATTATATATTACATTAATATTATTGTAATATTAATATTGTATAAATGAGTATATGATGTACGTATCATTTTCTGAATATATATTAGTTTTATACATTTTCTTTGATATGAAATGGTTCATGATAATCATGTCTTAATTTTGAATTATACTCTTTACAAAATATACTCTTTGTCCCAAATGATATATTATACTTTCAGTGTAATATCAACACATGTTCTGTTTTTGATTATGCTTGCTTACTTTGACTATTACGTTAGTTATAATTGTGTGTGTGTGTGTGGTGTGTGTGTGTATGTGTGTGTGTGTGTCTTAGAATGTCTCAACCAGGATCCACATGTAGTTGAATTTAATTTTTAAAATGAAAACTTAGAATTGATTTGGTAAGTCAAATTCAATTTCTTTTGTAATTTATAGGGCTATACCTTGAGTTATGTTAATCTTTTATATTCTTAAGTTGCAAAGCTACTTATTATTTCTGTCATTTATATGAGCATTTTAATATTTATTTTTAAAAGAATTCTCCAATGCTTTTGAAAATGTGTCCTGATTTTAATCCTTCTAGAAGATACAAAAGTTCTCAAGAGCATTTTAAAACATTTAACTATCAATATCAAAAATGTGTTCAAGTCCTCTTTAATTTGGAAAATTTTAGTTCCTTCCCAATAACTACTCTTCACACATACACACTACTTAAGTTTTGATGATATTACTAGTATTTCTAGTACTGATTTTAGGCATTAATATTTTTTAAATAATATACATTTTTATTAAAGACAAATTATTACATTTAGTTTTAAACCCAGATTTATAATATTATTGTTTCAACCATTAATTGCTACAAATATTCATTACTATTTCCTACCTCCAGTCAATGTCATTGCTATGTCTCTTGGTGAAAAACATTTCTCCATTTGAAGCTAAGATCTCTAATCAGTAGAACTCAAAATTTGAGGAAAATAAGCAAAACTTCTGCAAGTGTGTTAGACTTAATAATAAGAGGCTCTACTTCCATTCCCATCCCTGATTTCCCTAGATCCATATAATATGGCTTTGAGAGAAACAGTGCTATTGGTCTTTGTTTCTGAGTATATACTGCAACCTGTATGATAGATCCCCCAAAATGTCGGGCTGCTATCACCCCAGTAGTGTTGTAACTTGATCTCCGGGAGACCATTCCATTATACTTCTTTTGGGTTATGGGGCTCATGGTAATGCTAAAGAATTCTGTATACTTGAGTCATTGCCACATTTATTTTACAGTAAAATGAGTTATTTGGCCAAGAGCAACGTTGCTTGTGTCATGGTAATGAATACAGCACCAATAAGACCATTGATAAATGGTACTTGTAGAAGCTTTGTGAGCAAGGAAAAAAAATCCATATCCAAAATAAATGCATATTCTAATGAAGATGGATCTCTGTCCCAATTAAGATGGAAGAAGTATACAATGTAATAAACCTGCAACCAGGTGCTTAGCTCATCTCTACTGGGAAGTCTAATATTGCTGTCTGAGAAGTTCAGCTCCAGGCCAAAGCCCTATGTGTGATCTTTTAGGCCCCACCATAGGCTATGACAAAGGCTGTGATGGGCAGATCACAAGGGAGAAAGGTTCTATTCCCATACCAGACTTGATGCACAGCCAGTGCATAACAGTTTTCTGGAGGGAGTTGCTGGCCCCCCAGGCCCTTCAGATAAGTCCATGCTTATATGTTTATCTGTACTCTTAGCCCAGCAGTCATTATTAGGAGGCCTCTTGAGGAGGGAGAAGGGGGTTAGTTGACTGAGTCACTTTTCTTAACTGACTCAATACTTTGTCACTCCTAGCCACTTTTCTCTCTCTCCCTCCCCAGCTCTCTATGTCCATAAAATGGCAGGAGCTTTTGTTCAGTGTTCCTTGGCAGTGAGACAGTTCCCCTGCTAGTGCAATGTAGGGCAAGCCTGATGGAAGATTCATGATATATAATTGTGGCATTGTTGCTGGGAGACCCTGCCTATTCTTCAGTCTAGGGATTCTTGTGCTATGAACATAGTTATCTCTGGAAAGAGACTAACAGGCTAAGTCTGCTCTTGTGGTAACTTAAATCAGATTTTTGGCTACCAGATCTAGAGCTTCTTTTCTATAGATTCAAATCAAGTAATATTTTAATAAATTGTCCATCCATTTCATTCTTAAGAATATTGATCAATTAGCTGCCACCAAAGATCCTTGCGGGCCAAAACATTCTCATTACTCTTTCATGCCTGCTGCCTATGATGACACATGCTCTTCTCTTTTTAGTAGATAAGTAGAGGCCAGTTGGCCTCTACTACTCTGAGATCCCATCATCCCCGTAGGAATCACAAACTTTAATGAATACTAATACACACCCCTCCCATCAGTATCTTTCTTATTTCCCTAATGAAAAGAGTGTCCTCTGTACCCTCTTAAGGGATATGGTGAAGACAGGTGGACAAGCCATACATGATAAATCATCTAAACAAGCAAAGCTGTTGTAGCCATATTCAGCTTACAAGATGACTCATTAATTTCAGAATTGCTAATAAATGTACTCATGTCAATAAATTTGGTTCAATCCAGCATTATATCCCTTTCTTCACTTGGTCCAATATTCTTAGAATTCATTTCCATACATATTTCCAAGGGTGCTGCTCACACACACAGACACACACACAATCTTTCAATCTTTTTTGCAGTTTAAGCTATTTTCTCTCAGGTTAGGCTTTGCATTTATCTTCCTGGAATATACTGAGATCTGATTCTTTTTATATACCTAGAAACAACAGAAAGGGTTGGAATGGATCTTGAGAAAATTAGGATTCTCCTTGTAATTTCCCAGTTGCCCGAAAGGAACTCACTACTAGGCATTTAAGCAAGAAAAGACTAATATCTTCATATGATACGGAAGCACAGATAGCTACTATTGGTAAGGGAAACCCAGAGAGCCTTAGGATGTTCAGAATTCTTCACTTCCTCTGAGTCTGCCAAATCTCCCCATTCTAAATATCAGAGTTTTATTCATTGCCAATCATTGCCTAAATTTTTACATAAAAAGCTTAATAAATTTGAATTAATTTTATATTGTAATTATTTGACATGACCAATTAAATCTCGAGTTTGATTTTCAATGAGGTTGATTCTATAACTATAAGAAACAAAGCTTCTTTTAGGACCACACAGAAGTTCTCTGGTTGTCTGACCTTGGCTGGAAATAAGAATTTAAAGTTCTGAGGTTGTCATTTGCTTTCTGTAACTTCCCCAATGTAGATCTCCAACTCTGTCATTCTATAGCCATTAGTATTTCCATAACAGTCAACTTCAGCAGCCACTTGGTTCTCTAAAATGCTTCCTCAGCAAGCATCACATTACAGTTAATAATATATGATAATTTGATTAATTATGATGCCCCCATATACACATATCAAATTGGCAAGAAACTCAGCACTGAATTCAAGGTCAATGATACAACAACCTAATCCCATTCTAATGTGATAGCAAGTACTATATTAGTCAAAATCCAGTCAGGAACATAGAAATTCTGTTAATTATTTTAACTGAGAAAAATGTAATATAGGAAAATTAGTTTAACAGACACTAGAAGACTAAAAAGTCAAAAAAAAAAAAAAACACTGAGGCAACATGAGTTAATAATGATAGGAAACAGCAACCAACCCTAAGCAGGGAGAACAAAAAGATGTTGGAAACATCTGAACCAGCAGAGCTAAGACTGCCTTCTGAGGAGATGGCATTCCTGAAAGCTGGTAGTGCTCCATTTGTTCACAGAAAGATTCCACCAATGATGGATCCAAACCTTTGAGAAGGGTCCCACTGTGATACAATGTGGCTGATGTGGGAGTATGAAAAGAAGTTGGCAAGTGGACTCCACTGCCCTTTCTGATGTGAAGGATGTTTCTGAGAGGTACTGACAGGAACAATAAACAAATATTAAAACACAAGTCCTTGTTCTCTCTTCCCATCTCTCTGTCTCCCTATAGCCTTTTCTATTGGTATTATCAGCTAGAAAATTACCTTGTAAAGAAGAAATGTGGTTTGCAGCCCCATCCCCAGAGCATAAAGCTGCTTATAGAAAGCTGGGAGACAAGCTTAATAATTGGCACATGATATCCTTACAATTTTTAAACTATTTTGATTTATTTCTTGGTCAACTGGAATAAATCTTCATGTAATTTCAACATCACATTTTTTGCATATTTTTTGCATTTAAAATTTGAAAATATTTTTTCTTGCCTGTGCTAAAAATTACAACTTTATTATTTACAAAAATCTTGGGTTATGATTGTTTATCTAGTAAAAATTTATTAGGTATTATTCCATAATATTCAGAAAATTGATGTTGTCAAGGAGAGGTTGAAAGCTAAATTGTTTTGTTTCTTTGTATATAATCCATTTTTCTCACGAATTGTGATTAGTTTTTATTTTTTAATAAATTTATTTATTTAAAGTAATTTCAAGTATACAGTACATTGGTTAGACATCTATATTGTTCATAAAATGATTCTCCCAATTTCTCCCTCCCTCCCTTGGTCCTCCACATAGCCATCATATTAATATGAACTGCATTCCCTGTGCCATGCTCCCCATCCTCATGTCCAACTATCAACTACTAATTTGTACTTCTTTAATCCTTCACTCCATTCTCCTAGCCTCTCAACTCCCCTCCCCTATGTCTGTCACCAAATTGTCCACTATATTTGTGAGTCTGTTTTTGATTAGTTTGTTCTTTTTGTTCCTTAGATTCTACATATAAGTGAAATCATATGGTATCTATCTTTCTCTGTTTGACCTATTTCACTCAGCATAATAACCTTTAGGACCATCTATGTCGTTTCATATGGTAAGATTTCATTATTTTTTTTTTTTATGGCTGAGTAATATTCCATTGTATACACGAACCATAATTTATTTACCCAATCATCTGTTGATGGGCATTTAGGTTGCTTCCATACCTTGGCTATTGTAAATTGTGCTGCCATGAATATTGGAGTGCATAGATCTTTACGAATTATTGTTTTTGTTTTCTTTGGATAAATACTCAGAAGTGAAATTGCTGGGTCAAAAGGTATATCCATTTTTAATTTTTTGAGGAATCTCCATACTGTTTTCCATAGCAGCTGTACCAATTTGCAATGCCACCAACAATGTATGAGGGTTCCCTTTTGTCCGCATCCTTGCCAACACTTGCTGTTTTTTGATTTATTGATGATAGCTATTCTGACAGGTGTGAGGTGATATCTCATTGTGGTTTTAATTTGCATTTCTCTGATGATTAGCGACCTTGAGCATCTTTTCATATGTGAGATCAAGGAAGAAATCAAAAGATACCTAGAGACAAATGAAATTGAAAACACAATGACACAAAATTTATGGCACACAGTGAAAGCAGTCCTAAGAGGGAAATTCATAGCAATACAGGCCTACCTCAAGAAACAAGAAAAAGGTCATATAAATAATCTAACTTTACAAATAAAAAAACTAGTAAAACAACAGCAAACAAAGCCAAGGTGAATAGAAGGAAGGAAAGAATAAATATCAGAGCAGAAATAAGTGAAATAGAGTCTAGAAAAACAATACAAAAGATTAATGAAACCAGGAGATGGTTCTTTGAAAGGATAAACAAAATTGACAGACCCTTAGCCAGACTCATCAAAGAAAAAAGAGAGAGGACTCAAATCAATAAAATAAGAAATAAAAGAGGAGAAATAACCACAGACTCCACAGAAATACAATGGATCAAAAGAAAATACTATGAGCAATTATACACCAATAAATTGGACAACAGGAAGAAATGGACACATTCCTAGAAATATACAATCTCCCAAGACTGAGTCAAGAAAATCTGAAACGACCAATTACCACCAATGAAATCAAATCAGTAATCAAAAACCTCCCCCCAAAACAAAAGTCCTGGACAAGACGGCTTCATAGGTGAATTTTACCAAACATTCAAAGAAGAGTTATCACCTATTCTTCTCAAACTATTTCAAAAAATTCAAGAAGGGGGAAGGCTCCCTAACTCCTTTTATGAGGCCACCATTACCTTGATTCCAAAACCAGGCAAAACATTACCAAAAAAAAAACTATAGGCTGATATCTCTTATGAACATGGATGCAAAAGTCCTCAACAAAATATTAGCAAACCAAATTCAGCAATATATTAAAAATATACACCATGATCAAGTTGGATTTATTCCTGGGACACAAAGTTGGTTCAATATCCTCAAATCAATTAATGTGATACATCACATTAACAAACAAAAGATAAAAAACATATGATCATATCAATAGATGCAGAAAAAGTGTTTGACAAAATCCAGCATCCATTTATGATAAAAACTCTCAGCAAAGTGGGAATAGAGGGAACATACTTCAACATAATAAAGGCCATATATGACAAACCTACAGCTAATGTCAAACTCAATGGGGAAAGGCTAAAAGCATTTTCCTTAAGATCAGGAACAAGACAAGGATGCCCACTTTCACCACTCCTCTTCAACATTGTATTGGAAGTCTTAGCCACAGAATAAGACAAGAAAGAGAAATAAAAGGCATCTGAATTAGAAAGGAAAAAGTAAAACTCTCGTTATTTGCTGATGACATGATACTATTATAGAGAATCCTAAAGATTCACCAAAAAATGTTTAGAACTGATCAATGAATTCAGTAAAGTAGCAGGTTACAAAATAAATATTCAGAAGCCAGTAGCACTTTTATACACTAACGATGAACTTTCAGAAAGAGAAATTAAGAAAACAATCCCATTTACAATTGGGTCAAAAACTATAAAATGCCTGGGAATCAAATTAACCAAAAAGGTAGAAGACCTGTTTTCAGAAAATTATAAATCATTGAAAAAAGAAATTGAAGAAGATACAAATAAATGGAAACATATACTCTGTTCATGGGTAGGAAGAATCAACATTGATAAAATGGCCATACTTCCCAAAGCAACCTATAAATTCAATGCAATCCCTATCAAAATACCAATGGCATTTTTCAGAGAGCTAGAACAAACAATCCTAAAATTTATATGGAGCCATAAAAAGCCTCGAATAGCCAGAGGAATCTTGAGAAAGAAGAACAAAGTTGAAGATATCACACTGCCTGATATCAAACTATACTACAAGTCTACAGTAACAAAAACAGCATGGTATTGGCATAAAATCAGACACGTTGATCAATGGAACATAAAGAGAGCCCATAAATAAATCCATGCCTATATGCTCATTTAATATATGACAAAAGAGGTAAGAATATACAATAGAATAAAGACAGTCTTTTCAATAAATGGTGTTTGGAAAATTGGACAGATATATGCAGAAGAAGAAGAAGAAGAAGAAGAAGAAGAAGAAGAAGAAGAAGAAGAAGAAGAAGAAGAAGAAGAAGAAGAAGAAGAAGAAGAAGAAGAAGAAGAAGAAGAAGAAGAAGAAGAAGAAGAAGAAGAAGAAGAAGAAGAAGAAGAAAAAGAAGGAGGAGGAGGAGGAGGAGGAGAAGGACCGTCTTCTTACACTGTATACAAGAATAAACTCATAATGGATTAAAGACTTAAATGTAAGACCTGAAACCATACAACTTTTAGAAAAAAACATAGGCAGTAAATTCTCTGATATTACTAACAAGAATTTCTTTTCAGATATATCTTCTCAGGAAACAAAAGAAAAATATGAACAAATGGGACTACATGAAGTGAAAAAATTTTTGTACAGCAAAGGAAACCATCAACAAAACAAAAAGACAACTGACTGTTTGAGAGAAGATATTCACTAACGATACATCAGATAAGAGGTTAATATTCAAAATTTATAAAGAATTTATACAACTCAACAGCAAAAAAACAAACAATCCAATTAAAAAATGGGTAGTTTTTATTTTTAATGGTCAAAACATTAATTTGGATCTTTTTAAGTGCCTCTGCATTTGATTTTGGGGAATGAAGTGGCCCTCTTTCAATTTGTATCACAGTTTCTCTATGTCTTGGAGATTTGTTCTCATATTTTATCACCAATCTCTGCATTATTTTTATGTGTTCTAGTTTATTCTTTAGACATTGCAATTATCAATATGTTAGTTTTCCAGTATTTCTTTTAGTTATCTGTCATTTTATTTCTTATTATTTTGAATATTTTTTTCCTTTTCCTTTGATGACTGGGAAAGCTATTAAAACATATCCTTTATACCACTAATTCAACTTTCTGAATTATAACTTCTACTCAGGACTGCTATTACACTTTAATTTCCTTGCAGTCCTTCCTTATAACATCTTACTGTTTTTCACTCTTATCCTGTTGCCTTTCAATGTTATTCAGTTTTCTCTATGAATCTCAACTCCTATTTCAAAAATGTCTTGTCTTCTTGTAATCTGTTGCAGATGCCAAACTTCTTTCTGAAATTTTCTTCTGGTTATTTATTAGATAATTTTCAGAATTATTTTCTACTTCAAAATCTTATAAATAGCATTTTATCACCATGTTTCTCAGTTCAATACCCCAATAGTGAGATTCCTTTTTCCTTTTAAGACATCTTCCAAAATAATGTACTATATTCAAATTTTGTATCTCCCATCAAAAATAGTATATGAATTGTTCTGTGTCTTGTTTTCTTCTCCTGTAAAAATATCCTACTTTAAGCTACAAGGGCAAATTTATTTTCTCAGCTCTCAATCTATTCCTAAATTTCCAAAAAAAAATTTTTCTACTAGTCATCTTCTAAGATGACGTATTTTAGAATTCTTATTTCTCAATATCTGTCATTCTGAACATAAATCAGAATTTCCAGCCAGCATGTTCTTGTATCAGAGTTATTCATGTTTTCTCTTCCATCTTTACAATTTTGCTGGTGGTAATTATTCCACTTTTAATCCAGTGTGCTACTGTCGGTACTTTTTGCCCTCTTCCCCTATTCTACAACAGTACAGGTGTTTTCACGGATTTGCCCTCTCTCTTTGTCTATTTTTTTCAGTAAAATGTATAATCAGAACTAATTATGGTTGACCTACAGGTTAGCAGCACACTTGCCCAATTACCCAGTTAATACCTTTCCTGAATATTTTTAATCTAGATATAGATAAACCTTTCATTCAAGAAAATTGTTTCACAGTACGTAGCCAGGAGTATCAAATTCAGAATGTTTAATTGTGTATTTCTCAATCCAGCTTTATGTGTATTTCATCAAAAATTCTCTAGAAATCAGAGCCCAAGGCAAGGACTGTTTGGGCTGCATGAACCCAGGACAAGAGAGAGGTATGAAAAAGTGAGATAATGAAAGTTACAAAGTTGTGCAAAGTCATACATTCCTACACTGACCACTGCTTCACAGCAATAGCTCCTCAGCAGGTGCCTCTGTTGGGCTAGTTGAAGGTCTCAAGAGAGCTACATGGACAAACATCTCAAGCAGTTCATTTAATGGAGGGAGGAGGTAGGACTTATTTGGATGCTCTTTCCTGTCTCTTGTTTCCAATTGGAAAAAGTTAACTCTCCCACGTTTTCAGATTGCATTATTTGGATCTTTGGTAGCTGTTTAAAATGCCAGATCCTATGGCCTGAACGAAATCCTATGCATTTTAAAATGCCAGATCCTATGGCCTGAACAAAATCCTATGCATTTCGTTCAAGTCCAGGAATAGCAAGGGCACGTAAGACTGGTTAACCTGGTTACATAGAAGTGACCAGTGACTTATTGGATACCTTAGGTAGAATCAACATAGTCCAAAAAGAAGAAGGCCAAAGTAGACTGGGATAATGAATATGACATATGATACAGTGTGACTTATAATCAATAATAAACTCCGGTGCTAGGATACCCATCAGACTCTATTTTCAATATTGTTATTGCTTTTGGCAATTGACCTCAGTTGTTTTTTAATGACAGTTTATAATTGAAGTCTAGTGGGAAGCCAATATCGATAGCTGATGGCTAAACGTGAGAGTAACTTTTGAGATTTGCCTGAATAATTCAAAGTAAAGTAATTTTTATCATTCTATTTTAACGCATATCTTATAATTATTAGTATGTCAATTTATAAAATTATTTCAGCTGATTTATTTTAATAAAAGGTGAACTCTAATTTATTAGTTGGCATTGTTTAATTTCTTGTTCAAAGTTAAAAGGAATTCGTTCTTTGCTTGAGTGTCACATTTTCTGCTTATATTTGCTTTTGAAGGAGTTGGCTGATTTTGATAAAATAGAGAAAACTAATAAGATAAACTGTAAAATTACTTCATGGTTCTGGCTGCTTTCTTGAAAAAATAATTGAGAAAATATTTTTATGTTAACATACCATCTATGATTGAACGAAATATGATTTGGAATTCAAAGAACCAGTGGAACAAACTAAAAAATGTCCTCTATTAAAATAATATATAATGATAATAATTTACTACCATTTGAAGGAATAGCCATCAAGAAAAATAATTACATAAGCTGGACAGAAGTCTTACAACTAAGGACATACAGAAGAAGACGTGGAGACTGATAGGAGGGGCAGAGATGCAGAACAAGCTGGTCCTACACTCACGTGTGGCAGTTAAAAATCAAGAGGGTTATCTGTGCTACAGAGGTCCAGTCCCACACCAGACTCCCCAGTCCAGAGTTCCTGTGCCAGAAAGAGCAGTCCCCACAACTTCTGTCTATAAAAACCAGCGGAGATTGTGGCTGAGTGAGACAAGGGTGGCTGGAATATCAGGTACCCCTCTTAAAGGGCTGCACATGGACTTTCTGGTTGATGTACTAACTTTCTCTGAGCTTTAGCGCTGGAGCAGCAGCTTGGGGGATGCCAGGAACATACAGGGAGGAACTATGTTGTCTGGCTTCAGGGCAAGGCTGAAGTGGCAGCTTTCTTTGAAACAGAGGTACTGGCAGAATCCATCATTCCTTTGTTGGACCCTCCCTCTATCTACCATGCAAATGCAGATGGGCATCATATCTGAGCCTCCATTAACCTGGCTAAGCTGATCTCCCCTCCATCCCTGTGATTCCCTGAGACTCCACCTCACCCAAATTATTGACCCACCAAAGCCATTTCCAATGGCTTTTACATACAAATGGCCTATCCTGACTTAGGCTGAGGACATTCCTAAAGCTTCTCAAAGATTCACAAGCCCTAAACAGGAAGCATTTCCTTTCAGCATGCCCAATACCTCTTGCTTAGCCATCCCATGCCTAGCACTAGCAGCAGCCAGCCTTGGTTCATGGCTTAAGCTCTCAAAGCACCTTTAAGTGCAGCATAGGTGGCAGCCATCTGCAGATTATTTGGTGGCTCATGCTAGGTGGCCCTAGGCAGGGCACAGTCTGTGGCTGAACTTGACCTGGGTAGTGTCCACCCCCCTGGGGCCAGCGTGCCTTGTAGCCTGCTTCAGAACAAGCCAGAGCACCACCTGAAGCCTCATTCAAGGAAAAGATACCTAAAGAGCAGACTATCAGGAATCAGAGCCCTGCTAAAGCAAATCCTGCTCCATAGGGTCAGCACCTGAGCAACACCTCCTCCACTGTAGTCACCAGCCAGTCCTCACAGCCAAGCAGCCTTAGGATTGATGACATGCAAAGAGCAACTAAGGCTCAACTACAACAAGAGGGGGCACACAACCCACACAAGGAACACTTCTGGAAGACCTGGCTCAGGGGACCAGGGAGACTGTGCCGCTGGGCCCCACAGGACACCTACTTCTTAAGGCCATCTACTAAGACCATGAGACATAGAAGTCCTACCTAATACATAGAAATAAATACAGGAGGCAGCCAAAGTGGGGAGTTAAAAAAACATGTCTTAAATAAAAGAACAAAACCAAGCTCCAGAAAAAGAGCTAAACGAAATGGAGGTAAGCAATCTACCAGATGCAGAATTCAAAACACTGGTTATAAGGATGTTCAATGAACTTAGGAGAAGAGTAGATAAACTCAATGAGAACATTAACAAAGAAATAAAAACATAAATATGGAGATAGAAAACATCAAAATAACCAGTCAGAAATGAAAAATGCAATAACTGAAATGAAGAATACAATTGAAAGAGTCAATAGTAGATTAGATAAAGCAGAGGATCAAATCAACACTTTGGAACACAGGCAGCAGAAAGCACCCAATCAAAACAGCAAAAATAAAAAAAGAATAAAAAAACATGAAGATAGTTTAAGAAGTCTTTGGGACAACATCAAGTGTAACAACATTTTCATCATAGGGATACTAGAAGGAGAAGAGAGTGAGCAAGAGTTTGAGAACCTATTTGAAGAAATAATGACTGAAAACTTCCCTAACCTGGCAAAGGAAACAGACATACAAGCCAAGTAAGCACAGAGAGTCCCAAACAAGATGAACCCCAAAAGGCCTACATCAACACATAATTAAAATGCTAAAGGTTAAAAACAAAAAGAGAATCTTAAAAGCAGCAAGAGAAAAGCAGTTAGTTACCTACATGGGAGCTCCCATAAGACTGTCAGCTGATCTCTCAGCAGAAACTTTGCAGGCCAGAAAGAAGAAGACTGTCAGCTGATCTCTCAGCAGAAACTTTGCAGGCCAGAAAGAAGAAGAAGGAGGAGGAGAAAGAGAAGGAGGAGGAGAAAGGGAAGGGGAAGGAGGAGAAGAATAAAAAAGATGAATAATAAAATAGTCGTAGCTACATAACTACCAAAATTACTTTAAATATAAAGAGATTAAATGCTCCAATAAAAAGATAAGGTGGCTCAATAGATAAGAAAACAAGACCCTTACATATGCTTCCTATAAGAGATTCACTTTAGATAAAACACACGCACACACACAGACTGAAAGTAAAAGAATGGAAAAAGACATTTCATGTAATTGGAAACAATAACAACAACAACAACAACAAACAGCTGGGGTGGCAATACTTATACCAGACAACATAGCTTTTAAAACGAAGGCTATAACAAAAGACGAAGAAAGACCCAGTAACCCCACTTCTAGATATTTATCCGAAGAAACTCCAAACCAAGCCCAAATCCTACTTTGAAAGGACATGTGGATTTATTTGTTCATTCAAACATTATCTACAATAGCCAAGGTATGAAAGCAACCTGGGTGTCCATTATTGAATGAATGGATAAAGAAGAGGTGCTACATATATACAGTGGAATAACACTTGGCCATAAAAAAAAAAAAAGAAAAAAGAAATCCTGCCATGTGCAACAACATGGATGGATCTAAAGGATAGAGTAACTGAGAGAAAAATTAATGTCATATGATTTCATTTATATGTGAAATCTAAAGAACAAAATAAAACAGAAACAAATTCATAGATACAGAGAACATTTTGATGGTTGCCAGACAGAAGTGGGGGGCAGGGAGGGGGTTGGGGAAAGGGTTAAGAAGTAGAAAATGATAGTTACAAAGTAGTCATGAGGTTGTAAACTATAGCATAGGAAATATAGCCAACAATATTGTAATAAATGTGTATGGTGTCAGATACACTAGACTTACTGGGGTGATCACTTCATATGTCATATAAATGTCTAACCACTATGTACAGCTAAATCTAATGTTGTGTGCCAACTGTAATTAAAAAAATATTTTTTTAAATAATTACATAATTTTCTCTTTCATTGTTATATATCATCTTGAAGAAAAAAGGGCAATAATACTGATTCACAGAGTATTATCATTGTTCTGAGTTATTTTTCTAGTACTGGTAGAAAATGAATTTTGTTAAATAAATTTTACACTATGATCATACTGCGGTCATTTGAAGCCTGAATTTATAATCTTTAAGAAATACATAGGATATTCAGTATTGCAGTGAAGCAAAATAAACCTAGTTTTATGCACTTTTCTCAAAAATATAAATGGATCCAGTTCTTTTCTAGATTTAAAACAGTAGAGATACATTAGTTGCTTAGAAAAGTTTATGTCTCATGTAGAAAAGTATGAAATAAAAATATATTTTTCCCTAACCAATTTTAACCTTGTTTTTGTTCATGTATTTGGGGGTGGTATTAAAGAAAAGAATGTAAAAGATAGAAGAAGAGTAGGGAAAAATTATGTCCTAGGGGAAAATGAAGATGAATAGCGAAAGGAAAGATAACTGAGAAAAGTAAAATAAATTTATCCATCAGGTGCTGGAAATCAGTATTAAAAATTTAAAATACCAGAATCAGAGCATCATTACCTATCTTAAAAACAGAGAAGCACTTTAATGCATTATTTTTAAAATTAAAAATTCAACATATTCCAAATGCATTTTTCCCAAATAGCCAATAATTCACATTTTAATGCCCATCAAATTAAATAACATATACATTTTAAGTACCTGAAATACAGTAGTTTTTATTATAAACAAAAGCAACTTTTACCAAAGATGTGTTTTCTACCTAAACAAAATAATATCATGTTCTACTATATGAAAACAAAAAAATATGAAATTATTTTGTACATATCCTCTCAGAATCTAACTGTTAAATGTGACCTTTATTGAAAGGTGGCATTATGTACAGATATTTTGATATTTCAATTGCATGAAAACATTCCTTAACAAATTAAAAGCAGCAACATGTCTCTAAATATGTATATGTGTAAAAATAGAATCTTTCAAGCTAAAGGGAGAACATGAATGAAAGGTCACTAAATCATGTTAGAAAAGCTTCATAGAAAAACTTCATTGAAAAGCAATGCAAGAAGTAAGCAATAAACCATTCTCATTTCTTAATAAAGACTTTTAATAGATAAGAAAAATAATGAATAATTTTATTTCTTAAATTTGTCTTTTTCTTTAAAAATATGCTTTAGCTGCATTTTACTTCACACTCCTGAGTAGTTATATATTTCTTTATATAGCAATATTTGCCCTCTAGCATCAGCTTTTAGGAACCTTACCAGGACAACTTGCATGAAAAATGTATATTTCTACAAGGAAACATTTTTTTAAACCAAATGACTCATTTCACTTGTTAAAAAAAAAACTAACAGGCTTTTCTATTTAAAAATAAAATATTTCCAGTAGTAGAAAGAGGTTTTCAGTTACTCGACAGATAAACCTTATCTCATACTCCAATTCTCTCAGTCAATGCATACACATTGTGTGTCCTTTCACAGTACAGTTCACTTGGAGACAAAAGCAAGAAGGATTTGTTTCATTTGAGCTATTCCCTTTTAACATATGCTTTCCAGCTGACTAAAGTTATCTTTAAAATTGCCATAGTCAAAAGGGCCTCAGCTGTAACCATTAAAATTGTTTTGGGAACTTTTTGTGTTTTAATCATCAATAAAGAGATGAGAAACGTTGTAATTAGTTTATTAATGTGCTAGCATTCATAATTTACCATGTGCATATGTAGTCCTACAATTACCTACAAATTAACTACATTAAAAGACACTTGATTTTAAAATATCATGCTCAAAAACTACCTGCAATGAAACATGACCACAGGAGAAAAAAGAATTCTTATGTTGCCATTCTAAATAAGAATATCTCATTGGCCTTACTGTTAAAGAACAATAGAAGACTAATTAGCTCAACTATATATTAGTCCCAGCGAGGGTACCCCAAAGCCCACAGTAATTTTGACACAGATATATACCACATGATACCTTTATTATATGCTAATGATATTTGACCAGGAAACATAATCAAAACTTTTTTAAAAATCAATTAGAACAATTTCATTATAATAAAAAAAACTTTCTGTTCACTCTAAGTTCTAACAGTTTTGCTAATTTAATTATGTTCTGTACATTTGTTTAATAGATCATTCTAATGTATTTTCTGTCTGAAAGAACTATTTTAATATCTGCAAATGACCATGTATAATATTTTGAAGGATATAGAACTGTATAGAGTCAACTAACAAAGGATTCAGGTTTTATTAGCCTTTTTCTAGACCAGTTGTTTTTCTAGACTGATTGTTGCTGCACTGAATGAAGGTATATCATGCCTTTCCTTTCCAAGATTTTCTTCAAGAGGTACAAATTTACTTAAAGTATTAGAGAGAAGGGCTTGTATTATTGTTGTTAGTGGGTGGTTTCAGATAGCATCAGAAATATAGTCGGAAAATTTGAAAACATACATCTTAATTTACAAGTCTTGAAAATTAACTAACAATATTCTATAGTCTTTTATGTTTCTTCTATTCTGCTGTACTAAAGTTCTGTGAGTTCAGAAGCTATTTCTATGTTGTTTACCATTGTGTGTTTAGCATCGGTACAGCATCTAGCTTTTAGTCCATATTTATTGAATATGTTTATTATTGAACAGAGGAGGAAGTGAATGCTAAAGTTCTAGATTATGAGGACCTACAGAGCAGGCATCCTTTTAAGAAATTTTCCTTTTGTGTCATCTTCCTTGATGTATTACATAATTAAACATCAAATAAAAATTATATGATAATAATGATGGAAAATGATAATAATAATAATTATTGTAAAGCATTGTTCTCAGCCTTGGCTTATATCATAATCACCTGGGAGCTTTAAAAAATATTGTTGCCTGGTTCCCACCATAATTCTGTAACTAGACTGGGGTGTGACCTGGGCATTGAGACTTTATAAATCTCTTCAAGAATTTCTAATGTGCGGCAAAAATTGAGAAACACTGTTATATATGATATGATGACAACTATAAAGAAGAGAAATTTCAGACATCTACTTTATAATATTAACTTAGGAAAATAAGTTTGTTTTTTTTAAATAAAAAGCCAATTTTAGGTAATATTACAAATTTATTTCATTTTAGCGTGACAAACCTGTGCACGCACACATACACACTCAGAAATACAACCTTAAACACTTTACTTTGTTATTTTCTTTATTGTCCAAACAGAAAAAAAAGTATAAGAACAAAGACATCAGAAGAGCTAAATTTGAGGGTTCCAGTCAAAATGGTGGGTAGGAAAATAGTGCTTGCCTCTTCCCATGATTGCACTAAAAATTACAAATAAATGATAAAACAATAAACCTAGAGAACCATCCAAACACTCACTGAACAGAAGTCCTATAATTAAGGATAGAAGAAAGAGGCCATATTGAGACTGGTAGAAGAGGGAGACATGAAACGGATTGGCCCTACACCCATGTGTGGCAGTTGAACACTGAGAGGGATATCTCAATTGCAGAAATCTTGCCTGGAGTAGTGAGTGGCCCCAGCCCCACACCTGATCTCTCCAGCCCAGGGTTTCAGTGCCAGGAAGAGGAGTTCCCACAAAATCTGGCTATGAAAATTAGTAAGGATTCCAACCATCTGGGTGAGATGGAAGGCAGCTGGAAACTCAGATGTCCACTTATAGGGCCCAGACACAGACTCACTAGTTCTTAGGCACTCACCTTGGGCTTTGGCAGAGGAATAGCAGATCAGGAGATGTTAGAGACATACAAGGAAAGACTGACTTGTGTGGCTTCTGGGTGAAGGCTAGAGAGATAGCTGACATCGTCCCTTTCTTGAGCCCTCCTCCTGTGCAACCTATAAGAAGGCATCATCTTGCCTGTGTGGCGCTCTCCCTCCACATGGCCAAATCTGAACCTGCATGGGCCTGGTGAACTCTGCTGTCTCCACCCTAGTGATTCCCTAAGACCCTGCCCCCGCCCCCAAACTCCCTCAGCTCTGGCATTATTAGAGTCATTTTTGTGGCTAAGCAAACAGTTCCACACTGCACTCTCCTTCAGAAGGTATCAAGAGGCCTTGGTTTGCACACCTTCAGAGTTACTTTTGGTGGCAGGGAAACTGCCTCAGCCCAAGTGCAGTATTTTCTGAACAAATCTTGGGGGTCTGCAGGCCCAAGGCAGGCAGCAGCTAGCCTCAGTGTGATATGAGACTTTTTTGAGCAGCTACAGGCTCAGCATGGGCACCAAATGTGAATCTCTACTAAACTGGGAAACACAACTTGTCCCAAACTGGAGACTCCCTGGGACCCTGCATCACCCAACTCGCTTACTGCCTGAGGCTTTTTTAGCTACCGAGTCTTATGGTCAGCTGACAGGTAGCCTTAAGCCTTTGGGTCCCCTGGACTAATTGCTAAGCTATCCCAAGCCCAATAATGGTGGCAGCCAGCCTCCATTCACAGCAAAGTCTCTCTCATGTGCCTCTAGGCCCAACACAGGCAGTGACCAACCATAAATAGTTTGTAATTTCTAGCAGGTAGCCCTGGGTGGCAGCTGATCTTGACATTCACTAGATCCCCTCCCAAAAGGCCCCAAAACCTACATACCCTGAGGCTGGCATAAGATCACAATAGAACACCGCCTGATTAGCTCCACAAGCAGCACACTCAAAGGGTGGTCTTGACAGGCACAGGAGCTCACTGAATTGAATCCGCTCTGTGGGGCCAACCCCAAAGGGAAGCTCATATGCTGTCAGCCAATCCTCACAGCCAGTGGCCAGTCCTCACAGCCAGTCAGCATGAGAGTCCATCATATCCACTGACGTGCCAACAGAAATCAATACTCAGCTACAATAGGATGGCACATACAACTCACACAAGTGAAACTCCTGGATCACCTAGCACAAGTGATCAAAAAAACTGTGCCACTGGGCCACTGAGGGCACCTACTACATATGTCTATGGGCCCAAGACTGAGAGAGATAACAACCTACCTAATACGAAGGAACAAACACAGAGAGGTAGCCAAGATAAGAAAACAAAGAAACATGTCCCATTTTTTTTTTTAAAGGAGAAAACTCAAATAATGACACTAGATGAAATGGAGGCAAGCAACCTACCAGACACAGAGTTCAAAAGACGGTTATAAGGATGCTCAATGAACTTAGAGGAAAAATAGATAATCTCAGTGAGAAGTGAAAAAAGCAAACATAAAGAAAGGACATAGAAGCCATAAAAAAGAATCAGTCATAAATGAAGAATACAAAAATTGAAATGTAGGATACATTAGAAGGAGTCAATAGTAGATTAAATAAAGCAGAGAACTGAATCAGCAATTTGGAAAACTAGGTAGCAGAAAATACCCAACTGGAACAGCAAAAAGAAAAACAATTTCTTAAATAAGGATAGTTTAAGGGACATCTGAGGCATCAAGGGTAACAGTGTTTGCATCATAGGGGGACCAGAAAAAGAATAGAGAACAAAGGATTGAGAACCTATTTGAAGAAATAATAAAAGAAAACTTCCCTAACCTGATAAAGGAAAGGGGCATACAAGTCCAGGAAGTGCAGAATCCCATACAAGATAAACCCAAAGAGATCCACATCAAAACACATAATTAAAATTCCGAAGGTGAAAGACAAAGAGAATCTTAAAAGCAACAAGAGAAAGGGAGCTAGTTACTTACAAGGGAGCTCACATAGACTGTCAGTCAATTTCTCAACAGAAACTTTGCAGGACAGAAGGGATCAGTTCAATATCTGTGAATCAATTAATGTGATACATCACATTAACAAATTGAAAGATAAAAATCATATGATCATATTCATAGATATAGAAAAAGCATTCAACAAAATCCAGCATCCATTTATGATAAAAACTCTCAGCAAAGTGGGAATATACCTCAACATAATAAAGGCTGTTTATGACAAAGTTGCATTTTACATCATACTCAATGGAGAAAAGCTAAAGGCATTTTCCTTACGATTGGGAACAAGATAAAGATTTCTGTGTTCACCACATTTATTCAATATATTATTGGAAGTCCTAGCCACAGCAATCAGACCAGAAAATGAAATAAAAAGCATCAAATTGGAAAGAAAGTAAAACTGTCATTATTTGCAGATGATGTAATACTATACGTAGACTCCTAAAGATTCCACACACACACACACACACAAACTGTTAGAACTTATAAATGAATTCAGTAAAGTAGCAGGATACAATATTAATATTTAAAAATTGGTAGCATTTTTATACACCAAGAATGAACTATCAGAAAGAGAAATTAAGAAAACGAAGCCATTTACAATTGCATCAAAAAGAAAAAATCAAGGAATATATTTGACCAAGAATGTAAAAGACCTGTACTCAGAAAATTATAAGTCATTGAAGAAATAAATTGAAGAAAATACAGATAAATAGAAGTATATATCATGATCATAAATAGGAATAATTATTAACATCGTTAAAGTGTCTATAGTATCCAAAGCAATCTATAGATTTAATGCAGTCTCTATCGAAATACCAATGGCATTTTTCGCAGGACTAGAACAAATAATCCTAAAATTTATATGAAACCATTAAAAAACCCAAATATCCAGCCATGGAAATCTAGATAAAGAACAAAGTTGGATGTATCATGCTACCTCATATTAAACTATATTACAGGCTATAGTAATCAAAACAACATAGTACTGGCATAAAAACAGACACATAGATCCATGGAACAGAATAGAGAGCCCAGAAATAAATTTATGCCTATATATCCATTTAATCGATGACAAAGGAGGAAAAAATATACAATGAGATAAAGACAGTCTCCTCAAAAATGGTACTGGGAAAACTAAAAATGATACATGCAAAAAAATGAAACTGGACCACTTTCTGACACCATATACAAGAATATGCTCAAAATGAATTACAGACTTAAATGTAAGACCTGAAACCATAAAACTTCTAGAAGAAACCATTGCCAGTAAACTCTCTGACATTGCTCTTAGTGATATATATAATTTTTGATATGTTGTCTCTGGCAAGAAAAACAAAATAAAAAATAAACAAATGGAACTACATCAAACTAAAAAGTTTTTACACAGCAAAGGAAACCATCAGCAAAGCAAGACAACCTACTGAATAGAAGATATTTGTCAATGATTCATATGATATGGAGTTAATATCTAAAATTTATAAAGAACTCGTACAACTAAACACCAAAAAAGGAAACAATCCAATTAAAAAATGGGCAGAGGACCTGAATAGGCATTTCTCTAGAGACATAGAGATGGCCAATAGACACATGAAAAGGTGCTTGAAGTCACTAATCATCAGAGAAATGCAAATTAAAACCACAATGAGCTATCACCTCACAATTGTCAGAATGGGTATCATCAATAAATCAACAAACAAGTGTTGGTGAGGATGTGGTGAAAAGTGAAACTTTGTGCCTTGCTGGTGGCACAGCCAGTATGAAAATAGTTCGAAGCTTCCTCAAAAAATTAAAAATAAAACTACCTTATGCCCCAGCAATTTCTCTGCTAAATACTTACCTAAGAAATCCAAAACACTAATTCAAATAATTATATGCACTCTTAGGTTCACTGCAATGCTATTTACAATAGTCAAGACATGGAAGCAAACTAAACGCCCATCAAAGGACAACTGGATAAAGAAGAAGTGGTAAATATATACAACAAAATATACACAACCATAAAAAAAATGTAATCTTACCAGTTGTAATACATGGATAGACCTAGAATGTATTATGCTAAGTGAAATAAGTAAGACAGAAAAAGACAAATACCATATGATTTCATTAATATGCAGAATCTAAGGGAAAAAATAAACGAACAAACAAAATGAAAACAAATTCATAAATACATACAGAGAACAAACTTGTGATGCTAGATGAGAGACACATTGGGGGGTTAGATGAAAAAGATGAAGAGATCAAAAAGTACAAATTGATAATTACAAACTAGTCATGAGGATCTGAAGATATAATCAATAATATTATAATAACTATATATGGTGCCAGGTGAATACTAGACTAAGGAAGATCACTTTGTAAATTATATAAATGTCGAACCACTATGCTGTACACCTAAAACTAATATAAAATAATATTGAATGTCAACTCTAATTAAAAAATAAAAATTAAAAAAAGGGCTAAATTTGACCTACTTCTTGAACAGTAACAATAAAATTAAGTGTAAAGTTAAGAAGCTTGGTGAAGAGAAAAACAAATTGGGGAGAGAGTAAGGATTCAAAATCTACAAATGACCTATCTCCTGTAGATTCAAGAATCACAAGTGACCCACGCTTGGACTGCCACCTCATGTGCTTTCCTAACAACTGTCTGCTTGCTCGACTGATCCTTTTTACTTTTAGTTTTAAACTAAAATTTCTTAATTCCTATCTATTTGTCCAATGACCCTGGAACCAATCTTGTCACAAATCAAGAAGTATTTAAGAAGCCTGAAGCTAGAACTTTGAAGCTCACCCCATGGTATTCTAATGTGACTTTGGACTCTGGGTCCAGTAAATTTTTTTCTTCTTTTGCCATGCACACATAAATCTTTTCTTTAAAATACTTTTTTTAAAAAAATTAATCAATTTATTTTATTTTTATTGTGAGGTAATTGACATGTAACATTCTGTATGTTATATGTCATTTATACATTATAAAATTATCAATACTGTGATGTCATTCAGTGGAATATTTTAGATGTGGAATCTAAAATATCTTTGAAACACTTTTACTTGACTTATGCAGTATTCCTGCTAGCAGGATTCTTACTTGGTTTCTCTCACTTCTTTGGAACCAGAATATTGTTCTTTCTATTCTCCAGAAACTCTCAATTTTTTTTTTTTTTCAGAGAAAGTATAGCTTTGGGGCCAAGATTACCAAGCAGCAGAGTTGATAGCCACCTACAAAATGTAATTTATTATCTACAGAAAGTCCTCATAAAACACATCCCAGTCCTCATAAAACACATCTCTGCTAAAGATAGGTTTATTTCTATTCAACACATTTGCTAAGGAGTTAGGGATATTATTATGAAAGTTGTATTTTTAATGCTAAGAATTGTGATGTACCTTGACAGTATCTTGCAGTAGGAGAAGATATTTGATACCAAGCTCACTAGACCCAAAGTTAACTAAAATAGTTTTTCCTAAAGAACTCTTTTGGTGATAGAGTAGGTCACTGTTCCTAATGTGGGAATTTTTACTGTATCTCAGGAAACAATTATTTAAGTCTTAATGCCAGACTGTTTAGGAAAAACAAAAAAAGAAAACAAAAACCTTTGCAAACTGTTCAGGAAAAGAGCAGTAGTTAAAACACAACGTTAATCTGTAATCGTTCCAATTATTGACTGTATAAAGAAATAAAAATTATTTTTTTCTCAACAAAATTTTCTTGTAAATTGAGAAAAATAATTTCTATTTTGCAGCATTATGAGAATTAGATTAGATAATGCACCCAAGATGGTGTCTAGAGAAGCAGATACTAAAATATAGTTCCTATAATAATTACTATTGTTGCTAAGAATAGAAATTACTTTCCATGCTTCTTCAAAGGTGCATAAAATTGTAAGTTGCTCCTTCATTTTACAAAGAACCTTATTTGTGACATCTAAAGTTGTCCATCAGTAGTCAGGTGTTGGTGGAAATACAGATTACCTTGCAGCTGATTCACTTACAAAATGATGCCTCAGCTAGAAATGTAACAGGAAACATTACTTTCTGAAAAAGAAAGAACTAACAAAAAGATGTTTCACCTATTTAAGCTAATTTTGAAATACTTATATTCTACAGTAGTATTATTTCAGTTCCAACAACTCTTAATAAGCAACTCTCAGCCGGGTTAAGAATTTAGTGCATAGTTATTGTGACATGATTTTTTGACAAGAGCAATCAGCTATTGTTAGTAAGTGAAAGTTGGAAAGACTGGATTGGTCAAATAAAAGCATGTTAGGTCGGGAATGAAATTGAGAAAAGGCAACAGTCAAAACACTGCCAAAGAGATTCATGATGTTGGAATGTTATCTGGATTGGGTCAGAGGAAATGTTGAAGTGGTGTCATAGCTTACAGATCAATTTCAAATTTGTCATTTAATAATCTAAAACAAGAGAAACTTCACAAGCATGGTATAATAAAATAATGATCAAAAAATGTTGAATGTTTATCATTTAGAAAAGGGAATATAGCAAAGTTGCATAATAATTTTGTTTATAATCATCTATTGTCAAGGGTAAATGTTATATACATATATGGTATTATCGAATAACTTATTTGCTTTATTTTTGATGTGCTGAGGTTTCTTGGACTTTAATTTGCTATATATAACATATAATATATATGTAACATATTTTATAGCTATAGGAAAGTTACTAATATATAATGTAGCCACAGCATTTAAAAAAATTAGTAACCCCAGCAGAAGGTAATTTCTATTAAAAAAAAAGAAAGATTAAGACAATTTATCAAGTCACTAAGGTCTTTAGATTATAAAAGATAACTATTTACTGGGTCCATGCTAAGAGGAAAAGAAATGGAAGGCATTAGAAGATGGTTCTTTTATTTAATTCTATCAGGTTAGTGTGATTAATGAATCACTTATGACTTTGAGAAAAATTAGGTCAAAAATTCAGAAAAGCTCCTTCTAAGATTATAAAAAAAAAAATAAGATTGTTTTCTGTAAGCTGCTCTGAAGCATTGGGACAAACCTGATCAACACCATTCATTCATTTTTCTAATAAATGCATGTTAAATGCTTGCTAAGTTACACACCCATGAATAGGAAGTTTGAGTGACATTGACTTGATAACTAATTTGATAAAAGTGGATTGTAGGTCATGGCTTAGAACTGTGGACGGAATCAGCCTTCCTACCCCACTTCCACTATATTTGACCTTGACTTCCACTCAATAGGAATATAAAATCTGCAAAGTGGACACCAACCCACCCTGCAACATAGAGGACCCTTTCCTTAATGGAGCTCAGAGAACTGAAATATAGAAAAATGGACCTCTAGATTAGCCTTCTGAAAATAAGCCCTTGATCCTGACTCAAATGTGATTTCTTATAGATCCAGAAAGAGAAGAGGAAGCCACACACACTCTAGACAGGTAGATCTAAAACAAAACAAAATAATATACAAACCTGTGCCACTTAATGATGAGGATACAGTCAGAGAAATGAGTGGATAGGCAATTTCTTCAAAGCATGAACATAATACAATGTACTTACACAAACCTAGATGGTATAACCTAGTATACACATAGGCTATATGGTATAGCCTATTGCTCCTAGGCTATAAGCCAGTATAATATATTACTGTATAAAATAATAGGAGATTAAATCAAACACAAAAGAAAATGATGCAATCAAGAGATGCTGTAAAAATTAAGTGCATGAGATTCATCTGGCATAACTTGACATACTGTTTTACAGCAAACTTTCTTTTAATAAGTAGAAAGAAATACTCTAAAATAACAATAAAAAGCATATTATAATAAATACATAAACTACTAAAAGTTGTTTATTATCAAGTATTATGCACTGTACATAATTGTATGTGATGAAAAGCTGGTCTAGTAGAAAGGTACAAAGTTTGTTTATAGCAGAGCTGGATAAAATTTACCAGAGCAGTCAAGTATGGTCTTGTAGGCTAAAAACTAGAGCTTTCTAGTAAAGTCTGGCACACTCTGCTGCTCCGTCATTCATGGCTGCTTGCCTCAATTCTCCTCTTTCAGCTAGCTCCACTCAGCTATTCAATGCTCTTCTTCTTTCCCAACCTTACAATTGAAGGCAGTACCACACCCCCTACCTTAACTCCACCCTCACTGAGTTTGCAAATTGATGAACTCAAGCTTTATCTGGAAGCTCTAAAAAGTAATCTTGGAATACAGAATTGTCTACTATATAGTAGGAGAACAGATGCTAATTTAAATTCACTTTATCAGTTAAATTTCTCACAAGTTACGAAAGAAGCATTCAGGATCGACACAAAAATTGAGCAAGTTGTACAGGCTGTGCTCTATACAAACGCCAAGATGAAAGAGCAAGTAGAGGCTGAACTATAGCCTGCACTCCAGTGTGTGCCCTATAACAGGGCTATATACACCAAGTGGTGCATCTATTTTTTGCTCAGATACCCTTTGGTCCAGAGACGAGCCTTAGTTTACTGCAGACAGCATGATTCATTTCAGACCCTAATCTACATTAAAACAATTACATTGACAATTTGACTTTCATTTAGTCTTCTGGGATGTACAATATCTATTTCTGTTACACTTAATAATGTGAGGAGTAAAGAGCAATTATTTGTTACTACAAACAAATAAAACAGGGTTCTATTAGTGAAGGAGTTTACAATCTAGCAGATGAGAAAACATACACAAATAAGTAATCAAGAAGATAAAATAGAAAAAGTACAGTCTTTTGTAAGATGAGAGAGAAGGATTTCTTTTGACACAGAAAACAAGTCTTCAATCAGGTCATTGAGAGATAGATAGAATTTTAACAGCAAATAAGAGAACACTTTGTACAGAGCAAATTCAGCCCAAAGGCAAGGTTGTAGAAAAACATGGATTTATGGGGAATCTATAGTGGTTTCAGGGAGGGTACAAATATTTCAAAGAGAATAAGACAAAGCAATAATAATTAATATTGTAAAAATATAATCAGAAGAGAAGAACTAGGGGACACATATCATCCAGTCCTGTGATTTTAAACCGTGCAGCCCAGAACTGCCTGTATGATCATCTTGGCCACTTATACCAGAAGAGCCCTACATTTATGACATATGTACCAATATCACAAGCTAAAAAGGAAAAAAAATATATAATTCATTTTTTAAATTCGGCTTCATTTTTCAAATGAGGAACTGGTACCAAGAAAGATAAGAGAGGTTCAGCTAGTCACATCACAAACGAATGGCAGGCCAAGAGTGGAACCTGAGGCTTTAGTGATTTCCACTTGCCAGCTTCTTACACAAGAATACTAATATCCTCAGCACATAGGACAGTGCACTAGAAATTAGTTGAGCTACGGAGTTAAGATGGCACATTTCTGGGAATATGGATCTCATTCAATAACAAGTTAAAGCATTTTTTCCTATTAAAACAAAATACACAAATTTTAAAGATAAAAGTATATTAGATACTTCAGACCCCTGAGATATAACATGACTTTTGCTGACAATAGAGGTATTTGGATGGAACATTTTAAAAAGCATTTTGGCATAATGAGACTGGAAAATAGCTTGTCGCCAAATTTTGGAGGTCCTTAAACAGTAATCCAACCAAGAAATGGATTCAATCCACTAGGCAATGCATAACTATTAAACTTTAAGTCTGTGGAGTGCAACCAAAGTGTTTTAATTTTCTTACTTTAAAGTCCTTATTGCTTATGTGTTTTCAGTAAGATATGAGGTTTCTCTTTGCATTTGTTGTTGTTGACCTTGAGCCAAATTGTCAACTTAGTTAGCCGAGTGTTGTTTTTTCTCTTTTTTTTTTTTTTTTTTTTTTTTTTTTTGCATTTTGTTTTTGCTTTTCCTAATTTATAGATTTGTTGAACATCTTTTGGATTTAATTTAGGACTTGAGAGTAGTTTGAGAATAGCATTAAAGATTTTTCCTTGCTGAGTGTAAAATATCTAAAATAAATGTGAAGGCCTAGGGAGACACTCCTGTTGAATAAGCCTTATTGAGATTCTAGCTCTGTTATTAAGGAGGTTTAGAGAGTCAAGAGTTCCTGAGAGTAGATGATCTGGACTTGCCTCAGAAGGCTTGATCGTGGTACAGTGTGGCTGCTATCTGTGTGAAACAATGCGGACACTTTGTAATTTAAATTTAGAGATCTTTTAGTCTCTTCGGGTATATCCGGGGAAGCTTCTGAATAAACAGTCTGCTTTCTTTCGAAGGCTAGACAAAAAATTACAAAACATAGTTAAATTTTTCCTTTATAAGTGGAACAAGGTAAAAATATACAATAGCTCAAAGAAGGCAAGCAAGATTCAAAGCATCTTTATTATATAGCCATAGTCCTTTAGCCTACTGAATGGTCTACCTTTTTAGGTTCTTTGAGAAAATGAGGATATGATTAAGAAACTGTAGTTGGAATTAAAACTGATTCTTCTTTATTTAAAAACAATTACAATATTTTAGTAGACTGTAATCGTATTACTTTCAACAGGAATAAGTAGTTTTTATGGTCAGATTGATGTCTACTTTGCAAATAATATTATTATGTGATTGAAATGAAATATAAATGTATCTTACCATATAGAATCAGTTTCTGTAACTTTTTCTATCTAAAAGGTTTAAAATCTGTGGAAGTTCATACAAATGAAATCCAAGAGTGGTAATTACAGTGCCAAAATCACTCTCATGAATTGTTTCTTAAAAAATAAAATTCAACATTAGCCTTATGTGAGATGTTCTGTTGCATTACTCAAGGAAATTTTCAACCAATGGATCTATTTTAACTTTATTTTTAAAAATTCTGAATTATTGCTTCTCTTACTTTTCAAATGTCATACATTTTGTGGTACTCTCTTATTAATACTATTGTTTTTTAAATGAGGCCTAGAGACTCCTGATCTCAGTGAATATACTTTTGCTTTGGGGCAAGTATAACATAATATTTATAACTATGGGAATGCAAAAGAAGAACATAAAGAGAATATTTTTGACTACCGAGCTTTAGGTATTGAGATTAAATAGCTGATGTTAACAACTTATACGGGGATTGGAAGCATTATTTAAGTATCATATAAAAGCCAAGGTCACTCTTAGTTTCAAAAATTCAGGTAAGGGAAAATTCTACTACTAGTTGACATTTTAATAAAACATGGCTAACAAGAAAATGCCTTGCATTTTTTCTTTTTCATGAAATTACTATTATGTAGTATGTGTCATAGTGCATAACACAAGCAAGAACTATAAAGAATTTTTAGACTTTTAGGAATATGGGTAATTTTTTTTTCTGAAAAAAACCCAAATTCTTACTTTTAGGTAAGAATATTTTGTTTCAAATCAAGAGTTATCAAATTATGTCATATATATATATATTCTGTCTCTGTTCATCTATTTTTATATTTCTGTTGATATCATATCCTATGGATATGTACTATATTACATACTTATTTAATAGATAAGATCGTATACTCTTTGTAAATTTATATGTTAATAATGGAGCAAATAAACACATTGGTTATGCTAGAAAATGGAATTACGGAACACTGAAATAGAATACTGAAATACAATAGAATACTGAAACGAGTTTATCAATATCAAGGAAAAGGTAACTAAAATTCCTAAGATTATTTCCTAATACTATACTTTCCACCCCAATTTGTAGAAATGTGGACTTAGAGTAAATAGGTAGACTTAATTCCAGTATACTTCGATGAGTGTTCCTAAATTAGGAAAATCAACAAAAGCAGAAGAAAGGGGCTTTAAAGTATAATCAAGCCAAATGAATAACAATTGAATTGCAGATCCAAAGTATGTTTAGGAATTTTTTACAACAATCTACAGTGAGAAAATCCTAATGAAGTTTTAAACTTTGGAGGTAAATAAAGAATTCTTCAGTTATAAACAATGTGTGTGTGCATACATGTACATGTGTCTATAAATAATAATAAGTGAAGTGTGAGACTGATCCCAGAATTCTACTAAACCAAATTCAGTATCAGAAAACATCAGAAGATAAAGGAACAGATGTTAGCAACATACAATGAGAAAGAAATTATAACTAAAGATTATTATGTACAAACAACTTGGGCAACACAAAGAGATTTTATAAATTTAAAAACAGCAACAACCAAAAAATACTCAGAGAATATACAATTTATGAGCCCTTCCCGGAAAAAAAGGAAAGAAATTACTTGATATAAAAAAGCCAACCAACTAAAGATGCTTGGTTAGAGATGCCGGGGTCAAAGAAGAAAGGCATTTGTCAATACCCAAAGATAGTGAAGCAATAACTACAAAGCAGTGAGTTAAAGAAAGTATGAGTCTGTCATTTATGAATGTCAATTCATAATTTGACATAGAAATGTAATTGAAACAAATAAACAAACAAACAAAAGAAAATGTAAAAAAGGTATGACGAATATGTATACTCAGCCAAGTTATCATCCAACCATAAAGAAAACTGAAATTCTCATTTATGAAAGAAACTTAGGAGATAAGAACTTTCTGGAGAAGAACAAAAACAAAAGCAAGCAAAATAAACAAACAAAATTACTTAATAAAGTCCTGTCAAAAGAGATAAAAAATTTTTTAAAGTTCACATCTGAGAAACAATGAAACTGAAAGTGAGAAAAGAACTGATGTTGAGTTTTAAATGCACTTAACTATAAATCAAATAGTTAAAATGTTGACACCAAAGAAAATTCATATTAGTAACTTGGAAAATATATACAACATTATGGATTAGAAAATTTGAGAGGAATTGATGCTCTGAAAAATAGCACTTTAGCTAATCTGAAAATTACTCTAATTTATGCAACAGGAATTTTCATTTACCACTCCTCCAAAATATTTTTCAATGTCGAAGTCATCAAGTCTGTGCTATTCAAAACAGTAGGTCCCAGGTCATTAGCAATTTATATCAGGAGAGGAAAATGTGGGAGCATGTCGGAGTATTTATTTTTTTCATCCTTCAGCAGAACACACTTCATAGAGAAAAAAAGTTTAAAATTTTATTTTATATTCAATCATCATATTTGTCTTAATCTCAGACATCATTTGGGAAATTGTATCATTGGTGATGATGATAAATTATATCTGGAATTCAGAAATTCCATCAGTTACACTTCAGTTTTTAAATTCTATTAAATGCAATCAAAATTTAAATTAATATTTTTATTTTAAAAATAGCATAGTATTGGTATAAAATCATCTATCCATCTCTTTACATTTAAATATGCAGCACATTAAGTAATTTTCAATTTTATTAATAATGATTACTTCAGATGATTAGGTTTTAGTTGATTGTTAAATTTTTATTATTTTTTCTATTTTGAATAAACAATTTATAATTAAACTATGTAATTTTTATTGACTTTAATTATTTAGAACACTTTTAGGTTCACAAAAAAGTTTAGAAGAAGGTACAGAGATTTCCCATATACTCTCTTCTCCCACAGAAGTTTTTAATTTTAATAAAGTCTAGTTTGTCAATTATTTCTTTCATGGATTATTGCTTTGGTCTTGTAGCCAAAAAGTCTTTTCTATACACAAGGTCATCTAGGTTTTCTCTTACATTATTTTCTAGAAATTTTGTAGTTTTGTGTTTTACATTTAGGTTAATGATCTATTTTGATTTAATTTTTGTGAAAGGTGTAAATTCTGTGTCTAGATTGATTGTTTTTGCAAGTGAATGTCCAGATATTCCAGCACCATTTATTGTAAAGATTATCTTTTCTCCATTGTATTGCCTTTGCTCCTTGTTCAAAGATGACTTGACTTTTGTATGTGGGTCTATTTCTGGGCACCCTGTTCTTTTCCATTGGTCTATTTGTCTGTTCTTTGCCAACACCACACAGTCTTAATCTTTGCAGCTTTATACTAAGATTTGAAGTTAGGTAGTGGCCATTTTGCCTCACCTTATAAACTTTAGAATTATTTTGTTGACATCCACAAAATAACTTGCTGGGCTTTTTAATTGGATTTGCATTCAATCTATAGATCAGGTTGGGAAGAACTGATATCTTAGTTCTTTGATTTTATTCATCTTAGTTGTATAGTTATCCTTATATAGATATATATATGTATATATATATATGTTAGATTTGTAACTAAATATTTCATTTGGGGTGGTGCTAATATAAGTGTTATTGTGTTTTAATTTTAAATTCCACTTGTTCATTGTGGGTATTTGGATAATGAATAACTTTTGTATATTAACCAAATACCCTGCAACTTTTTTAAATCGCCAATTAGTTCCAGTGTTGTTGTTGTTGTTGTTGTTGTTTTTATTTTCTACATAGACAATCTTGCCATCTAAGAACAAAGATGGGTTTAATTCTTCCTTAATATGTATAACTTTTATTTCCTTTTCTCATTTTATTGCATTAGCTAGAACTTCCTGTATGATGTTAAAAAGAAGTAGTTGGATAGGACATCCTTGTTTTTACCTGATCTTAGTGGAAAATCATCAAGTTTCTCACCATTAAGTATGATGTTAGCTGTAGGTTTTTAGTAGATCCTTTATCAAGTTGAGAAAGCTTCCCTCTATTTCTAGTTTGCTGAGAAATGTTATTATGAATGGGTATTGAATTTTGTCAAATGTTTTCTTTGCATGTATTGATATAATCATATAATTTTTTTTTTAGCTTGTTGATGTGGTGGATTACACTACTGATTTTTAAGTGTGAAACCAGCCTTGTATGCCTGGCATAAATTTCTCTTTGTCATGGTATATTCATTTATACATTGCTGAATTTGATTTGGTAGTATATTTGAGGAAGTTTGCACATATATTCACAAGAAATCTTTGGGATTTTTTTTCTTAAAATTTTGTCTGGTTTTGGAATTAGGGTAATGCTGTTCTCACAGAATGAGTTAGGGTATTTTTATCTTCTGAAAGAGATTAAAGATAATTCGTATAATTTCTTTAAATGTTTGGTAGAATTCAACAATGAACACTTCCAGGACTATAGTTTCTTATCTTGTACTATTATTATTGATTAAAGTTCTTTAATAGATATAGGCCTATTAAGATTATATATTCATTCTTTTATGAATTTTGTCATATTTTGTCTTTCAAGGAACTGATCTATTTTATCTTGATTATTATGTAGACATGAAGCTGTTCATGTATTTCTTTATCATCCTTTTTATGTCCATAGGGTCTGTAGTGATGTTCTCTCTTTCATTTCTGAGATCAGTAATTGGTGTTCTCTTTCTTGTTTTCTTAGTTAGCTTGGAAAGAGTACATCGATTTTATTAATCTTTCCAAAAATCACTTTTAGTTTCATTGATTTCCTCTATTAATCACTTGTTTTCAATTTCATTGATTTTTTTTTCTAATTATTATTTCTATTCTGCTTATTTTGAATTAAATTTGCTGGGTTTTTTTTTAGCTTCCTAAGGTGGAAAATTAGATTATTAATTTTAGATCATTTTTTCTTTTCTAATATATGCATTCAGGGCTATAAATATATCTTTAAGAATTGCTTTTGCTACATTGCACAAAATTTTTTTTACTAATATTTTATTTTTCAATTTATTTTATTTTTATAATTGGCAGTGTTGGTGTACAATGTAGTGATTAAACATCTATATAACTCACAAAGTGATCACCCCAATAAATCTAGTGCATCTTCTGACATTGCACATAGATATTACAATATTATTTACTGTATTTCTTATGCTCTACTTTATATCTCCATGACTATTTCATAGCTATCAATTTGTACTTCTTAATATCTTCCCCCTTTCTCACCACCCCTCCAACTCTCCTCCCATTAGTAACCCTCAAAATGTTCTCTGTATCTATGAGTTTGTTTCTGTCGGTTTTTATTTTTTGCTGTTTATTTTGTTCTTTTGATTCCATATGTGCGTGAAATCATACAGCATTTGTCTTTATCTGACTTACTCCACTCAGCCCAATACCCACTAGGTCCACCATGAAATATCTTTTTCCATCTCTTTGCTTTCCATCTTTAAGTGTCTTTTAATCTGAAATGATTTGCTTGTAAGCAGAATATGTAAGAGTCTTGTTTTCTTATTCATTCAACCACCCTGTCTTTTGATTGGAGAATTTAATTATTTTTCAGTTTGAAGTACTTGTTGATAGCTATGTAGTTATTGCCATTCTTCATTCATATTTTTTATACATATTTTTTTCTTCTTCTTCAAGATGTCCCTCCAACATTTCTTGTAATACTAGTGGGGAGGTAATAAACTCCTTTACCTTTCTCTTATCTAGGAAGTTCTTTACCTTCGATTCTAATCTCTGTTACAGGTCCTTGCTTTTCAACACTTTGAATATTTTCTGCCAATCCCTTTTGTCATGCAAATTTTCTGTTGAGAAATCAGGTGATAATCTTATGGGAGCTCCCTTGTAGGTAACTAACCACTTTTCTCTGGCTGCTTTAAAAATTCTCTCTTGTCTTTAAGCTTTGGCATTTTAATTATGATATGTCTTGGTGTGGGCCTATTCAAATTCATCTTCTTTGGGAATCTCTGAGCTTCCTGGGCTTGTATGTCTATTTCCTTCACCAGATTAGAGAATTTTTCAGTCATTATTTCTTCAGATAAATTTTCAAATTCTTCCTCTCTCTCTTCTCCTTCTGGTACTCCTATGATGCAAATGTTGTTACACTTGATGTTGTTCTGTATATTCCTTAAACTATCCTCTTTTTTTTTGGATTCTTTTTTCTTGTTGATGTTCTGATTAGTTGTCTTTCACCACTCCATCCTCTATATCAGTGATTTTATCCTCTGCTTTATCTATTCTGTTCATTCCCTCTACTGTACTCTTCATGTCAGACATTGCGGTCTTCATTTCTGACTGGTTCCCTTTTATGTTTTCTGTTTCCATTTACATGTTTTCTATCTCTTTGTTAAATTTATCACTGAGTTCATTTACTATTCTCCTAAATTCATTGAACATCCTCATAACCAGTGTTTTGAACTCTGCATCTAGTTGATTGTTTGTCTCCATTTTGTTGAGTTCTTTTTCTGGAATTTTGTTTTGTTCTTTCATGTGGGAAATGCTTCTTTGTCTCCCAATTTTGGCTGTCTCCCTGTGTCTGTTTCTACGTATTAAGTAGGGCTCCTAAGTCTCCCAGTCTTGGTAGAGTGGCTTTATGTAGTAGGTGTTCTATGGGGTCCAGTGGCACAGTCCTGGGAGGGGCCAAGTACAGCCATAGCCGATATCACACAAATTTTTACAAATAGCATTTTCATTTTCATTTAGAATAAGACATCCTTTAATTTCTCTTGAGATTTCTTCATTGACCAAGGAATTATTTAGAAATGTGTTGTTTAATCTCCACATATTTGGGGATTTTTTCAACTATCTCTCTGTTATTAATTTCTAGTTTAATTCCATTGTGATCTGAGAGCATGCAATGTTTGATTTCTATTCACTTAAATTTGTTAAATTACATTTTATAGACAAGAATGTAATCTATCTTGGTGAGTATTCAATATGAGTTTGAGAAGAATGTGTTTTCTGCTGTTGTTGTGTGAAGGAGTCTTTCTATAGAGTATTGACTATAATGTCAATTACATCCAGTTGATGTATGGTGTTGTTGAGATTTTCTGTCTGTGTGATCTGTCCATTCTTGATAGAGAGGTATCGCAGTCTCCAAATATAATAGTGGATTTATCTATTTCTCCTTGCAATTCTATTAGCTTGTGCCTCACATGGTTTGACACTCTGTTGTTAGGTATGTACACATTCAGAATCATTATGTCTCCTTGGAGAATTGGCACCTTTATCATTATAATGTCCTTCTTTATTTCTAATAATTTTTTTCTTTAAAATCTAATCTGTCTGAAATTCATACATAGCTGCTACTGCTTTAATTAATGTTAGCACGATATATATTTCTTTATTCATTTACTTTTAATCTATATGTGTTTTTATTCTTGTGGATAACATATAGTTGAGTCTTGCTTTTGATCCACTCTGACAATATGTCTTTTAGTCAGTGCATTTAGACCATTGACATCCAAAGTGATTATTAAAATGGATTAATATCTACCATATACATTACTTTGTTGCCCTTGCTCTTTGTTCTTATGTTTATCTTTCACTCTTTTTGTGTGCATTTTATGGTTTTAATTGAGCGTTTTTATAGAATCCTAAACATAACCTTTTCTTAACATATTGGTTGTGCTTTATTTTTTACTTTATTTAGTGGTTTCTCTAGAGTTCGCAATATACATTTGTAGCTGATCTAAGTCCACTTTTAAATAACACTAAATCTTTTTACAAGTTGTGAAAAACAAAACGATCCTAATTCTTCCTTTTCATTTCTTGCACCATTGCTGATATACGTTTCACTTATACATAAGCATCAATCAATCAATCAAGCAATCAACCAAAGCACATAAGATATATATAAGCATACAAAATCAAATATATTATTAGTATTATTTTAAACAGTTATCTGTTAGATTAATTATGCATATGAAAAATGAAAGTTTTTATTTTGCCCTTACTTTTTTCTTCAGTGCTCTCTTTTCCTCTATATAGATCTAAGTTTCTGAACTATATTGTTTTTCTTCTTTCTAAAGAATTTCTTTACAATGCAGGTTTCCTGGCTACGAGTTCTCTCAGATTTTGAGAAAGTCTTTATTTCACTTTCATTTTTGAAGAATAATCTTTCAGAGTACAGAATTCTAGGTTGATAGTCTTTTTTTCTCAACTTTAAATATTTCACTCCACTCTTTTCTTGCTTCCAATTTATCTTCAGATAAATTGGAATTCAGATAAATTTATCTGAATTCCAATTTTTAAATTCAGATAAATTTATCTGAAGATAAATTCAGATAAATTTATCTGAAGATAAATTGGATGTAATTCTTATTTTTGTTTCTGTATAAGTAATGTATTTTCCCCCTCTGGCTCCTTTCAGAATTTTTGTCTTTGACTTTCTATAGTTTGAAAATGATATGTTTAGGTGAGATTTGTTTGTTTGTTTGTTTGTTTGCATTTATCTTGCTCAGTGTTCTCTGAACTTCCTGGATCTGTGATTGGTGTCTGAGATCAATTTTGGAAAATTTCTAGTCATTATTGTTTTAAATATTTCTTTTGTTCCTTCTCTTTTTTCTCCTGTTACTTCTATTACATATATTTTAAAACTTTGTAGTTGTCTTGTAGTTTTGGAATATTCTGTTCTGCTTTTTTTTTTTTAATCTTTGTTCTCTTTGTTTTTTGGTGTTCCAGGATTCTACTGATATATTCTAAAGTTCGGAGATTCTTCCCACTATTAAAGAGAAAACCACAGAACCAAAAAGGTGTCATTTGTGCTAAAGCCCATGACACCAAACCTAGATTTAATACCTGACCTAATTGCTGTTTCAACTTTTCCTAGAAATATAATCTTAATCAACCAGTCTGGAATTTTCTGGACAAGCACTAATAAAGCAGTCTGTCACATGAGCCCTAGTCATCACTCATAAAAAGGCAATCTGCATGATAAAAACCCTTGCGATGTGGCTCCATAGTGTAATGGTTAGCACATTTGCTTTACATACAAAAGGTCCTGGGTTTGCGCCCCAGGTACATCAGGTCCCGGGGACGCCAGGCCCCCTGAGTTTTCCAGGTGTGCCAGGCCCCCCAAGTGCACCAGGGGTGCCAGACCCCGAGTGCACACTGCAAGTATGTGGGAGGGGACGTCCCACCTTCAGAGATCCAGTTCTTAAGGGGAAATAGCAACATCCATAGGTCAGGGGTGGAAGGCGGGGGAGGAATTAAAGAAGGGAAAATAAATAAATAAAACCTTTCCATTCCCTTCTCCCCCAGAAAAGATGTCCTAGTCTAAACATAACCTTTTTTTTTCTTTTGTTAATAGCTTCCTTGTCCTGCCCTTTCTCTTATAAAAACCTTCCATTTTGTACAGTCTCTCAAAGAACCCTTCTAGTTGCCATATAGGATGCTGCCCAATTCATGAAAAGCTTAATTAAGCCAATTTGATCTTCAAATTTACTCTGCTGAATTTTTTTATCACCTCAGTACTGTACAATCTACTCATGAGCCCATCAAAGGCATTCTTCATTTCTCTTATAATATTTTTGATTTCTAGCATTTCTTTCTGGCTTTTTCATAGAATTTCTATCTCTCTGCTAGCATTGCCCATTGGTTCTTGTATACTGTCTACTTTGTCCATTGGAGACCTTGTTATATTAATTATAGTTGTTTTAAATTCCCCGTTTGATAATTCCAACACTCTTGATGTGTCTGGTTCTGATATTTACTCTTTCTCTTCAAATTATGTATTTTGCTCTTTGGTATACCTTGTAATATTTTCTTGATAGCCAGACATAATGTATCAGGTAAAAGAAACAGCTATAAATAGGTTTTTAGCAATGCGATGGTGAAATGTAGAATAAGGAAATGTGTTTTATAGTCCAGCAGTCCCTAATCTTTTTGGTACCAGAGACCGGTGCTCCTATGAGGATCTAATGTCTGTTGATCTGAGGTGGAGCTGAGGCAGTGATGCTAGCACTGGTGAGAGGCTGTACGTACAGATGAAGCTTTGCTCGCTCACCTACCCCTCACCTCTTGCAATATGGCCTGGTTCTAAATAGGCCACAGACAGGTACTGGACCATGGCCCAGGGGCTGGGAACCCCTGCTATAGTCCTATGAGCAGATTTCAATCTTTTAGTGAGCCTGTGACTCTGGACTGTGAACTTCACAATTATTTCTCACCTTTTTTCTCACATTTTGGGTGGGACCTAATGGTTAGTTTTAGTTGGAGTTGAGCATGACCCTTCTTCCACAGGGAAAGCTAAAGCTGGCTGAAATGAGGTATTTCTCTTCCCCCAGGTCAGTTAGACTCTGATAATACCCCAGCAGATTAAGCTTCAGTTAGTTTTCCCTGAAGACAAGACTTTGTTAAGGATGGCAGAGTATTCCTGTGCATTTCAAAATTATTCATTTTCCCTCCTGTTGCTTAAAGTAGGAGATGATTTTTTTTCTGATATTTACCTTGGTAACGTGGTCAAGCTCCTGGTGGTAAACCTTATAATATTGTGGAGGCCTCCCCTATGACTCAGACCCCTTGGAGTTTTTAACTTCCAGACTTGTCCACATTTAACTTCCAGCAATTTGTCCATTATATCATATTTTCCTACGCTGGCTCTCTTGTCCACTCTTGAGTTTCTGCTCAAGTATATCCTTACTCTCTGCATTCACCTGTTTATCTCTCCAATCTTGTAGATAGCTGTTTTCCCTGTATCTTCCCTTATTTTCAGGACCCAAGAACAGTTGTTGACTTTTCAATCTGTTCAACTTTTTATTTGTTGTTAGGATAAAGTGGCAACTTCCAAGTTCCTTACATACATAAATGAAAGTCAATGGTATTTTTAAAAGTAATTTTAAAACAAGAAAATTAAAAACTATTGAAGTTTAAAATTCAGTATTACAAGTAGATAACATCATAATTTATATCATAGCATAAGGAGCCATTATTTTTTAAGCTATAAAATAAATTTCCTAAAATATCATTTAAATTGTATTATTTCTTCTTAAATATCTACATTGAGACTGTGTTTGGTTTCCTACATATCACAACTTATATATAGGATTTTAATATATTTTATGTTTGAGTCAGAGGTACTGTATTTAAAAATCTTTCAGAAATTAATTTTATTTGCCTGATGCCAAATTCATAATCCATTAATAAATTCATTCAAGACCATTCTAATCTCACATTACTTCTTATGACCTGAAATTCTGTATTTTCAGCCTACTGTTTGAAAAATTAACAAATGTTATGTTTCTAACATAAAAATAACAATAGCATTTTCTCTCTCCACTATTGCCACTGTTATTCAAAAGAACATTGGAAGTCCTAGTGAGTGCAATTAAGCAAGAGAAAGATATAAAAGGCATTCAAATAAGAAACGAAGAAGTGAAACTGTCACTATCTGTGGATGACATGATTCTCTATATAGAAAACCCTAAAGACTCCACAAGAACACTACTAGAAACAATAAGCAAATACAGTAAATTTCTGGATACAAAATCAATGTTCAAAAATCCATAGCGTTCCTAAACTCTAATAATAAAGTGTCAGAAAAATAAGTAGAAAAAAATCATTCCTTTTGCAATTGCAACATAAAGAATAAAATACCTAGGACCACATTTAACAAAACATTTGAAGGACGTATATAATGAAAACTATAAGACCCTATTAAAAGAAATCAAAGAAGATACAAAGAAATGGAAAGATAGGCCGTGTTCTTGGATTGGAAGAATCAATGTAGTTAAAGTGACCATATTACCTAAAGTATTATACAGATTTAATGCAATCCCCATCAAAATTCCATTGGCTTTTTTTTTAATAGAACAAAAAATCATCAGATTTGTATGGAAGCACAAAAGACCCCAAATTGCCAAAACCACCTGAGAAAAAATGTATGAGGCTGAAGGCATCACTTTGCCTGACTTCAAATTATCCTACAAAGCAACTGTAATCAAAACAGCATGGTATTAGCAGAAACACAGACACACAGACCAGTGGAACAGAATCGAGAGTCCAGAAGTAAACCCATATTTATATGCTCCAGTAATTTTCAACAAAAAAAGCCAAAAACATACAGTGGAGAAAGGAAAGCCTCTTCAGTAAACGGTGCTGGGAAAATTGGAAGGCCACCTGCAAAAGAATAAACCCAGACTGTTGCCTATCACCACACATCAAAATTAACTGAAAATGGATTAAGGATCTGAATGTAAAACTGGAATCAATAAAATGCATAGAAGAAATCATAGGAATGAAACTCAAGGACCTTGGACTCATATGATTTTATGAATTTGACCTCAAAGGCAAGAGTAGTAAAAGCAAAAATAAATGAATGGGACTACATTAAACTATAAAGCTTCTGCTCACCAAAAGAAACCTTCAACAAGGTAAAGAGATAACCATCCAAATGGAAAAATATATTTGCAAGCAATGCCTCCAATAAGGGCCTAATATCTAAAATATATAAAGAACTCATATAACTCAATAACAACAAAAAAACAAACAATCCAATAAAAAAATGAGCAGAGGACCTGAACAGACACGTCTACTTATAGAACATACAAATGGCTGGGGACGTATATATGAAGAGATGCTTAACATTTCTAGGTATTAGGGAAATGCAAAGCAAAACCAAAATGTGATAACATCTCACACCTGTTAGAATTGCTATAATCTATACGACAAGTAATAACAAATGTTGGAGAGGATGCAGAGAAAAAGGAACCCTCATACACTGCTGGCGGGACTGCAAATTGGTACAGCTACTATGGAAAACAGTATGGCGGTTCCTCAAAAAACTAAGAATTGATCTACCATATGATCCAACAATCCCTCTACTGAGTATTTACCCCAAAGACTTGAAAACCCATATTCAAAAAGATATTTTCACACTGATACTAGCAGCATTATTCACAGTGGCCAGGACATGGAAGCAACCGAAGTGTCTTATGATAGAAGATTGGCTAAAGAAGCTGTGGTACATATATACAATGAAATATTACTCAGCCATAAGAAGAGACGAAATACTGCCATTTGTGACAACATGGATGGACCTCAAGATAATCATGCTAAGCAAAATGAGCCAGACAGAAAAAGTTGAAAATCACATGGTATCACGTACATGTAGAATATTAACCTAAAAGCAACAAATGAACAGGACAAACAGAGACTCATGGATATGGATAATGGACTAGTGGTTACCAGAGGATAGGGGATGGAGGAGGAGTGGGGAGGTAGACTGAGTAAAGAGGGTCAAATATAGGGGGGCAACGGAAGGGTGAAGTGGGTAAAAAGGATCAAATATATGGTATCTGAAGGAAACTGGACTTTGGGTGGTAAACACACAATAGAATATATAGGTGTCAAATTATAATGTACATCTGAAAATTATATAATTGTATTAACTAATGTTACGCCAATAAACATAATAAAATAAAATTTAAAAAAATTTAAAGTTTAAAGACAGAAAAAGAGAGAAATATTTATACTTATTCCTGATTTTAGTAGCAAACACACTGGAATCAATCCAAAGACTAATATAGTATCTCTCAGCTGTATGCATAGATCTTTACTAAGCATGAATTTTAGGCCTGTACCCTTGTTGATTCTGATTCAATAGGCTTAGGATAGTTCTCTAATATCTACAGTTTTAAAGTTTCATGGTGACTCTGGATAGAATCATCACTCTTTGAGGCCCTTTGGACTAATGTTTAAGAAAGGAATCATCTTTCTAAGTATTATGAACATTTTTTTGAGAATTCTACAAGGGGAACATGCAAGAAAATTCTTAATATTATGCTGAACCTCTATTATTTCTGAACTTTAACAATGATTCACAATATACCTGAGAAGGATTCTCTTGGAATATATTATCCATTCAAAAGAGTTTGTCAATAACCTTTGGCTGGAATGCTCTGGGATCAAATGTGCAAACCAGTGGCCCTCATGACAAATGGGGCTTGCAGCCTTGCTGTTTTGGCTTGCAAAGTATATTTTATTTTTTAAATTAAGCTAAAAGTTTTTATATTGTCGCTCAACTTTAATCATTCAGTTTTAGCTTTCCTTGGAGAATCAGAAGGTTTAGCAACATGGGGACTGCTTTCCCACTGACATGGACTGATAAGGGCAAAGACTTGCCTTTAAATTAATGCTTTTGAGTGGTCTTAACACTCAACAACAATGTTAGTTTCAGAGATCTCCATTTCTGGATTCTGAGAATCTAGGTACTTATAAATGTTGTACTTCATTGTTGAACCAAATATTTTGTATATTTATCAGTTTATTTTATAAAGAGATGCTCCAGTTATATCTGTTATGTCTAAATTTGGGAAAACTTTTTAAGAAGAAGGCCAAAAGTCCAAACCTTAAGTTTTAACATGTAATTTTAAAAAACAGTGCATACTCAATAGTTAATGTATAGCAAAGAGAAGAAAATGTGGGAAATTAAATGTTTATTAATTCTATTCCTCTTTTATTTTGCATTTTAGTGTATTTTCCCAGACTTTAATGATACAATTTTTAAAAATATTTTCCCTGTGACATGCATCAGTCTGTATTTTACATGCAACTCTGAATATTTTGGGGGAATAATTTCAAAAGGTTTTATTCTTCTTCTGGGCTTTATTTAACATTCTCAATTGTCTTTTAGAAAAGTTGTGTCAATTTACACTCCACACTTTGAATGAGAGAACTTATAGCTATATACTCAAGCCAGCATAGAAGAGTATTATTTGTTTTATTTGGCAGCAAGCATATACATATATATGTATGTGTATGTGTATGTGTATGTGTATGTGTTTGTGTATATGTGTATGTGTATGTATATGTATATGTATATGTATATGTATATGTATATGTATATGTATATGTATATGTATATGTATATGTATATGTATAGAATCTCCCAGAAATATTTCCTAGATATTTCTAGTTTCAAATAAAGCTTAAAAGAGCAAGAACTTTTTCTTCAGCAAATATCCTATGTCATTCTCTTGGGACCAGTACCAGCCACGTGGCCATAAAGTTTCCATATAGGTAATGCTGCTTGGCTTAAGCCCAAGTTATCTACTCCTTCTCTAAGTTTTGGTAGAAGTTCTTGAACTGATGGGGGGAAAGTAGCTTATTTAGTGAAAATCAGGGCTAATGCCAAGAGAAAATTTTGAGGAGGTAAATTACAAATGGTCACTATAACATCATTTCTGTGTATGTGTGGGTTTTGTTTTTGTTTTTGCTAAAAATGAATTGATAATTTGTCTACATTGTTGATTTTTCAAAGAATAAGTGCTTGGATTTACCTGAAAAACTTACTATTTTCTAAAACATGAATTTCTACCTTTACACTAATAATCTTTTTCACCTGCTTTGTTCAGTTTTAATTTGTTTGTGCCTTTCTAACTTTGATTTGAGTACCATAAGTTTCTTATTTGTTTATGGATTAATTTTTAAGTTAAGTTAAAACCAATCGGACAAAAGCATGAACGTTAAGAGTAGCTTTACAGTATGGATTCAGTACTTTATAAATCTAAGCATCTTATTTACTCAACTCAGCTTTTCCTTGCTGAACAATTTCCAAGTGTCAGGTGACACATACCAATGAAGAGAGATTTTACCATATTTGAGTAGAATGATATCCGTTTCATATGAAAGATGCATAGAAAAGGGAGTCATTTTGGAACCACTTTAAAAGTGGTATTATTTACAATCATGAATTGAGAGTCCTTTTGGCACAACAAGAGATAGGTTACAAAGTGAGACTAATGGGTGTAATAAATATATATAAAGTTTCTTCATTGAAATAAGGACAGACCACAATGAGTCTAATACAAATTATTTATGTTGACATACATTAAGCAATTTAATGTCCAATTTATAAATTAGAGTTTCGTTATATTTACCCTTGTGTTTGTGATATTTCTTTAACTTACATGTGCTAACTGCTCCCTTGCTACTCCTTAGAAAAATAATAAATTGCCTAATATTAAAAGTAGCCACCCCTGGCTAGGATGAGACATAATGGAGTGAAGTTGTTCATAATTCTTTTACTCAGGCATTTAATTTAACTAACAATAATGCCTTCTGTGTCTAAGACAACATTTTTTTTTCATGGAAATAACAGCACAAAAGGCCTTATAGTCATATGCTTTCTAAATAATCCTAACATATTTCTCACTGAATATTTTTGAGCATTTTTTTTTAAATTATACTGCCAAACATGACCAGATCCTATTGTATTTTTGTAGCCCACAAGCCTATATAACCATATTTCAATCTTCTGAAGAAAATATAGCCTTAGAGCAGTGTTTGTTAGATTATAGTCAAGAAGGAAGCCACTTGGGACACATCTGGCATTGCCTGTGAATAAATGAAAAACGTTTCACTTCCCAATGCAGTCAGACTAGAGCACAACGAAGGTTAATTTACAAAACAGTATGATAGTTGACCTTGCAGATGCTTCAACATATCAATCTTGTGTCTAAGTGGCAGGCTGTGGAATAACTCACCTCCTCCACCTTATGAAACACTACATAAAACAAATACAAGTAAAATTTATAAATTATATTTAAAGACAACTTTCTGTAGAGTTGTAGTGGTTACAAACACCACTGGTAGAGCCAGATTTCCTAGGTTCAAATACTGCTTCTGCTCTAAGTGGCTCTGTGAACTTAGATGGCTGCTCCATCTTTATGTTTCAGTTTCCATAGTTGTAACATCAGAGTAATAATAGCATCTACTTCATAAGCTTACTACGATGATTGAATGAAATAATATATCTGAAGTCCTTTTAACAGTGCTACTATTTTGCATTTCTTTTTTTTTAACTAGGCTGTCCACATATGTCCTCTATCTTTCTCTAATGTTTGAGCTCCTGTTCAGTTATAATATATAATCCATGTACACTTAAAGCAATAAAACCTGTGAATGTTCTATTCACATGATGAATCAAAAAGCAAATAGATGTTAGGGTTTCTGTGACTCAGCTGTTCCTCATCTGTAGAGGAAGGTGGCAGAGATGAGAATACCTAGGAGTTGGTACTTGATCCTTTAGTGGTTTAGATTTTTTCAGTCCTCTCTAGCTAAAGAAGGTGACCACCACCCCCCGCCCCCCCAAAAAAAGAAGAAGCAATAAGAATACTATAACTCCTGATGGACTGATTAGGTAGAGCAGGTGAACGCCACTTCTTGCTCTAAGTCAGAAGACTACACATGCTTTATGTGACTCTCAGGACAATCACTGTGAAGCACTGTCGTCTCCTGATTTCTCAGACCCCAGATCCCAGAACCCTGTTGCCTTATCCCCTCAGCGCCAGCTCCTGATCCTGCTTTGTGGCTTCAGGGTAGCAGAACCAATCAGCCTATGTTTGCTGCTTTCTTGCCCATAAAATCTGACTACGCTGAGACTGTGTAACCTTCATAAAACATGCAGCATTATCAGAGACATGAAATTCTTCAGGCAAAGCCCCAAGTGCAGAAAGGATGTTTGTCTTCCAAAAACACACAGAGAGAACATATTGGAGAATGCACATCCCCTCTTAAGATATTATTTCTCTGCCAAAGCAATTGGCTATAAAGGGTCTTTTTAAAGTCATAATGTAGGCTTAGCCTTCAAATTAGAGAGAGGCAGAGAAGAAACCAAAAGGTTAAGATTTTAGCACAGTTCTACACAAGTGACAATTCTTCTATAAATGTTATAGCTTCATAATAAAAATAATAATAATGATGATTACTATTATTTTGACTGAAGATATAGGGTAGTCATACACAAGGACAGAAAAAATTACCCCAGGAGAATTTTTCAAGGGCATTGGAGAAATTGAATGTCTTTAATAATAGCATCAAAATGTTGGAACTTATAATGAATGAGACTACAGCAAAATTGGACCACTTTGGACAAAAGATAAGCATTCCCTTAGACTCTCAGATTCATCTTTATTTTCAGCTTGCTCCTTGACTTGTGGGATTCTTCCAGATGGTAGCCAATTTATAGTTCCAGACTTGCTTGGCTTGGTATCTTGGCTCACACTTCTTATCTTTTCCCATTCCTATTCCATTTGGACTTGTTAACAAGATTTTCTAATTCATGAATAGCTTATAAAGCAGAAGACACTCTAAGACTCGGAATTGATCTAAGTATTGCTTCTCTCATCTCTAAATGAGATCCTTAGAATTACTACTATAAGAGATTAGACCAAGATGGCCCCACGTAGAGAAAGTAGCATCTTCACATTGTCAGTATGGACAAGTAACCAAAGATTACCAATATCTGGACAATTTATAAGGCTGAGAAATTCATATTTGTCCAAAAGCTGTGCTCCAAAAACAATGGACTCAGTTTTCCTCATGCTCTAGAAAAGAATTAAGTATTAGAGCCCCATTGTACAGTAAGACAATTGTTTATTTTGAGTTTAATTTTCCTAAACCAATCTTTTTATTACTTTCAAAGAGTCTAAAAAAGTAGATTATATCTATTTCATCACAACTTGGGTATATAAAGTGTAGAAAACAAGGAAGCAGAATCTCTTGCTTAATGCTGCCAAAGTAGAAATTTCAGTCTATAAGATGCTACACATTAAATATGAAACCCTAAGGAAATCCCTCTATTAGTGTTGTCAAATTGTTGATTTTTTTTCCTCTCCTCTTTAATTCCCCCTCCCCCTTCCACCCTTGACCTATGGATGTTGCTGTTTCCCCTTAAGAACTGGATCTCTGAAGGCAGGGCATCTCCTCCCACATGCTTGCGGCATGCACCAGCGGCCTGGCACACCTGGGGCCTGGCGCACCTGGGGCTTGGCGCACCCGGGGTGTGGTCCATGGCTCCACCTGGGGCACAAACGCAGGACCTTCTGCATGTAAAGCAGATGTGCTAACCACTACACTACGGAGCCACCCCCTACCTGCTGATTTTTACAAAACTGAGATCAAGACCATCTAAAATGTGAGAATCGTGACTTCTGACTTTTCTCTTTGCTATAGTGCCCATCCTCACACCAAGTTTTTTCTTATATCCTCAGTTATTTCCTTCGTTGTTTTTATGGTAATTTGAAAATTGTTTTATTTAAATTAGTTATTGTATCTTGTGTTTTGTAAAGTTGGTTAGAGCAGAGGCTTTGTTTTTCTTGTTCAATGCTAAATTTTCAGCTTCAGATACTGAGCCGAGTACAGATAAGTGCTTTATTAATGTTAGTTAAATACATTAACCTGGCCATATTACTTTATGTTGCATTTACACATGAGTAAATGAGATTTAGTGGAATTGCACCTGATATATTGGAGATCTTTTCTTCAAGCAAAATCCAGAAGTGAGCACTAGTCTGCTAACTCTTAAGTGTTATTTTCCCTTTAACAAGTTGCTCCTTTTAGTATGTTAAAAACAACAACAACAACAACAAAACATGTGGTTCTTGGTCCTGAGAGCACATTAGAATCACCTGGGAGCTTTATAAAATCCTGCTGCTTGAACCATACTCTTCATCAACTACTGAGAATTGGTATGTTTGTAGTTCTACTAAAGATTCTAAAGTACATTAAGGTTGAGAACACGTGTGTTTGTGTGTGTGTGTGTACGATTGTGTATGTGTGTGTTTGTGAATGTACACATGCAGGTGTGCAAATGCAGGCCCAGAGTTTGAGTTTCATTTAGGAACCCATGAGGAAGCAAAGCCATGTTTTGAGAATGCTGATCCAGCAGGTATATAAGACAGTTTGAAGTATAGAGGAAATGACAATGAAGTGACAAATTACTAATGCAGTTGTCTAAAGAAGAGGTATGAAAGACCTTAACTTAGGTGGTAACAGTAGCAATACAATGAAAAAAAAAAAATAGGGAATACACATGAGACACATTGTAGTATTGTGGAAATAGCTCTACAAGATTTGGCAACTGATTGAATGCGAATGTTACACAGGAGGAAAACTTCAGAGAGCCTTGACAATTGTTCCTAGCCTGATTCCAGAAGTAATTTGTTACCCACATGTGGTAAATTAACACTTTGAGTGACGGTGTATCAATTTACAAATTACTCCTTTCAGAGTATTAATGATTCAATAGCATAATCACTATGGCATTATTTTTATTGGCATTTGCATTAATAAATATTTCATGAGCAACCCAAAATTACAGTGCCTATACTTTGAAGAATAGGTATTCCTCCAAAATATAAAATACAAACCCCATGCCAAAAATTCTGTAAATATTTATAAATAAAATAATTCCTTTGAGTAGAAGATTAATTATGATGATTTTCACTTATGCTTAATGTTAAGTAGTTTTGTTTATGTCATTATAAATTGGAGCATTTGAAGAATTGAGCAGCATGAATTCCAGCAATAATTTAAGTGTTACATTGAGAGAGTTTCATAAAATCTCTAGATCTCAGTTGTCTTATCTGTAAATTGAAGAAAATATTTTATCCACCTGACAGCAATAGTCTGAATCAGATATTTTCCCCTGTGTTAAAAAAAATGTGTGTATGTGTGTGTGGTGATTATGGAAAAAGCAATGGCTGAGGAGTCCAATGTCTTGTGATCCACTCTATTTCAAATGATGTAAGAATTAGATAAACAATCTCTAATTTTCTTTTGTTTTGCGTTCTAAAGTTCAAAATTTAATATCATGGAATATGATACTTTCAAGAGGAGGAGTGTAGCAAGATAGCAAGGAAAACTAACATACTAAATTACTATAAAGATGGTAAGACAGTGGCCTAGATCTAAGAGAAGAGGAGTCATAGAAATGTGCTTAGCCTTCCTTCAGATGATGGCAAGGCAAGGCCTTTCTCTAAAAGTGTATATATGATTTTGTTGCCGTTTTCAAATCGAGGAGATGGCTTTGTTTTATAGAAAAATATAAGAGAATTTGCAAGAGAAGTCTTCTGCTCTATACAAATGCCAGGGATGCAATAAAGAAGGCACTTTATTTGGTGGCATTTTTGCAGATTTCTTTTCACCATGCCTATGTAGGCATGTAAGTAAAATAAATTAGTGATTTAGTAGGACTGAATTGATGAAGTGCAGCAATAAAGACTGCCAGGTATAGGAATAATTCAGTCTTTTATTTTAAGCCACTGAAAAGCTATAACACCAGAGGGAAATAGTCACACCATCAGCAAGTGCATAGAAAATGCTTTTACACCATTGGAAAATGCTCTGCCAAATTTCTCAAAGAATTATGAAGTGAATCAAACTAAGTAAGCCAAACCATCAAACATCAGGAAGACAGGTGTGAGTAGCTGGTACGCACAATTTTCCTGACACATGTCATTTAGACAAGCAGGCCAGAGGATTATATAAAATGTAAATACAAAATGATGAAAATACAGCATCAAGACCACTACTTTCAGAGAAAAAAAAAAAGATAAAATTAGAATTATGAGCATGGCACTGAGCTGTGGTAAAAATAGCAAGTTACTTAACAGGAAAAGTAGAAAGAACTGAAGTTATTCAGTTTGGAGGAAAGAAATAAATCAACAAATATTTATATAACACTTACTATGTGCCAGGCTTTGTGCTCAGGTACTTCAGATGCCTTGTTGGGGCTTATGTTCTAGAGGAAGAAAAATAGACAATAAACATAGTAAATTAGACAGTATATTAGAAAGGGATATGCAATGGATAAAAAGAAGAAATAGAGTAATGGTTGAAGTTTTGGTTCTACCTGAGGAGGATATAGACAGAATAGTCAGAGTAAAATGCATTGAAATGTTTAGCAAAGACTTGAAAAGTCTGAGAGCATTAGCCAAGTGATAAGTGGGGGAAAGGCGTTCTAGGCAGAATGAACAGCTGGAGCTGAAGTCCTGAGATGTGTGTGTGCATGACATATTGAGGAATAGCAAGGAGTTTAGTGTAGCTTGAAAAGAAAATATGAGTGGGGCAGTTGTAGGCAGCCAATAAGGTCAGAGAGTGGGTGGTTGTGAGTAGACCATGTAATCAAGTTGAGTGTGGAGGACATCTTGGAAAGAATGTTGACTTTTACTTGGGGTTTTAGACAGAGGGTAACATTATTGGCACAGAGGAATTAGAACCTCTGTGTCGAGAATAGACTGGGAATGGTGCAGGTAAACTATTAGGAGGCTATGGAAATCAGAATACAAACAAATGTAGCACAACTTCGATGAAGATGTGTTCTGAGCTGATTACCTGTAAAGAAAGTTATGTAGTATGTTATTTATTTTTTCTTTCCCAGACTGAATTGTATCCAAGTGCATATAAAAAGCATGGTGAATTTCAGAAGAGAGGAAGGGAATTGTCCAAACCTGGAGATTTGGCTTCTTTCTCTTTAAACATCTTCAGAGAGTCCCTCCATTTATTAATTCGAGTACTTTTTTTTTCTCCTCTAAATCCAAAACCATATTGCTGGTTCTTTCCTCTAGCCTAAACTCTAATTTCTTGCCTCCAAATACCTGCTAGTTTCCACTTGGTCATGCATCCATTTTCTCAAATCAGTGTTTCCAAAACATATCTTCTCACCACCCAATTTAATTGTCTTAATCATGAGTCCACAAGTCTGTCAGTCATTCTGGGCTAAAATCAGAAGCCTTTCTCATTCATAACTCTTTATCCCATATATCATAGGCAATCTTTGAAAGATGTTAATGATTTCTTCAAAATATCTCTTGTCTAAATTGTTGCTTTTTTTTCTCTATGTCCATCACCTAAAACAAAGTACATCTCATCCCTATATTACTGTAAAAGTTCCCAATGTTACCTCATCCAATTGATCCTAAGAATCTCATGAACACTATTTCACTGACATGCAGAACACTTCAAATATATGCAGTGTGTGAACTAGCATCTAAAGAAGGATCATTAAATGTACCAATATTATTTAAATGAGCAAAAGAAAAGGTAGTTTTGTTTGTATGAGTATTAATTTGTCAAATATATAATGATTTGAAAGATAGGCCAGGAAAAATAAAAATTTTTAAAAATGAGATTTCATTTGCCGACATCAAATTGGAAAAGTTGTTTTCAATGATGACATTCATTGTCAATGAGGTATTGGTATGAGGTCAAATGGACACAACCTTTCTGTAAAGCAATCTGGCAATACCTATTGAGAGCTTTCAAAAATTCTCTTGGTAGTATAATTAAAATTTTATTTGTTTACTTAAGAAAGAAAAAATTTCAGGATAAAGCTATTTATAAATATATTTTTAAAGAATTAGTTACAAAAATAAAGAATGTCTTTCATATTCATCTTATCTTCTTTATCTTTACTGTTCCCGTTCCACAGAAGAATCCTTTATCGAGATTCCTAAAATGTTCTTCTAACTAGACTCTGGTCATGTTTCCTTCCAATGTACTCTCTATGCTTGCAACTAGAATGAGCTTTCTAAAACATTGTTCTCAGTGATACTTTCTGCAATGATTGGAAAGTTCTATGTCTGGATTTTTTAATATAGCAGCCACTAGACTCATGTGACTATTGAACAGGTAAAATGTGGCTAGTGCAATGTAATAAATGAATTTTTAACTATACTTACTTTTAATTAATTTAAATTCAAATAGCCCCATATGCCTAGTGGCTACAATATTGACATCTCAGTTCTAAAATATATGTGCCTTTTGACGGCTCCCTATTGTTAAAAAGTTCTCAAATTATAACATACTGGATAGGCATGATCTTCTGAATAGCTTGTTAGTAAAGTAGATGCTAAGGTTTTATTCTATTTGTTTATAGAATTGAAAGGCTGAGTGCCTATTAGACTAATAGTCATTTTCATACAGAGTCTGAAGGTGAGGGGGCTAGATGAGATGATCATTTTTCTTCTACTTTAGAGATTGACAGAAATAAGAGAGGAGAGTGATAGTCTTGGCTTAAGCTTAGACAAATGGTTGATATAGAACAGACCTATCTTTCACCACCCCCACATTCAGAGGCTTATTCACTTTGTTTTAAACAAAATGCTTTAAGTGCTTTCCCTAAATTTTAGGATTTTAAAACTCAGATCTAGGAATGATGTCCTTTTAACTACTAATTTTAAGGGCAAGAATCAACATGACACATAATAGAAACATATAATTAACTCTATTACATTAGAAAAATTCATTTATCACATGGGTAAGCCATATCTCTGTGGGTAGGATGTGTGAATATCTCTATTATTCCACATTCTTCCATTATGCTTTACCCTATTTTGCCAAACAATAGTGAACTTCTTAATATATACTAAGTGTTCCTATTCACTGAGAATCTCTTATGTGCTAGGTACCTGTCATGCATTTGTTAATTTAATTTTTGTACAATTTTATGAGGTGAATATATCATCACTAATTTTATATAAGAAGAAAATCAGTCGTGGTTTAAGTAATTTACCCATTATTATATAACCAATAATCAGTATGATAGGAAGAACTATATGTAGGAGCAATTGATGAGATACTCATAAAACAGCATGGACAGATCCTAAAAATTTGATATGAGTGGAAAAAATAATATTATGTACAATATCACTTACTAAAACTAAAAACTATATGAAAGAATACCTCAATAACATATATATAATAGAATATATTTAATAGAATATACATTTAATAGAATATGTGTGTGTGTAATATAATATATGGGAGTGGGGGATGTGGATAAAATAAACTAAATGAATAGATGCATGCATGCATGCATGCATGAATAAAACTAAAGAATGGTCTTGTTTGAGCCAATTATAATATGCCAAGATGCCAGGACCTGGAAACAGAGAGAGATAGAGATACAGATAGGAAAATAGAAGAGAGAAGAGGAGAGAATGAAAGAGAGAGAGAGAATAAGACAATATGTTAATTATAGCAAAAGTTTTCCTTTATAAGGAGAGAGCTAGCATTGGACTATATTAATGACAATTGTGAATTGCCTTTTAAAGTTTTAAAATATTAATCTATCATACTGTATGCATTACTGAATGAAAGCATTGGGTACCAAAATTTCAGGTTTTAGCAATATCTCCATTATTATTCACAAGTAAACTGATGTTTTGCTAGGGAGCTGAGAGAGCAGTTAACTTTGTCAGTTTATGATTCGCTCACTGTTTGTTTCCCAGTTGTCATAGTTGTCTTGCACATGTTTATTTTTAAGCATCGTTTCTCTTAGAATAAAAATTTCTAGAGAGTTGTTAGGTATATAATTGGTTTGGTATATTCTTTTATGTATTATATTTAACAAAATCATATCTACACCTATCTCTTACTATGTGCCGGAAATTGCTAAATTCTTTAATGAATGTAAAATACTTCTGATGATTATGAAGTATGAAGTACTCCCAAAGCCTGATTTTTTTTTTTTTACCAACTATACTTATCATGGTTAGTATTAAATTTAGTCCTAACATCTAGAACAATCAAATTTATGCTAACACATGCAGATTGTTTTAATTATATAATTCCAGCCAGTCATTCCAGGAAATTATATCAAAAAAAAGATTAAACTGCAGCTTGAACAGCAGAAAGTACTACTAGAAAGATTCCCTGTGCATAAAAAAATTGATTCATATTTAACTATTCTTCAAGATGTTTGTCAATATTTTGCTACCTTTTGCTTATGTTTGTGTATATATTCCTCACCAAAATGACTAGCAGAAGGAAAATATTTAAAAGTGGTATCTAACCCCAAAATAACCCAACATTCCTTTTCTTTGTTGTTGTTGACCAAATCTGGTTCTAATACTGAGTGGAATTTCCAAACATGACCCCAGGGCAAGACAGAAAGAAAAAGTCAACATATTTCCCAAGGTATTAAAACTATCAGAAGGAAGTTCTAGTATTTCCTTAAATACACACAAAGCGAAATGAATCAAGATATGATGTCATGCTTTATTGAAGTATTTATTTTCATTACAATTTGCATAGTTCTTCAAGGTCAAAATGACATCGGTTTTACTAGAAAATATGGGATTTGCATCGCATAAATCATTCTCTACTGTTTAGAAAACAAACCATGAATTTTCATGAATTTAGGACTCAACTCTAGGAACTAGAGGGTATCAAAATTCAAAGATAAATGAGTACTCCTTTTTAAAGGCTTTGTTGGGGAAAAAAAGTTAACTTTTGTGGTTATTTTGAAAAAAAAAAATGCAAAGACCAGTACTGTCTATCCTTTTTTCTTTTAGAAGTTGTGGTGGCCTTTTTTTCAGCAGTATAATTCCCTGACATCCCCCTACTCTGCCATTCTACTAAATTTCCTCTCACATCTTCTATACCCCCTCCCACATACACAGGACAGAAGTGGAACAAGTAGAGAAGAAAATGATGAGAGTAATGCTAAGGGAAGACAGCAGTGTGTTTAATATCACAAGATCAGAGGGAGCCCAGAAGCAGAACCTAGAAAAATCCTTTCACAGCATGCAACATAGAACAAAAATCCCCAGAAAACTCAAATACTACTATTATCATGTTTCAAAACAAGAAAGCTAAGAAAGGTGACAAAAGGACCCAAGAAAGGATAGCACATACTTTCAGCTACCTGTGTGTCAGGTGGAAAGTTTTCATCAGAACCCTTTAATTCTTTCTTTTGATGTGTAAGCCCAATCAAGACAATAATATGTCCTTGAACCAAAATGAATTCTCTATGATGGACTATCACTCTGGGTGATAAACAAAGCTTTTAAAGATATAAACTAGCTCCATAGGTGGCCTTCATTCACTTCAAGAAAGCTTTTGATTAAAATAAAAATGTATGTAGGAGCAAAGTTGAATAAAGGCGTACAAAAAGTTTTATTCCATTTGGGACAAATAAACAGGAAAATGAGAGCTTTTCAATAACTCTACAAGAGAGACAAATTGATCAAAACAGACAGTAAGATAAAAGGAGAAAAAACAACTTCCCTTCAACTGCTTCAAAATTTTTGCTTTTGGAAGAATAACCATTAAGTGTTGAAATACTCCTAAATCTTTTCTGTAGTGTTGCCTTACTTGCTCAACAACAAGTATGAACATAAGTTCAATGGGCTTAGCTAAGAAAGCTGAAAAGCAAATTAAAGTTAAAGGAAACTTGTGACTTCTGACCTAATGGCAATCTGTTTTGAGCAGCCTTCACAGATGGAAAGGTAGATACCGATGCAAGCAAGTGAAAGAAACCAAAAAGCAAGTGAGAAATGGAAGAACAATGGGAAATAAAAGGAAGAAATTGAGCCTGGATTTTCAACCTAAAGATAAATTCTAATGGATAGGAATTTCTTCTGGCTCAAAGCTATAGAAAGCTACAGTAAAAATGGTATCTCATGCTACCTAGTCAAAATGGAAATATAGAAGCTCTAATTATTGAGTGACAAGAAAAATTAGTTATTATAAATTTAATGACCTAAATAAGTATTCTGTTGTGTGAGTATAACATAAAACTTTCCAAAGACAGCTCTCTCAAGGCAATTTCGCAGGTGCGATCCCTAGAAGCACACCTATTTTTCAGAATTTGGAGCAGATAAGAGAAATTTGGAATGGAGAGTATTGTTAGTAAATGTACCACTTAATTTCTTAGAGTACCAGAGTACTCAAAAATGTCTGAGGTAGTGCCAAGCCATTCACTTCAAGTTCTCCAAAAGCACATTTTTAAAAAATACAAACTTTGGGAAAGAGAGAGGTTGAATTTGGTTAAGTTTGGCTGAATTTAATTAGCTATTATTTTTCTAGGGGAAATAAAAAATGAAAACTGTACATGAACCAACATTTAAGCTACCACACAGAAGTTCTGCTGGCAGATTGGATGGTTCATAGAGCAAAGTTATTGCAATATGACTTTACTGTAGAGAAGACATAATATATGATGTTGTATTTTTTCATTTTTAACTTTCAAAATTTTGATCGTTAAGAATTATGAAAATGTTAAAATGTTAATATGTAAATAAAAGATAAATATTTAAATTAATTTAAAATGTTTCCTTTCTCATTTATCATATTGTATTGAAATAAAAGTGAATATAATGAAAACACAACAAATTGAACTCGAATTCTTCTACAATTCAAATTATTAGGCAAATCCCTCAAATGTACAATCAGATAGTAACGATTCTTTACTTGTCTTGATAATGGGGGACTGGTACAACAAGAATAATTTAAATCAATATTTGTTACTCAAATTTATTTAAAATAATGTTTTAAATAACATTATTTTATCCATTTTCTTATATCAAATATGCTTATTAAATCAGAACAAATGCTTAAAGACATTAATAAATTCACTAACAATAGGATTCTGTTTTTTAAAGTTATATATATTTCATTGTTGAAAAAGTGCTAAATGCTTGAAGGAAGCATAGAAACATCTATAAGTATTGATGTTCATAAGGAAATCATGTACCAATGCATTTAAGCAATTTTAACTGTTTTATTCAAATAATTTTAAAGATCTAGGCTGAGTGATTTTGTTTTTGTGCAAAACATTATGTAAAACATCAATATAAATAAATCATCAGTTTAAAAATAGTATTTAAATATCTAGCCTTTAAATATTATCAGCAATTTTTCCTAGCATAAAAAGTAGAAATTTGGAATAAAACAAATTACAAAAATCATTAAAAGTATCCTAATCTCACCAAGAGAAAGTCACTATTAAGTATATTTTCCTGAGAGAAAGTGACACAATACTTTATAAAATTGGGATTGACTGAAAAAAAAAGCAATGTTTTCATATATAAAAGATATTTGTACTTTCCCTGTAATATTTGTTGTAACAATTTTCCCACTTAGCCAATTTGCCCCATAATGATGTTTTTGTGTTATTTAGTCATTTAACTTTTTATGAAATCACATCAGGTTTTTTTCTTAATGATTTCTTCCATTATTTTAAACCTAAAGTCATTAAAGATTTATCTAAAAAGTGTAACCTGATTGGAGCTGTCCTTTCGAGAGACAAATCTTGAATGTTTAGCTTTAGGATCTCTTTATTCTCTTTAAAATTATTGAGAACTCCAAAGTATCTGTCAATAGTTTCTATATTATATATTAAAACCAAGGAATTTTTAAAATCTGTATTTATCAATTCATTCATAAAAGCAATAATAAACCCATCATATATTAAAACAAATAGAATGTTTTTTGAAAATTAACAATATTTCTAAGAAAAATATTATAGAAGAAAACTTTCATAGTTTTATAGTTTTGCAAATCTCTATTACATATATAATATCTTCTTTTATATTCAATCTGTTGCAGATTGATGTTTTGGTTGAAATATGGGAGGATAATCCAGCCTCACAAGGATATGTTGATAGAAAATGAAAGAGTATTATAATAGCCTTTTCAAATAATTATGTATTTTTCTTTTTTGATGCCTCACTTCCACACACATGCACAGTATACAAGTAGTAATTTCTTAAAGCTGGGGTCCCCAATCTTTTTGGCACCAGAGACCAGTGCTCCTATGAGAATCTAATGCCTGATGATTTGAGGTGGAGCTGAGGTGGTGATGCTAGCTAGCACTGAGGAGTGGCTGTAAATACAGATAAAAGCTTCCCTTGCTAGCCTGCTGCTCCTCAACTCCTAACAGGCCATGGTCCGGTACCAGGCCACAGCATGGAGGTTGGGGAACCCTGTCTTAAAGGTTAGTTGCAATGAGAAACCTGAAGACATTAATAAACTTTTTGTACTATTGCATCAAAACTCATATTAACTCATCTTGCACTTAGAATGGTCTTTAAGTCACAAATGATTTTTTAACATCATTTCTTTGAGAAAACTTGGTTCCCTAAGTTATACATATCTTCCAAATGTTGACATATTTCATATAAAATATTTTTTAAAATCACATTCATTGCTATATTGACCAATTCTTTTAATAAAAAAAAAAAGGATTTTGAGTATTGGGTATAAGCTTTCAAAAACTAATTTTCACTTGAAAACTCAAATGTTATTATTGACAGCAAATACTCACAGTTGTGTTTCTTGAGGTGATAGACTTACTTCATCCATTTTCAAGATAATGTCTGCCAGGTACCCAAGTCTGAATAACTATATTTGCCTATTAGTAATTTCTTCATGTAAAAAAATGGTGTACCATGAAAAAAAGTGGCTTGTTCAGCTTTTGTAATTTGTTTTTTTCCAAATTTCTACTTTTTATGCCAGGAAAATTACTGATATTGTTTAAAGTCTAGATATTTAAATATTATTTTTTAACTGATGATTTATTTATATTGTTGTTTTACTACACAAAACCAAAATCACTTTGCCTAAATCTTTAAAATTATTTGAATGAAAGAATTCAATCATACAAGACTTTTTCCTCAAGGCAATCATTTTATTGTAGCATGCAGAAGTGCTCTAATTTTGTCAGTGTATTTTAAAAGTCCTGTACCTAACGATTGAGATTTAATTTATTAATAATTATTACTGCTTCATCAAAGACATTCTCAAGTAAAAATGGCATCTTCTTTTAATTTACGTGGGTGTTTATTCCAGACAAGCACACTACAGGCAGCATCACTTTCTTTGTTTACAGCGTCAGCCTCCCGACTGTCTGTCTCCTTGCATCTACTCATTCTCACAATAATAACCAGAATGATCCTTTTAAAATGTAAATCATGCTTCCAAAACATAGCGTATGGAAAGGGAAAAATAGTAACTTTAAGTGGAAAAACGTGGCAGACACCACTGTAACCAAACAATTAAGGTTAATGTTACCAGTGAGGTCCTGTGACTATCACATATGCTCTTATGTGACAGGATGAGAGATTCATTTCTGTGGTATTCTTTCACCAAACCTGTAATCTCATTCTAATCATGAGCAAAACATCAGAGAAACCCAGGATGGATGACACTGTACAGGATAAACAGGCCACTATTTCTCAAGATTTTCAAAGTCATGAAAAATAAGGAAAGACAAACTATCACAGACCAGAGGAGACTGGGGAGCTACACCAACTCAAAGAAATGTGGTACTGGGTTATGGAACAGAAAAAGAATATTAATGTGGAAACTGATAAAATCCAAATAAACCTGGAATGTGGCTAATGGTAAAGGACCAGTGTTGGTTATTCACTTTTGACAAAGATATCATGTAAGATATTTACAATGGAGGAAACCGAGTGAGATGTATATGGGAACTCTCATTATTATATCTGCAAAGTTTCAGTAAATCTGAAATTATTTCAAAATGAAATATTTATTGGGAAGGGGGAAACTTAAGGTAGATCATTTCACTCCTCTGCTCAGAATTCTTTGTTAGCTTCTCAGCTCACTCAAAGTTAAAGCCTTAAGTGGTTAACAATGCCTACATATTCTGGTAACCCATGAACTTTCTAATGTCTTTTCCTACATAGTCTCTCCTAAATAGTCTCTCTTAGTCACTTTGCTTCAGCCATTCAGGGCTCTGTGCTGTTTTTCTGACACATTAAGCATGTATCTGCCTCAGGACCTTTGCTCTTGCTTTTTCCTCTGTCAGGAACATCCCTCTCCCAGATAGCAACATGATTTATTCTCTGACTTTCTTCTGTTCTCTGCACAAATTTCACCCTATACCAAGTCTTCTTCAGAATATTTATATACAATAATAACCATGTGTCCCACTCTGACAGTCCTTATTCCATTTACACTGCTTTATTTTTTTTTCCATCTGCTATAACATCACTAGCTGATATATTTACTTGTCCATTTGTTTATTTCCTCTCTCTAGAATGTAATCTTTTTGAAAGTAGGAACATTGTCTTGTTCACTGCTGTTCTTCAGCGTTTAGAACAGAACCTATTACTACACAGTCACCTCTCAGTAAATCTGTTTTGAATAACAAGTCAACAATGAAGTGTTCATGGTTTTGATTCAAAATAAGAAATGTAAGTAATATATATTTATGTTTTGCTATGAAGCTGCCAACCATTATTTTGGGGGAAAACCTGTAACTTATTCTGACATTATAACTTTAATTAGTTTTATATGTTAAAATCTTTTGATGATATTAACTAGCAAGGTTTTTTTCAATGTCTTTTGTTAGCAAAATAAAATAGTCTAAAATCTTATGTTTATTTTCAAAACTGATTCTGAAAATTTTACTGGTCTAAGAAATGCAAAAATTTGATTTTGACTTCTATATATTACAAGGTTCTAGAGAGATTCAGGGAAAAATATACTACTAAATATCAGCATAGGACTATATTTCAATGGATGCCACTATTAATTTAAATATTATTGGTGTGAAATAGCAAGTTTCATATCTTGTAATTCTGATAGCTTCTCTCAAGAATCAGGTAAAAAAAAAAAACTCAATAAATCTTATCTTCTGAAAGGGAATTATTTTTATCTATTTGTAGAACAGAAAAACAGGCTGGAAAAATAATCTAGGTCTTTTTTCCAAGACAAAGATATAGTTAAATGATGTATTGGTTATGCTTATCTAATTTTCCCCATATGAATATGTAGGTCTGCTGTTTTTAAATATATATATTTCTTATTTTAATTCACATTGTCACTAGATAAGTGACAATCTAAGTAAAAAGTACACAGTATTAGAGAAAAACGTCCTTCAAGGTCTGATTGCATTGTCCTTTACTAATTGTGCCTAACAATTTATTCAAACTTTGAAACCTTTTTTTTTAAAAAAAATTATTCTTTATACAATTTATAAATAACAATAGGAAATGAAAGGCTATGTTATTGTATTTCAAGTTACTATATTTCTTGAAAATTAAATTATTTTCTTTATATATTTTCAGAATTCTAAATGATAAAAAGCTTTCACTGGATTTCAAGCTTTATTCAAATGTTATTTCATATTTTTAATTGTTTTTATTTGGATTAACATGGTTATAATTGAACTAAAAAATAATGTTTTATTTTTAATATTTATAGAACTAATACACTTAAAAACTAAGCTCACTGAGTCCCTATTTTTCCTGCTTCCATTCTCTCTACCTCCTAGAAAGTTGGGTCTAGATTCTGGGTAATTGTGATTTAGTAGACCCGATAATAATATTTTATATATGGCAGTGAAGAGAACCAAATTTTGCTACTCTGAAGCTGCTTTTTGGTTATTGATTTAAGAAATAAGACTTAGAGCATTTGACCCTCCCAGTTTTCCTGCCCAAGAGATTCAGAAAGAAAAACCAGCTTTAGGAAGGGGATCTTGGTTTAATCATCTTAGGAATCTTCAGCCTGGCATTAGTCAGAAATATTCCAAGCCTATTAGCTAGATATTCTCTGTGTCCCATTGTTTCTGAGTTGTTTAGCAAGAATTTGCCTGCCATATATGTTCCATTCTTCCTCAATTATCTATAAATTGCTCATTCTCACTTTTGAAATCCAATACCCTATTCCCTCCTTTCACCTTCATCCAAAATGTCATATATGCCCAATGTTGCCTCACTGTCCTTGGAATTTTCATGCATATGTGAATTCCTCATGCTCATGCTCATGTATTAAAAAAGTTGATTTTCTCCTGTTAATCTGTCTCTGTTAATTTGATTTTTAGCCCAGCTAGAAAAACTTAGAAAGTGGGATAAAAAGCGTTCATTTTTTTAGGTCCAACATAAGCTTATATGTGTTTTAAGATCATCAAATTATTAAAGTATGGAAGAAAGTTCTGAGGTTAGAAATGTAATTAATAAGTGCTCTCCTGTAGAAGAACGCCAATTTGAACCCTGCTCAAAACTAATCCTAAACTTTAGGTGTCAGTTTATAACCTGCAAAAGACTTACATCACATGCATTTCCACAATTCTGTGTAAATTAGCTTTTTCTATGTGGAAGTTTTATCTTTTGACCACCTTCACCCATTTCGCCCACACCCTGCCTCAGGCCACCGCCAATCTGTTCACTGTATCTATGAGTTCAGGTTTGCTTTTGTTGTTTTGTTGTTGCATTTTGTAGAGTCCATGCATAAATGAGATCATATAGCATTTACCTTTTTCTCTCTGGCTTATTTCACTTAGCATATTGACCTCAAGTCCCATCCATGTTGCAAATGGCAGGAACTCCTTCTTTTTTTTTATAACAATATATTCCTGCATGTGTGTGTGCATCACATTTTCTTCATTTATGTTATAAATGCTGCAATGAACATGGCAGTGCAGATATATATATATTTTGAGTTAGTGTTTTTATTTCCTTCAGATAAATATTCAAAAATGGAATTGCTAAATAATATGTTAGTTCCATTATTATTTTTTTGAGGAATCTCTGTACTATTTCCCATAGTGGCTGTACCAATTTATAATTCCCATCAACAGTGCACAAGTATTCCTTTTTCTCCATATCCTCGCCAACACTTGTTTGTTAATTTATTGATAATAGCTATTCTGACAGATGTGAGATATCTTATTGTGGTTTTGATTTGCATTTCCCTAATAATCAGTGATATTGAGTATCATTTCATGTACCTGTTGGCCTTTTGTATGTCTTCTTTGACAAAACATCTATTCAGATCCTCTGCTCACTTTTTAATCGTTTTTGTTATTGTTGTTGTTGTTGTTATGTTGTTTTGTTTCGCTATCGAGTTCTATAAATTAGCTTTTTTTAATATTATATTTGCTTCTAGTCAAGGTAGCATTTTAAGTTTATTATTTAAAGTCCTCCTTTACTTGAAATATATAGCAATGTGGAAAACAGAAATATATTTTTGTACAGAAAAGATATATAGAGAGATCTACGTTATGTATCTATCTATATATGTTCAAAACAGGACTAAATGGCACTATGGAATAGTCTCGAATAGGTACACAAAGAGGTAAGGGAAGCTGAGGCCATGGGATGACTGGACTCTAGACTTAGGTTAAGATAGCAAGAAGTTCACTTACTGCAATGTAATGAAAATTACATCAGCCTCAGTTCTTAAAAAAAGTGTAGGATATTCTTTCCTATTCCCTGTACCCAGTTCCCACTGTACTTTGAGAGCAGATAAAAATAGTTGCTTTGGATCACTAAGGACTATGGTTTAAATGATGATATTTACCTTGTGAGGCAGGAGTGAGGGAACTCAGATTTCAAGCCAAGCCTGAACTCAATCTAGATATTGGCTCAATTAATCAATTTGAAATATTTCCAGTCAGGAGTCACTGATCATCAACCAAAACCTGATTCTGACAAGGTGGCCCAAAGGGGCCAAATGGAACAACTCAACAATTCCTAGACAGTAGAAAGAGAAAGACCTGGAATTGAGAGAAGGAAAAATAAGTATGCATTGAAAAATAAGCATTCAGAAAATGAGTTCATATCACATAAAATAAAAATAATAAAACGATTTGACAATGACTTTAGAACTTTGGCTCATTAAATAAATAATCCTGGGAAATAATTATTTGAAAAAGAATTTGTTCTATCTTAACCATAAATAACTATTAATAGGAAAATGGTTAAATGATGTCCATATTGTGAAATCGTATAAACTTGTTTGTTGGGAGAATATCCTCCATAGCACCACTCACATTTCTGCAGGTCTTGCAAAAATGTTTGTATAATGAATAGCCTGGGAAGATAGAAAAGCGTATCTCCTTCTGGAGCGTGGACCATGTTTGTTTACCTTCCAATATATTAAACATAATATCTTCCTCCAGAGCAGAAAAATAAAGCATGTTTACTTATTGCCAATTAATAAAGATTTGGGTTCTCTAAGCTTGAGTCACTCAACCTGTATTTACAGGCATTGCCTATCCTTCTTTGTGTTACCTGTGGGGACTGGAGCACAGGGAATTGGTATAAATGCTGATATTCTGGATATTGCCATTGATATTAGTAAGAAAGTTCTTTGTTTCTAACCCAAGAGTCTTGTGTCTTCTGCCAGCATCTATGATTTGGTGGCAGGCTAGCTTTTAACTTACAAATAGAGTAAAATCTCAGCCTCTTCAGAGTTATCGATATTTTTTAAAAGTTGAAGTAAGTTTTTATGATATAATGTGGGAAGATCTCCAAGACATACTGTTAAGAAAAAAATTATATATAAATACACACATACCACACACAGTATAAACCCATATCTAAAACCAAAGTATAAAAATAAGCATGTAAATATTTAAAGAAAATTTTGGAAGCATATATACCAAATAATAAAAAATGATTATTTACCTATTGAAAGAAAAATATGATTGGGAATTTGAGTTAGAAGTAGGTGGAACAATGACTAGGGTACTGAGGAGAAAAAGTCCAAGCAGTTGACTTAGGATCCATTCAGTCTCCTTGGGGGTGGGGAACACATTTGAGTGAAAGAAAATAAAGAAAAATAGATTGATCTAATCTTTTACTAGACTTATATGTAAATAGACTAATAATATTTGATAGGAGAAAGACAGCTTATCCACAGAAATGGCTCAGCAGAATGTCCTAGGATATATGATATGGATTTATAAGGCATGACTCTTTGAAGAATGCACCATAAATTATAGAACTCTGGGTGTAAAACGGATGTATTTTATAAGTCAAATGCTCCTGACTATGTCAGATAACTCTGTAAAACCTTATTTAGAGGCCTTATATATTATTTTGGGCCAGAGATAGCATGTCTAATTGTAGGAAGAGAGATCTGGAAAGCCACATGGAAACCCCAGATCTCTCTGTTTCATCTATGCTTTGATTGAGAATATCCTTAAAATTATTTATAAAGCTTGATACTGGGTGACATATCTGATTTGTGTGAGTCTGATTTAACAATTCAATACTTTACTCCTTAAACCACTAACCTCCTAACCTTCTCTACCCAATCATTGTACTTTGATTGTTCTTGACAAAATCATCAAAATTCCAATGAACTTATTTAAACATCTTCTTATATATTTGCCTACTGAAACTATCATTTGTTTCTTTTTATAATTTTTTTCTTGGATTCTATTACACAGTTTCTTCCTGGTGTTTTTCTACTTTTCTGATAGTTCATTATTTAATGAGCATTTACTTTACCGTTAAGTACTTTGCACACATTTTTATTTAATACAACACTCCTATGATCTAAGTGTTATTGTCTATTTATTTCACAGAAGAGCAAAATGAAGCTCAGAGAATGCAGCAATGTGCTCCAATTCAAATAGAGCCTAGATCAAACTCAAGCCTTTATGATTTAAAATTTTGTGCACTTAACACTTTTTTCTCCATCTTTTCCTCTTTAAATCTTTTTTTTTTCTTTGCTTTTCTACACTTCCGTTCTTCCTCCAAATTTAAGTTTTTAAAACTAAAGGAGAAGCACTTTGAGAGTTTGATGAAAGCTTTGAACTTATTTCTTAGGAAAGGGCATATAGAAATAAATACAACCGTATTCTGCATTATCAATGGGTTTACTCTGAAATCTGACCATGTCAAGATGTGTCTGTCTACATATTTACTGTGGTGATCTCATCAAGTTGAGTAGCTTCAACTAGGGTCTATTTGCTGTGACCTTTTGGAGCAGACATATCTGGTGCCTTGACTTACATCCTCTAAGTTTGACCTCTGTTTTCAGCTGTAAATGGGGTAGATAGTTCCTTGTGGGTGCCCACCTATCTCATGTTAACCAAATCTGGCATCAAGAATCCCCTTACTAGCTTTCTGCACCAGGGTTTCATGCTCAGATCCTGTGGGAGTGGGGCTGGCTAGAGCAAGTACAGCTTACAGGTGTAGGGTTTTAACACTCTCTGGGACAATGTCAGCCAATGAAGTAAGAGTTCATAGATCAATGTCCCTGCCTCTTCTCCTTTAGGTGCACATTTCTGGAATGCATTCTGTGCCTTTCTCGGCTGCTACTGGCAAAATTGTGCCTAAATATCACGGTAACAGCCTCAATAACACTTTCAAACTAGCTTTTCCTCCTTACCTATCTCCCTCTCTCTAATCTCTCAATCCTGCTCTCTGGATCACCTCCTAAATAAGCCAAATACAAGTTCCTGCTTCAGCCTCTATAATTAGGGCAATTGTATTCTACTAAAACAACTCTCAAGTTTACTTTTTTGTCCTGACCTCTTTTTTTTTGAGAACTCATCTCTCATGTCAAGCTGCCTGAATATTTTAATTTTCATGTGTGTTCATTTTCAGCACATTCTGCTCATCTAATGTTCTTTATCTTAGTGACATTACTATAGATAGTTCAGGATAAAAATTTTGGTGTCATCTTTGACTTTTTCCTAATCTTCATTCTTATATTCTATTACTACGTCCTACCTGTTTGATCATCAATATATCTCTTGAACAGTTTATCCCCATTCTCTTAACCCTACTTCCAAAGCTTTGGTAGTCTTAAGTTAGAGACAACCATTGACCTCTCTAAAACAGTGGTCTCATTTATGACCTCAGTTTCTCCCTACTCTCTTCCTCATCTACAATAACTGTTTGCCTAAATGATGTCTCTAAAACACAAACTAGAAACTGTATTTTCCCACTCTAAATTATTACACATAGAAGAAAATATGAATTGGTTGACATGGCATAAAAATACAATTTGGTCACAATTTATATTCTCGGTCTAATTTTCCACCCTATCTCTCCCATATAAATTGTTTTTTTAGATACATCGTACATTCTCTGGTCTTGGGCCATGCTATGCTCTCCAAAGCTTCATGTATTTGTAGATGCTATTCCTTCTTCTTCAGGTGTCCTCCCTTTCCTCCCTTGCCTGACTGGGAAACTCAAAATTATCCTTCAAGGACTGGCTTAAATGATATTTTCATCATAATTTTTGTTTTCATAAACCTCAATTTTTTTGTAATCTCATACAATTTTCATATTTCTTTAAGTCTTCTTACAATGCATTTTTTTCTAATTTATTCATATCTTTATTTCTCTCAGTCTACTTTGTGCTTTGGAAATTCAGGAGCCAACTCTGATTCATGTCATCTTCCCAGTGCCTAGAAGAAAGTAACCACTTAAAAATGTGTGCCAAACATAACTGGAAGGTACTGATAATGTCAAGAGGGAATTAAGCATTGAAGAAAAGCTCATGGCAAAGAGGATGGTAGACTTAGGAGAAGATATTTATAAATAGGCAATTTGGGAGAAATGAAGAGTGATGAATGAAAATAGAACTCTAATATAAAAAGAAAGGCAAAAAGTCATAAGAAGAAAAATGTCCATAGATAAGATACAAAGAGAAGAGAGATGCAGATGATACAGATAGATGTTCAGGTTCAGGGATTTTGCTATAATTTACATATATATTACTCTGTGTGTGTGTGTGTGTGTGTGTGTGTGTGTGTGTGTGTGTGTGTGTGTGTGTATGTATCTCCACAGGTTAATAGTGTTAAATTTTCTAAGTGCTATCATTGTTTATACAAACTCTGTATTATCAGAATTAATTTAACATTGCAAATTATTCCTTAAAAATTATTGTACACATAAAGGCAACATGTATACAATAATGTTAAGCGATTAAGATGATAATTTCTATTTTGAAATGTTTTACAACTGCAATTTCCCTCTTGATGCTCCAGGCTTGTATATAAGAAAGAAGGTTGAATATAAGTTTCTGAGTTTCTCATATTTTACCCGATCTAAATGCCAGAAATAGAGCTCCATGAGCAGGTGTTAGGCTGCCATAAAATCTCTGAAACTTTCACAATTTAAAAAACTTGACATGCTTCATCCTACAAGTAACTTCAGAGGAAATAGAATTGATTTACGATATTAATTGCTATTGCTAGACCAGGGCAAGCAAGTAGAAAAAAATTGCAACTTTTTAAAATTTTAATACAGAAGACATGTTGTGGAGATACCAGACCTGTTATGACATCCAAACTTTCTGAATTCATGTGTAAAAGGATTTCTCATAGCTCTAATAAAAAAGAGTTTTTACGTTTGAGAACAGTGTTCTTTATCAAGGCCCTGCAGTGATATGATAGTCTTTTGTGCCACAATTTGATGTTCTATGAATTTTTTTTGTCAGATACACTGCCAATATTTTCTTAGTACATTATAATCACATTTACCTCTTCTTTCCCTAACCACGTCTTCTGTTTAACTGGGCTATTTTGCCATGTGTTTCTCTTCTTAAAAGTAGACAGCAAGGATTCTGATGTATGTGTTACAGTCAGATTTTGCTAGAGAAGTGTAAGCAAACCTCTTCAACTCAGTTATTCTGGATATTCTTCCATAATATAGGTGGGCACATTCAATCTTATTTTTATCAATACACCATAAAATGTTCATAGTTTCTGGGATCTTTTTATAATGGATCTTATCTTTGTATGTGTAGCTTATCTGAATATGATAGAAATTTATATATCTAACTGAGTTGGAAGCAATCGGAAGATATAAATGCAAACCGGAAAATGATATAAACGGTTTTTAGACTAAGTGGATACCTTACAAATATAAACATAGAGATTGTATTTTTAATTTTTATTATTCTCCCATGATGAAGTTCAATATAGGTTATTAACATTGCTTCTGTCAGAACTTATATAGGGGTGTGTGTGTGTGTGTGTGTGTGTGTGTGTGTGTGTTCCTAGTTTCTCCCATTACCTTGTAAGAGTTCCTAGACCATAAACTATCCCTGTGAATTGATTCCACACTCTCTCAAATATGACTTTTCATAAGGCAAGTCCTTTAAAAATACAACATTTCATGTATTTCTCAGACTACATGTCAAATCAGTATCATGCAAACATAATACTTTTACTACCTTCTTGGAGCATGGTGTTGAGAGGAAAAAATTTAATGTATCTGTGCGACATCTACATTAATGCAATGGCACAATATTGAAACTGCTTTTATCTGCCACATTTCTCAAATGAAAGCGGCAGCTAAATTTTATGGTAGTTTAACTGTGAACCTTGCATACAATCTTGCCTATGTGGATATGGCCTTTTGGTATGATTAAGGTAGTAGTCTTTATTCTGCATCTTAGACTTTAAAAGTTGCTATGGATATAAGCCTATCATGTAGTCATGTCTATACCGTAAAATCTTTCCAAAGTGTGCAGCAAATTCTTGATAGAATTCATAGGTCTTTCAAGAAATTAGAGCAAAATTTCCCCTGGCATTCTGAAGCAGCTGTAGAGGAGACAGTAGTGTACCTAGGTTTACAGAGATACTGGACATGAACTTGTCAATGATTCTTGAATGGTTTTGGAACAATCTCCCAATTATTTGCATCTTCTGCTGTCTACATTCTAATAACTTTTTACTCCACACACAAGAAGATTTTAAGTTCCATTATTTGAATAAACAATGGCTGCAATTAATTATTTGGAGGCAAATACAGCCTCTTTTAGGTAGAGTTCAGTTCAGTCTTTCAGAGAGGTTTACCACTAGACAGAAAAAGAGGCTGCAGATAACTTCCCATGTGAATATGTTTAAATGGCTTAGAAAGGGATCCTGTTTTAAATATACTTATATTTTTGTGTAAATTGAGTATGCTAGAGTCCTTGCTGTGATGCTGGTAAACTCCTTGTATTACCCAGAATCAACATTAACTTTCCTTTAGCTGTTCTGATTAAATGAGAGACATTCACTATTGGCAAATCTCCCATGGAGTAAGCAGAGCTCTCATGTTCCTAGCCACAATACCAGTAATGACATGATTCTGAGAGGATTTGAAACTCTACCTCAACAAATTTATTTGTTTTTTAATATATAGTCAAAGTAATACTTTGGCATTGTAATGTGATTCTTGACAGGGCTAAGGTAAAGTTATCATGCTAAACTGAAATGTTTTTGGCAGTTGTCTCCTCTGTAACAATAAAATTGTGTGTACTGTAATATCTGACAACCACAGTGCTACTTCTAGTTCTAAAACTTATAATACTTTGTTAATGCAAACTCAGAATGTAATTATGCAATGTATTATCCCATTATTTTTTTCATTTAGAAAATCTTTTTGAAAGACAATCTCCAAATTCGACATAATGAGAATTTTTCAGTGAACATAAAAAGAATATAACTTTTTCATTACAAAGATATACAGGAATTTTGATATTTTTCAAAATCATATTTGTTAAAATTTAAGAAAGCATAAAAGTAAAATGTTCTCTCATTAAATATTAACTTCAGAAAAAGTAATTTATCTTAGGCGGATGCTCTTTTTTTTGAAAATTGCAGTATAATTGATAATACACTATTATATTAGTTTCAGGTGTACAACATAGTGATTCAATATTTACATACATTAGAAAGTGATCACCATAAAAAAGTCTACTTAGTATCTATCATGTGCAAAATTAATAAAATGTTATTGTCTATATTCCCTGTGCTATACATTACATCCCCACAACTTGTTTATCTTATAACTGGAAGTTTGTACCTCTTGATACTATTTACCTGTTTTGCTCACCAAACTCCCTTCTACTCTTTCAATCATCAGTTTGTTCTGTGTGTCTTTGAGTCTGGTCTTGTTTTATTTGTTTGGATTTGTTATTTGTTTTTTAGACTCCACATATAAATGAAATCATATTACACTTGTCTGTAAAGAATAAATGATTAAAATGCTAACACTGCATGTCAGCGCTAAGCTGATCGAGAAGGGAAGGTTTCGGTGGCGAGACGCCCAGTTGGAAGAATGTACAAGAGGCAGATATGAGATTGAAACAGCAGGCACCAACTTTATTGCAGGGAGTGCAGTTCTATTGTGGGGAGTGCGCTTCTGCTTCTGTTCTTCTTCTGCTCCCCTTCTTGTGCTCCTCTTCTGCTGCCCAGGCAACCACATGGCTCCACATATATCAGAGTACAATAGTGGCATTCAGCCACATATGTGATACAATAAGTTGAATTATGTTTACATATTTTAGGCACAGGTGCCCTACTACTCTCACGTAACATTCTAAATCCGGGTCCTATTTCTAGCCAAGGGCCAAATCACAGCCAGACCTGAGACCCGCCAGGCCTGGGACTCACACTGCACATTGAAATATTTTTTTAAATAGGTAAATTTGGGTATCACCTCTGCCTAATTATTTGTATCACCTATATACTTGAGTATAATTTATTACATTTTAGGTCAAAGAACTTTTTAAAAGTGTTTTTTTCTAAAAGAAAATATAATCCAGATGAATGGCAACCTTTTTACTTTATAATATATGATAAGCCTCAGCATGTGACTTCTTTTATTCTATGCCATGGTTATAGAACAAACACACTCAAAAAATCAGAATATACAACATTAAAAAATTTGGCCAATTTAAGTTTCCACTATTATGGTTTGGATTCCCATTGTGGTCCTCCATACTTTCAACAATTATTAAATAGTTTTATAAACAGATAAAAGCCCTCAGCTCATATTTTATTATTCAGTTGTCAGATACAAATTGAACTTCTAGCTGGGCAGTTGCATTATTATTCCCTTCAAGTACCAGCCTCTACCACTAGGGGTAAGAAGAACTCAAGTGGCTCCCTTTGCCCTGGTAGCTCCCCTTATTCCATATTAATCTTAGTAAGCATCTATATTTTAAAGAACTCCTTGAAATTTTATTAGTATTTGCAATGTGAATTTAATTTTTTTTTTAAGAAAACAATTTAATTCAATGATCATTTTGCAATTTTTGTGAAGAATAAAATAGTTAAAGAAGGATTGGGTCATTTTATTGGAACTAAGGAAACAGAAAGTGTGACGCACAGAAATTAAGACAAATTAGGTAACCTCTTGGGGCCAGTAAACACCCTTCCAGACTAACACAAAAGTGGGAACACACCCAGTTGAAAATTTGAATCAGGTTGCTCAAAAAGGCAAAGGCTGGCAAGAATATAACTCTAGAAGATTTACTCACTAAAGTCCAACCAAAGAGATTTGGGTAATACATTACCTAAGACTTATGACCGAAATACATTTGCTCATTAAGCCAATTAGATGATAATTTATTTAACCAACCAATTAGTAATCAGTAACTGGTTAGTGATCTGTCAATTTTCTTAAAAATGAACAAACTACTATGTTTATAGTCCAGTGAAATTTCTCCTCTCATTTATTATGCTAATTATAACATTATAATCCAGTGTGATGTTGTAATACATATCCCATTTTATACATTGTTATTCATTCTATATATATATATATATGTATATATATGCATATATTCATTCATTTTTATATTCATGAATTACTTCAACAAATATATAAATTAGCACTTCTTATATATCAGGCATTCAAGAGATCCTTTGTCTATGTCTCTTTGTTCCTGTCTTCCTCTCAGTTCTTCTCCCCACACTTTGGCTTACATACATTAGCATACATCCCTAGCAAACCAGAGAACTGGAAGATTTTACTCTGTCTTTGCCTTACTAGTTCACCCACATGAACACCCACGTACACTACCATCTCCACCATGTAAACCCTAAATGGAATTCTGATGAAGTTTTCTACTATTGGTGAAACTGTTTACAAGCACTTTCAGATCTGTTATCTCACTTAATGAAAACATGGCATTTGCCGCCTGTAACAATGTACATTAAAACTTCTGTGAACTAGACTTTTATTTAACATTCATACAGCTGGTTTTCTATTCAAACACCAAGCCCATTCAACGTGTCCATTCTTCTGGCATTATCTTTCAGTTCTCTTTCAGAAATGTGTTAAATTCACTTTCCCTCTTTCTGTTGCTATAGTCAGTGCCTTAGTTCGGGCCCTCACCATCTTTTGCAAAAATAAATGTACAATCTTTTAACTGTTTTATTCTTAATCCCCTCTAGTCCATCCATACTGCTGCCCCAATCAAATTATGTCAAAATATAAATTTGATATCACCATCACCTGGATTAAAATCCTCAGAAGGCTTCACATTGTTTACAGAAACCATCAGTAAGGCACTTATGGTGCTGCCTTATTGGATGGACTCAGTTCTGCTTCTTCCCATTGCCTGCTACTCTCTATCCTTTCCACATCGTTGTGACTTCAGAACATATAAATAAGTACTTACTTTTTCTCCAAATCCCAATTCAAACGTTTACTTCTGAGAAACCTTCCTAACTTTCCTAGGGAGCTTTAGTCACTCTCACCTCTCTGTTCTCATAACAATTATGCCTGTCTCTATTATAACTCTTTAATTCTATCAAACAATGTGCATTCTCTCTCTCTCTCTCTCTCCTTCTCTCTCTCAACTGAGAATGATGAACACTCTGCTATCATTTGTATCAGCACAGGGTCTAGCACAAACAGGTGACCAGTAAATGCTTCTCCACTTACTAATTGAATATTTGAGGCATCAATTAAAATGTTGTCAATTTACTAACTTAGGTTTGAGCTGGATGTCTAAAGTTGATATTAGACCTACTTTAGCTTGGAATTATTTAACTCTGAAGGCAAATGGATGTCATGATAAGTTGTTTTATTATTATTGGTTACATTCATATAGGGTCCCCAAATAGAATATTTCTGGAGAGATTAATTTTCAAGCTAAAATGGTTATTGTGTGACTATTTTTATTAATAATGATGGTTGAATCATTTCGGGTTGTAGGTGAAACTGTTTACAAGCACTTTCCTCTCCCATTCCCAGCTTCTTTATAGTGTCAAATCTTAGCATGAAAATGTGTGAGCATTGAACCTGAAATTACTAAGTAAATTTCAGACTTGTCTACTGATGATATTAGATTTGACTAACTGTCCATGTTAAAAAAAAAATCTAAGAGACCACCAGAATTTACATTATTTTGATAAATCTTAGAAACACATGATAACAAGTTTTGATTCAGGATTTGGGTGCATTTGCATACATACAAACTCACACTTCCTCACTACCTCATTAGAGTACTGGCAGGAAACAGATGGCTCACTCAAAGGGCTTAATTGAAGAGCATTTAATAAAAGAGATTGTTTACAGAGGAATATTCACTTGTAAGGTAACCAAAAAGGGAGTTTAAAGTGCCAGGAACTAGTTACAGTGGGAAACATTACTTCTTCATGCCTGAAGGGGCAAGAGCATGGAGCTATAGCTGTGGGATAGGGGTTGCTGCACAAGAGCACCTTGTGAGAAAAACGGAATTGTAAAAAAATCACTGCCTGGCAGGAAGGGGTGGGAATTATTACCTTGACCTCTCTCTATCCTTCTACCTTCTGATTTCTGGTCAGCATTTGTCATCAGCCAAAGCCAACTAGAAACCAAAATACAAGGTAGCCTGACACAAAGCAGGCAGAAACAGTGAACAGATCTGGAGGGACAAATGGCAAACGACCAGCAAACTATCTTTGGAAGAATATCTAATTTTTGATTCCTCATCCATCTAGAAAAAAAAAAAGACAAATCATTGTTAAGTAGACACAAGACCATGAGATATTGACTTTTGGGTTAATGCATGCAATAAGAGATGAGAAACACAGTAGTTCTGATTTTCCGTTTCCCTTAGAGCTCACACTACTGAAGGTAGGAAAGATAGGAGACAAGAGACAAAGCAGGTAAATACTTCACATCCCCATCTCCCCACTTCGGCTTTAAGCAGAGCAGTTGCAATTAAATCTATTTATTATATTAAGTTATATGTAAGATTAGTTAAGAAATATACCATTCTAATGGGAAGATCTGGGAATAGAAACCAGATTTCTTAGGTCTATTGGGAACTGTGTTAGGAAATAAACTTCAGAAATGTGTCCTCCTATTTTTTTATCTGTAAAATGGAAGTAAAAGTATATATCTTAGATAAATCATAGGGTTGTGAAGATCAAATGAGGAAATGGATATGGATTCCTTTTGAAAAGTTAAACAAGTTCTAAAATGTCAGGCCCAATCACTTTTGGATGCTACCTTACAAAGCTGGCCCCTGAGTGTATGTTTGCCAATCATCACATCCTCTCTTTCTGGCTATCTTTCCTCTACACATGGAGCACTTCACTCAACTCCAACTTAAACATCACATACAAAGGAATGATAAGCAGTAAGAAAATCCCAATGTGGTGGCAATACCATGGCGTGTTAAAAAGAAAGAACTATATTCTGTTGAACTCCGTTTTCGTGGTGCATAACTCCCCTTTCCATAGGTCCTATTAACTTCAAAGGGAGCTTCGTGCATGTAAATGATTATATTTATTGGATGCGCTAACTCCTTCTTATCCTCCGGGCACAATTAGAAATATCATAGAAAAATGAATGTCAGAGACTTGGATCCATATTTGATATTCTATGGGAAATTTCCCATAGTTACAGATGTTAAAATTCCTGCCCAATGGTCCAGTCATGAATTTGTAGTATTTATTTTTCTATCATTCTTGGAATTATTATTTTCTCTGCTTTTAGAATATTCATTTTTACATTAAAGAAAAAATATTATCTTTAGGTCCAGATAAGCTAGTGATAAAATCTTAGCTTGTCATACAACTTGATACAATAATAGAAATTTAGACTGCATGGCCTTTCTCTTTCAAGGAATTGTTACTGCTTCTCTGAGATTATATCATAAATACTTATAACAATTCTGTTCATACTTCAAGTTCACTCTGGGAACTGCTGGTAGTGAGTTTATAGGAAGTAAATTCCTGGTTGCCCAGTTTAATATTATATACACTAAACCACACTGTAATTTTAGTATTCATTGTAAACTTAGGTCATTATCAATATTTTTGTTAGGGTAGCTATAAACTCAGGTTTTCTCCAGTTGAAATCACCACAATGAAAACAGATGTATGGAGAGCTGCACTTTTACACTGATTTGTTGTTTGTTCTCTTTATTTTTTTAAATTTATTTTTCTGTTACAATTGACAATATTATATTGGTTTCTGGTGTACAACATAGTGATTAGACATTTGTATACTTAATGAAGTAATTCAGTTGTTTGTTCTCTTTAAATTCAGTTAGTTGTCTCATAGCTCTTGGTGGAAGTGTCTTCAGAACTAATTCTGACAGCTTAATGCCCTCATCTCAGCAGTGAATATAAGGACCTTGAAAGTGTTGTAGACATGAATCTTCAGTAATTTTATAAATATTATACATCCAAGAGGGCAGCTTAACTTTTGAACTGTACATTTTTTTAAAAGAGACAAAAAAGGAGAAAAATAGGAGAAGTGTCTCAGATTAAATATTTAAAACTATTATGAAAGAGAAAATGTATACTATTAAACAATGAATATCTTTACTGGAAATGTACCCACATGTAATTGGTGGTGTGAAAGAAACAAAGATTTTTTTTGTAATATTTTGATAAGCAATACAGCTTACAAAAGATTTATTCCAACTAACCTTGTAGACAAATAAAATAGTATCAAGTTAATATGCATCCACTTTGAATTATTTGTAAGAAGTAAGCAAAGACAGTCTAATTTTAGTAAATATTTAGAGAGCAAAACAATCCAAAGTATATATAACCATCAAATTTCTAGTGAAAATGTATGTAAGTGGGCTTATTTTGAAAGAAAATTCCTACTCCCAGTGTCATAACCAATTAAATTCTCCAGGTAATGACCCCATTTGCATAGTGAGTGAAACCCACAAGTGGGAATTTTAATGGGCACACCACCTGAGTACAGTAATTGAGAGTGACACAACTTGAACTAGTTTTGTGCTTACCCCACTGAAAATTCTACTCATATTATTTTTAATGTCAAGCTACAAGTCAAATTTCAAGATGATGGATTTGTTCTTTTTTAAGCACCGAGTCTGAATAAAAGAAATGCTTTAATTCTGTTATGCATTGCATATCTTTGCTTTAACTAATCTGTAGTTCTGATTCTAACCATTGCTTCATTTTCTTTAGTGATTGGAATTTAATTTTATTCATTAATTTGTGAATAATTAGGTAAAAAATAATGTCCTCAGCAGCCAAATTGCTTTTGGATTGCTATTTAATGTACTTTTACCAGAATATTTATTATAGTTAAGCTGGCAGAATAGTTTACTAACGTGTAATTGTGTAAATATGCTCAATTATTTTTTCTGATGATCTAACAAAATCTAATATAAAATGTATTCATGGGTATTTCCCTCCTCCTTCACCTCAACACCAATAAAACAGTTCCTGCAGAGCTGATCAGAGATGCCTTGTCATCTGAAGGTGTTCCTTTTGAAAAATATTCTCCTTATCTCTCAGGCACTATTCATGTCCTTGAAAGAAATGTGCATTCTGATTGAGGGATCATATGATGTCCACATTAAATTATATAACAAAGCTGATCTCAAGATTCTAAGAGTCATTACACACAGGTTGAACTGCGCTTTCTGGATTTTAAAATGACATTTTAAAACATCTTTTGTTTCATTCTAAGATTGCTTGAGATCCTAACTATTTGTAGGTGTTTGACACCACTCTACCACATCTGTAATTGGCATAGCATCCAGCAGACAAGCTCTGTACATTTTTACACTGCAACCTACCAAGTTAAGAAATGTATTGGTTCAATATAAAACAGCAGGCTGTTTTTAGACATAGTTACTAGTGCACAAGCTTTAATATGGCTTTGCTTCATCCTATAATGAGATCTTTTGGTTCCCTGCTCAACAGGCTTTTATTCCTTTGCAAAAGGCTATGAACTATGTCAAGTGAATCAGCTGCTTTTGTACACCCTCTTTCTTGGCTTTGGAATGTAATTCCTTTGCTTCCACCATTTTATGCATCAGATAGGACTTAAGAACCTTTTCAATTTTTCAAGTTAAACTTAGAATTTGTTTGAATTTGCTTTTCACTATTTTCCTAATAATTACATTCTCAACTGAATCTCACACAAAGACCTGCCTGGAAGTGAACACTTACTTGTAGAGCTATACTTTGTCTTTAATATATATATATATTCAACCAATATATATATATTCTTTAATATCATATATCTATAATACATACATACACACACACACACACACACACAACACACACACAAACACACCCCACAAAGGATGGTTATCTAAAAATGATTTCTTCATGATCACCTCACAACTAAATTCAGGATTCTCTTTTCGTGAGCACTGAGGTAAGGGATGGAGAGCATAAATAATGGCAAAACAATGGAACTAGAAGTAGTAGACACAGTTCAGTTGGAAGGCAGCAAATTCCTCATGTTAACATTTGGGAGCTCAGGAGCTATAGTTATAGCCCCAGTGGAAATGTTACACTACTGTCCCTGTTTGATGAAGAATGGGGTGGTGTAGATTTCTGCTTGCCTACAGATCCTGCTTTCTAGGTGGGGCTTGGCTCTGGCTTTGCTTATATTTCTTTTTACCTCAAGACTGTCCATTGACTTCATTACAATTTATTTATACAATATTTTGATTCATAATTCAAAGTAGAGGGAGTAGCCATTGGGAATTTTGCAATGTGAAGAAGATACATGATGGGTTTAGTCATCGGTGATAGCTTTTGCAAAAACTACCCTCCAGTTAGGGCTATATCATAATGTTATGCCCTCTCCACAACCCCTTCCATTTTGACCAAAATCTCTAAAAGTAATCTTAAATAAGCAAGTAAATATTAGTAGTCTCACTATAGGAACTAAATTTTTCTCATAGGAAATATCAAAATCAGACTTCTTCCCTGGATTGAAACTTCCTTAGTGTTAGATGACTCTTCTGAGTAAAAAATTATAGGTTAAAAGGGAGTATGGAAATGAAGGGTTAAAAGGACTTCCCCTTATAGTACTTAATCCTTGATTTAAAAAAATAGTAAGTGTGGAATAAACCCTATTGATATATTAACTGCCTTTTAAAAGTACAAAAGAGAAAAATGGATATTATAGTATTTGATGAAATTTTACCTTGCCTGTCAGATTAGATGTAACAAATCTACAGGCCTACAAATCACAAGTAATCGGAAAGGGCATAAAGGTCTTGAATAATTTAAAAAATAATCTTATTAATAAGTACACTTATTCATTAGATGGTTGGGTAAATCTAAGCATTTAAACTGGAATTCAAGAAGGCAAGCCATAGAGATTCTGGACTTGCGTCTTATTTATGTTAGGCCGTGACTTTGACGTTTCTAACATTAGAATCTAGGACACTAATAAAATTTATATGGAACATTACCCTATAAGGTTGCCTTGGTTACTCCTTGAACTGTTCAGAGAAAAACCGACTACTCCAGGTGAGAAAAATGGGTATAGTTGATACACTGTAAGAACACAAAAATTAAATTATTATATTTATAAATAAAAAGCCTCCTAAATAAAGCTATTTGGGGGTTAAATACTAAAACTTTCCTACCACTTAAAAATTGTGCCAACTTAAACTCTAGATGAAAATACTTCTGATGATTTACTTTTGGGTAAAATTTATTAAGTCTAATACCTAATTTCATAGACCTTTCATGTTTAAGTATATTAAAAAATTACCTTAGTTTTTATGTTAGGTGATAATTCCAAAACAAATAAATAGAAACAAGTTACAAAAAAAAGGTACAATTTTGACCTATTACAAATCTTTTAAAAACACTATGTTTTGAAATCAAATCTTAGTTGTGATTTGCAGTATAAACTGATTTGAATCTTTCATAGTTCATTATGCATATGAGACATGTGACTTACATAAGAAGACTAGGAAATCTTTAGAAAGGGAAGTAACAAGATTTAAAAAAGCCTCAGGTTTTAAAATTATAATTGAATTTGTTCAAATATCAGTCAATTAGTGTATCAATTAGATAGAAAATATGCTAAAGCACAATAGAGAAATCATTTTTTTATTTAAAATAATGTATTCAGGATAATACAGGTCCAGTTTAAAAATATTTAAGATTAAGTTTCCACATTTAAAATGATACCAAATTTATAACTCTAAATATAGCACTTAGTCATGATGGCCATATAATCAACAAAACATTTTCATACAGAAATTCTAAAACATATTGAAACTATTTTCACATTTGCCTACTTTTTTTTTTCACTTTTTAAAAAAATCATACAAGGCACTTTATGGAATGTCTGTAGTCTACAGGAAAAATACTGTGAATATAAATATGAAAAAAGAAATTCTGCTATTAACGTTCTCTGTTATAGAGAAACATTATTTTAAAAGTGCTAATATTTTTATCTCAAATAGTAGCAGAATATATTTAAATATTAGACAAACCACTTAGAAAATTCTGCAGGATAAAAAGTGAAATATTTTAACAATTCCAGGTTATCAGAAGGCTTTATATGTCAATACACAGATGACACTCTCACATCTTAATATATATGCCTAAGTTAATTCTGGGTATATGTAAATATTCAGATTCTGGTTACTATAAAATAGTACAAAGCTATTCGTATATTTGATGTAACAAACAAAACTCTTTAGACAAGGATGAGAAAGACATATGTTTACTAGAATTCTATTTAAAACAGAAATTTTAAAGGTATATGTGTTTGTTTGTGTGTGTAAATAGCACTAAATGGGGAATTAAAGATTATTTTCTTTTTAAAGTCCTTTAAATAATGACATAACTAAAAACTAGGTTTCACTTCAAAGAAAAAACCAAAGGTAGCCTTTCCATGCTTTAGGTTTAAATCTCTTTAAAAGTTGAGATTTGCTAAAAGCTTCCTAAAAAATATTTGTTTTTACTATTTGTTTTACTATTAATTTGATATCCAGTAAGAAGAACTGAAAATAACTCTTAATCCAAAGTATATTTTTAAAATCTCTAAAAGGAATTACATTAAATCAAACAAAACTACAACTGTGGGAAGATCAAATTTAGTAGGAAAGCTCATAGTATGAAAATTTTCTCTCCCTTTTATCTGCACAACCAGTCTCTATCTCAATAACTATACACTTACTCATGTAATTGACTTATTTCAGTACACTTAAGGTTCTTTATAACCCGCCATATTGGTTTAGTTTTATATGAAATTGCAATACTGAAATTTGGTCACAGTAGTGGATATTGAGACTCCCACTACATCAGAACGAATGCTTTGCACTGAAGATTAACTGTGTTTATAAAATATAACATTGGTTAAAAAACAATCCAAAACAAACAAACGTACACCCCACCCTCTGAAAAAAAGACCTACAGCTATGAAATTAAAAAAGAAAGCTTTTGAATAAATCAAAATCAAAATATTGAATTTTAATATTAAAGATCTCCTAATTTAAATGCAGTTCATCAAAAGTATTCCATATTCTTTATAAAATATAGCTCTTTATTTGGCAAATCATTGTTTTATCACAAACAATAATTTTTAAATTATATGTAATAAAATGAATATTTGAAATTAAATTTTATAGTTTTCTTAATATAAGCTGTAGTCCTATGACTAAAGAAAATACTTACTTAAGAAGTTTTTAACTGCTTAAGTGCACACAGAGTTCAGGCTGTTCACCTAAAACTTTGTCCTAAATCTAAATAATTAATTCAAACAGATGAATCACTCATCCTAAGAAGCTTCCTCAAATGCTACATTCTTCTTGAAGCCTCCTGAATATTCCAGTAGATATTAGCTGTTTTTTTCTGTGTATTCCTATAGGTTTTTGAGTTTCATTCTCTTATAATCCTCACTTCAGTATGCCTTCTGGAATGGTTCATTCTTTATAGGTCTTTTTCTTCTGTTAAACTGTATTCTCCTCTGGATGGGAACTGAATGACATCTGTCTCTGAGTCTCAGCAGGAGATTATACACAGTAGGCACCCAATGTCTGCTGAACAAGTGGAGAAAGTGGAGAACAGACAATGGAGATCAATACTGGGTGCCCAACTATTGTTTGGGTTTGTTTCTCAAAGTTTATTTTAAAGTAAAATATGTTTACTGTTAACCATTAATAGATAAACATCAAAAATAAATTGTCTAGTTTTAACACCCACTGAAAATAATACATTTGGAGCAAGGGGCTCCTGAGAATTATTAAAAGAAATAGAAATATGCATATAAAGGAGGAGACATTCATTTTTTTTTCGGGGGGGAGGGGTCAAAATGTCTCTCAGTCATTGTAACCCATAAAAAAGTTTAAAAGTAGTTAAAACTTCACATATTAAACCATGTAGATTTGGTTAGAGAATAAAGGTCTTCTGAGATTACTTAAAATGAGTTAACAGTGCAAACACTGAGTTGCTTCATGAGAATCTTGCCATGTGCTTTTTCTTCCTCCTTAAACATTTTAAAAAACTCTCCAGTTTTAATATAAACAAAAGATAAATATTTATGAAGGAAAACAAATTCCACAGCATTCCATACAAATTTCCAAACAGTCTGATGATTCACAACAGGCATCCATGATGCCACAATCCATGTCACAAGGGCAGTTGCAGTCATCCCCCATTTCATCTCCACAGCAACAGCAGCAGGCTTCTGATGTGCATATGCCACACGAAGCTTGTCCCAGGACAATATTGCAGAGGGTTAGGAATTCACAGAACAAGCAGGCCAGGATACAGTGGACACAACAATCTTCATTTTCAATTGGGAAGAGTCCACATAGTGAGAAAAAGAAGAAACACAAAATATATAAGTGTCATCAATAGACTGAATAATGATTTGATCAAAATAAGTAATCCAGAACCCAATGACAAACAGTCCTAAAAGTCTTTTGTGGGCAAGAAGCTCAAGAAGAAACTTAAGTTAAATTTTAAATGATCAATCTTTAGAGGTAGATAGATACTCCATATGAGAAACAAATATCATAGTTGTGTATACATGCGCATGCACATCTAGACTAGATTATTATTCTCTTACACTGTGCAATGGTCCTTGTTCCTAGGTTCCACTTTTCTATGCCTCTTACCCATCTTCCCTATATTCGATTGCTCTCTATAACAAAGAATAAAATGAATCTATGACACTAAAATCCTTCAGAAATAGAAATTTCTTTCAACTCCACTGACCTGCTCTAAAATTAAAAGGAAAAAAAAATGTAAACATGACATACTTGGTACATTATTGAATAATTGAATAAATAGTTAAATTTAAATCTATTAAACTGGGATCAGCATGTTTTATTTTACAATAAAACTGACTCAATTTCATAGTATCAATTTTTCTTTTCATTTTGTAGGAATTAAAGAAAAATAGACTCTCTGGTCGGGTCTAACCATTGTTTCTGGAATCTAAGTTCTGCCTATTTCTAACAAAGAATTTGTACCTTAGCAAATATGAATAATGATACAATAACATGGCTTTCCTACTTCCTGTGTGGCGAAGTACTTTACATTTTTTATTATTTCCTGAATCATCTCTAATAATGCCTCTCTAATCAATAATGTTTATCAAACTTCATGAGCTGACATAAAGGGGTGAAAAATCAAACAGATTACAATCTTTAAATTTAGTACTCCATATTCTAAACTTTTCTTTAGAATTTGGGAGCAAGAGAGAGGAGCAGTTGAAGAAAATTTCTATTTCTAGAGGATCTGAACATGTCATAAAATCATTTACGACCAATGTTATAAGACGTTTGTCTAATTTCAGAAGCATTAGTGAATTTTATCAGGATTATTTCCGGGTTTTGTGTTGCTGTTGTTGGTTGGTAGAGGTTTTTTATCTTTTTTTTTTTTTTTTTTTTGTATTTCGTACAATGCAAGCTTTAATGAGGCATTCTGCTTTCAACAACAGCAGCAATACATAACAATCTCCACTCCATCCCACTGTCATAGCCCTTTGTGTTTCTGTATTTGGCTTTAAAGCTGAGTGCTTTTAATGAGTTTCAGTAAACTGTGTGACCATCTATAATAAATCACCCAACTCGTTGAACATACATGTTTCTCTATACTCTCCAACTTCATAGAGAGTCTCTAACTTTGTAAAAGGAAGGAATGTGGAAACACAAGGTCATACTCTACATACCAGATGGCGAAAGCGGGGAAGGTCAGAAAAGAACTCAAGGAAAACTCCAGAGTTGTTGGTACAATTAAAGGTTAAAAGAAGACACCAAGCTTTCCTTCTACTCTTCTCAGTGCCAACCCCACCCTCAAATGCAATGATCTGTAGAACAGCCAGAAAAAGCTCATAAAGTTATAAGAGTCTGCAGGTTGTTTTCCATCTCCTCCTAATGTTTTTAGTAGTATCCAGTCATTTCAGGAGAAAGCTGAAAGCAGCTACATGAATCCAAGTCTGCAGCCTTGGAAAGTTCTGGGTTTCTAAAGCATATCTGTGGTTTCCTTCTTTCTACATTCTTTCTATGAACTTTTATCCCGATACTTGTCTTACGTATCTCTGTACAGTTGAGCTCTTCCAGGAGTATATTATCATTAGTTGTAAAATATTTGATGTTATAAAGAACTAGCTTTATTATTATTAAGAAAATAGTGTTTAACTAGCAAGACAATTCCATTCGATATACCTTCAACAAATACCCATATTAACTGATTCTAACAACACTTCTGACCTTAACTTTCTTTTCTTTTGTAGAATGCTTATATTTCAAGACTGAAAGGAAGAATCTACAAAAACTCATTTGGCAATGAAGACTCTTTAACTGATTAATCTTAAAACTCTAAGAATAGTTATTGAGTATTAGATTCTTTATGTATCAATCGTAAACTACAACATACATAGAACTGTATGTGATGGATCGATTGATTTTATAGGGGAAAGATTTACAGGGGTCGTCCCACCCAGCCTTCGAAATAGAGGATTATAATATCTTCAAAGCCTTCTTTGGTCCCTTACTAAGTCCCTTCCTATCCTGAGATATAATCACTATCTTGAATGGTGAACAAAATTTATTTATTTATTTATTTTTTACAACAGTGAACATGTAAACATCCCTACATAATCTATCAGAAAGGAAATGACACCATATGAATTACTGGGAGTAGCATTTTTTTGGTCAACATTATGTGTTTCAGATTTATTCTAGTTGATTCATGTAGCTTTAGTTCATCTATTTTCTAGGTGTATAGTATTCCATTGATTCAATATGTCATAATTTATTTATCTACCCTACTATTTATAAACATTTTGGTCATTTCCAGTGTTTTTGCTATTATAAACATGACTGTCTGAAACAGTTTAGTGCACGTCTCCTAGAGTACACATGCTAAATAACTAGCAATAAAATCATTGGGTCACAGGATGTGCATACGTTTAATATTATTAGGTGATACCAAATTTGTTTCCAAAGTGATTGCTCTAAAATTTACTCCCACCACCCAAGTATGAGAATGATCATTACTCCACATCTACATCAATCACTGAGATTGTCATACTTTCATATATACCAATTAGTTGAGTGTGAAAAAGGCATCTCATGGTGGTTTTACCTTGTATTTACTTATTTACATGTTTGTTGGCCATTCATGTTTCCTGTTCTTTGGAATGGCTGTTTAAGGTGTTCATGTTCTCATCTCACTTTTCTATCACCGAAATAAATAGTTTATTTATTTTTTATTTATTTATAGAAGTTCTTCATATATTCAAGATATTAGTCCCTTGTCAAAATCATTATCTTTTCTCAGTATGTGGCTTTTCTTGTTTAAAATAACAAAAGACAGATGAGTTAATTTTTGGAACTTGAGAGTTTCAAATGATGAAAAGAAATCTAAATCAAATCTTGTAGTTAGCCAGAGATATGGGGTTACATGGCTGAGGATGTGAAGTGACAATGGACAAGAGATGGTGTTAACAAGATTTGATAGCACAATGAAATAAAAAGTTTCAGTGTCTGATTCAAAACAAAGGAGTCCATCCATACCTATATACTTAAAGTTAGAAGAAACCAGTAAGTAATCCAGAGGAAGAGATCGAATGTGATCGGTGTGAAATCAACAGCCCTCAGAATGTAAAGGGATAGGGAGTGGCATTCCAACCTAAACAACTCATTGCCACTCATAGGATATATTCATTTGAGAATTACAGTCTTTTCCAGATCTTAAGACAATAATAACTGTTATAAAGAAATTAGAAGCTGTAAGTCAAGAATAAAATCGCGTCAAACTCCGATTCTTAGCCAACAAGATCTACAAATTAAGTCAGTTAAATTGTCTTTGTATTTTTTAGTAAATAAAGAAAATGGAAAAATAAAGTTCTTTGCTCTAAATAGAGAAAACGCTCCTTTTCTAGCCTATTTTCTACAACACAATGTGATTTCTATAACAAATAGGTATAAGAGGTGGTTTTATATAGAATGGGGAGCATAGTGTTAATGAAGGAAAAGTATTCATTTGCTGTTGTCAGAATTAAGAAATGTGTTGCTGCAAATATATTTTCTCATTCAGATGGTTGTCTCTTTACCTTATCTTAGGAGAGGAAATGTTTTAATCACTCTTTCATTTTTTTTAAAAACTATTTATTTAGAAAACTTACTTTATACTATGTTTTAAGCTCTTTATAAATGTTAATTCATTTATTTCTAATAACATTCCTAAGAATTAGTTCTGGTATCATCTCCATTTTACCAATACAGAGAGAGACTTTCAGGAAATTTAGGAATTTACCCAAGTCATAGAGGCAATAAGTAGCAGAGCCAGGGTCAGAACCCATACAGTTAGTGTCCGTGGTCTATGCTCTAATTCAGTGTGCTGTGTTTATTGCCACTGCAGGGAAGGGTCTCTCCTAACACTTACTTCATCTTCCTGGGAGAATGATCAGTAATAAATTTTTAAAAAATTATTTCTCTTTCTGATCTGTTTTTAGCCTTGAGTCAAGTCTCTTTTCCTTTCTAAAGATGATTCTGAATTTCAGTTTTAATGAAAAGTTGATAGTAAATGTTAACCTTCAACAAGAACAAAGTTTATGAGTTGGAAAACCGATAAACTGCCAGTCACATTGTCAAAATAGACATAAGAGAGAGATGGTGTCTCTATCAAAAGAAAAAAGTCTGTAAGTTTAAAACATAAAAATTAAGGTCCCTGGTATTGTAGAGATTACATAGGAACTCTAGTGGTAATGGCAAAGGTCTCAAAAGAATAAGCTCTTTATGTAACTATTAAAACTTACAAAATATAAATATCTTCTTTAAACACAGAGTCTACATAATTTTCTAGAAAAGCATGTTGGGCTACTCTGAAAAACCAAATCTATTAAGAGGCCCCTAAAAAAGCCACAAACCAAATTACATTTTAGAGATTAAAGTGATACTAAAGGTGCATTTACAGAGACGCCTACCAGAAACTTTCATTTCCTGTACTTTATAAGTCGAGAAATACCTTGATATAACAAAAAATAAATTTAAAAAATGAATCCCTAATACTATCATATCAACTCAATTTCATAATCTAATTTTCATTCCTTGACTGAAACATTTTCTTTTCCACTTTCTAGAAAGTGACTTGATTATGACTTGGGCTAAGGAAAAGGTTAAAATAAACTTAGAAGAAATATCTTTTACAGTTTCTACCGCTACCACTCCCCCCACCAGAGGAATCAAGAATCATAAAAGGCATTATGATATTGTTTTTATTTCAAGCAAAGAGAGAACTAAAAGAATTATCAAACTAAGAAGACTTAAATAGAGGAACAAACTTTAAAAAAGTGAGTCCTTTGTATCCATGTAGTTCACTGTCAGAAATAATTTTTGTCCCTGTTCTTGAGGTTTTTAGTTTTTATGATTTTATTCAGCTATATTTGCATTTTTTGTCAAAAGTGTTTAACTTCCGTGAAGACAACCAGTTCTGGGATAGGGGCCTGTTCCAAACTGGTCCAAGCAAGGACTGCACAACTCAGTGTACTACTGAGAGCAGAATATGTCACAAGACAACTATTGTAAATTTAGGAAAAGAAAGGTACATGCCAGCAGCCAAATGGCTGAAAAAAAAGCATAAAAGGAAATCCTTAGCACATTTGATTTTAAAAAAAGGAAGAAGAATAATTACTGCAGACACAAACCCAAACAAAATCTTTGCATTCTATGAAAATTCAGTGTTAAACCCACACAGCTGGCATATCTGGAAATCATCTAGCTTCCCAATATCATGAAGGGAACAACTGCAACCTACTTAAACAGCATCTCAGGTGACTGGTGAGAATACATGTGACTAATCCAAGAGGCTTTGTTGTGTTTAAAATGAGACTGAAAATTTGTTTCTATCAGAACATGTTACTTTAATAAGGAAATTATCCCCAGTTGATTTCCTCAATCATATGTAGCCAAAAATACTAGGAAAATATGGGGAAAACAGTCTTTTTATAGTAAAAGGAACCCTAAGAGCCATCAGAAAATTTGCACAGTAAACTCAGCTCTATTTTAAACAAGTCTCTTATATTTCTTTAGTTTCCTTTTTTTAAGATGTGGTATGACAGCTGCTCTGAATTTCTTGGAACGAAGACTGAACAGCGAAGTACAGGGAGGGCAAAGAGCAGTGAGTTCTGAGAATAACTCACAGCCCATTTTTGAGCAAATGTAGATTTGCACGTGTTTTATCTTGACCAATCTCTAATAGCATTTCCTATGACTTAAAATGCTTAAAAATACTTTCTTAATCAGGCTCTTATCATGTAAACTATATACTGAGAAACGAAGGTTCATTATCCTTTTTAACAGGTTAATAGTATGCCAAAAAGTACCACAGATTAGAACGTGAGCAGTCAGTTATATGTAACCATAATTTAGGAAATTGCAATTGAGATCAAACCTGGTAGTAAAGCTACAAAGAACCCGCAGGTATTCCCATGTCTTCAGCTGCTAAGGCTCACATCTGCCTAGCAGGAGTATAAGGGGACTCATTGTGCAGAGGAAGCTCGACTGGGTGAAGGCATTCCACTTTCTAGATAATGCTTTCTTGAGACTGTTGTTTCTCAACACAATCAAAAAGCAGTCTAGAAGTGGGTTTTGGTAATCCTGAATCACAGCCAGGATGTCTAAGTTAGTATCTGGCCTCTGTGAAAAGCCAGATGTGAGGGACGAGATGCAGACATCTCCAGGGAGTTCTGCTCCTCAAGTGTTCATGAGTGCAGGAAATACTTACTAATACAGTATGGTAGCTCAGCTCCAAGTAGTTCTGTGTTTCCAAGCCAGAGGACACACAGCATCTGGCCTACAGCCTTGGAATGACCTGCTGCCTGCATAAATTGGAAATGCGCCTCCTACACAGAACCCTCTGGCACACTGCTGTCCTCCCCGTGAGGCCCTGCATCTTAGCCAGAACACAGTCAACATTTTCCTACTGGAAAAGAAAGTGAGTTAGGTCAGAAGGTAAGAGAAAGAGAACTACATTTTCCACTGCAATACAAAGACGATCACACTTAAAGAAACAATAATAATCTTTACTATTGTCTTTCCTCTCAACGAACTCAAAAAAACTAGAAAAAAAAAATCACCTTTCTCCCACACCCCACGAAGTGACTCCTCAATAATCTTCCCACCATGTGTTCGAATTCTGGAATCCATCCATCTCCTGTGAGAGGTGCATTCATATTTTAAATTACAGTAAGTGGATAGCAGATTTTTTTTGTTTGTTTCTATTATTCTATTACCCTGCTGCTTCCTGATCTGTTGTTGATTCATTAAATATTCCAAAGCTATTTTATCCAGTAATTGTTGGTCATGACTTAACTGGAGCACTGATTCAAGTAGTCTTTCTAAAAAATCACATTTTACAAAGTCTAGGAAGGTAACATATATACTAGGATACATCTTATTTCCTTGGAGCTTTACAGACAATTCTGAAGAGGAGCAAAAGTTCAGTTAGCAGAGATGTTTATTTAAAACACTTTATATGTAGAGTTAGTATGTGAGCAGAGCGGAGGGGAAAGAAAAGCTTAAAAATGTCACTAGTACAAATAATATTTACGTTAGCTTACTGAAACTTTCCAATACTTGATGATCACAAATTTGAGAGCTGGTAATAATAACAGTACTGTTTTAATAGGGTTATGGTGAGGATTAAAAAAGACAATGCATATAATATTCTCAATAAAAGAGTTATCATTTACTTACTAAATATTATTACTATGATAGCAACAAGAAATCTACCAATGTTTCTTTCACTCACTCTGATTACCACAACAAAATAAGGCCATTCTACTTAACATAAGGAGGTTTACAAAAGGCTTAAACTTAAAATGAGAGAACCAAGAAGGCAACTATAAGAGAATCTGCGGAAGAGTAGAACAGAAATCTGCCTGGAAAGAACTAGTAAATTTTGTGTTTCGCTACAGCAGAAGGTTTAAAAATAATCAACTTTTTCCATATTTAAATTAATACCTATTTATTTTCTCAGGAAGCTAAAAAGCAAAATAGTGAAACTATACTTGAATCTATTCAATGCTGACTATATTAAGCTGGCCAGCTGAAATATCTTTAGTCCAAAAAGTTTAATCAATAACAAGGTCGAATATAACTTCTGGATACCAAAATCTACTTTAGATCTTAAAAGCATTTTCCTATGAAGAATAAACGTTTAACAGTTTGTTAAAGTTGGTCACAATACCATCTATAGCTAGAACAAAATATAAAAAAGTAAATCCTCTAGTTTTAGTGAAAATATGTATTTGTATAAAAACGATCTAAAAAATTTCTCACAAAAGCTTAACTTAATATTTTTCCTATTTTTATTTTTGCAACTGTGCTTACTTCACAATTCACATTTCAGTTTCACTTCTTCATTGTGCTTGTTTGAGTATGTGCAAGGTATATTGTAAAACGAAAGCAGCTTTTGTTTTTTTTAAAGCCACATAGTACCCACTGAGATAATCCTGCAAAAGCTGATGATGACGACGATGATAAAATAGCACCCATGCCATATTGGATGCTTTTTATTTATTTGTATTGAGATATAATTGACATATAACATTGTATTAGTTTCATGTATACAAAATGATTCAATTATTTGTACATACTGTGATATGATCACCATAATGTTAACATCTGTCATTATAATTACACATTTTTGTTTCTTGTGATGAGAACTTTTAAGATCTACTCTCTTAAAATCTTTCAAATATGTAATACAGTATTACTAACTCTACACACAGTGCTAGACATTACCTCCCCATTACTCATTTATTTTATAACCGGAAGTTTGTACCTTTTCACATCCTTCACGAATTTTACACTCCTCCATGCCCTGCCTGTGCCCATGGACAATCGGTTCTTTGCATCTATGAGCTCAGTTGTTTGTTGTTGTTGTTGTTGTTGTTAATTCCACATATAAGATTATATTTGTTTTTCTCTATCTGATTTACTTCAGTAATGATCTTGATGACCTAAGGGTTTATCTATGTAGTTGCAAATGGCAGGATTTCTTTTTTTTTTTTTTAATGCTTGAATAACACTCCATTGTATGTATATACACCACTTTTTTATTCATCCATTCATCAATGGACATTTAGATTGCTTCTATACCTTAGTTATTGTAAATAATGCTGCAATGAACATGGGGGTGCACATATCTTTGTTAGTGTTTTCATTTCCTTCAGATAGATACTGAGAAGTAGAATTACTGTATCATGTGGTAATTCTATTTTTAATTTTCAGATGAACCTCCATACTGTTTCCCATAGAGGCTACACCAATTTACATTCCCATCAATGGTGCAAAGGTGTTCCCTTTTCTCCACATCCCTGCCAATGCTTATTATTTCTTGTCTTTTGGTAACAGCCATTCTTACATGTGTGAAAGGATATCTTATTGTGGTTTTGATTTGCATTTCCCTTATGATTAATGATACTGAGCACCTTTGCATGTACCTGTTGTCCATCTATAAGTCTTTTTTGGAAAATGTCTATTCAGATCCTCTGTGCATTTTTTAATTAGATTGCTGTTTTGTATAACCCTTTATTGGATATATGATTTGCAAATATTTTCTCTTATTTCATAGGTTGCCTTTTCATTGTATTGATGGTTTCATCTACTGTGCAGAAGCTTTTTTAAATTTGATGTAGTTCTACTTGTTTATTTTTGCTTTTGTTGCCTTTGATTTTGGTGTCAAATCCAAAAAATCATCACCAAGATTGATGTCAAGGAGCTTACCACCTATGCTTTTTACTGGAAGTTTTATAGTTTCAGGTCTTATGTTCAAGTCTTTAATCTTTTTTGAGAGAGAGAGAGAGAGAGAGGGGGGTGGGTGTGCGTGTATGTGTGTGTATGTGTGTGCGTGTGTCTGTGTATGGGGTAAGATAATGCCCATGTGGCTGTCCTGTTTCCCCAGCACCATTTCTTGAAGAGACTATCCTTTCCCCATTGTATATTTTTGCTCTGTTTTGTAAATCAATTGACTATATACATGTGGGTTTATTTCTGGACTCTCTATTCAGTTTGATTGATCTATGTGTCTGTTTTTATTCTAATACCATGCTGTTTTGATTACTATAGCTTCATAATACAGTTTGACTTCAGGAAGCGTGATGCCTCCAGCTTTGCTATTTTTTCTCAAGACTGGTTTGGCTATTTGGGGTCTTTAATAGATCCATACGAATTTTAGGATTGTTCTATTTCTGTGAAAAACGCCATTGGAATTTTAATAGGGATTGCTCTGAATCTGTAGATTGCTTTGGACAGTATGGACCTTTTAACAATATTAATTCTTCCAATCCATGAGTATGCAATATCTTCCCATTTATGTCACCTTCAATTTCCTTCACCACTATCTTATAGCTTTCAGAGTATAGATCTTTCACTTCCTTGGTTGAAGTTATTTCTAGGTATTTTATTCTTTTTGATGCAATTGTAAATGGGACTGTTTTCTTAATTTCTACTTTTGGTAGATCATTATTATACATAGAAATGCAACATATATTTGTATATTGTTCTTGTATCCTGCAACTTTACCAAATTCATTTATTAGTTCTAATATTTTTTTGACAGACTCCTTAGGGTTTTCTATACATAATATCATGTCATCTGCAAATAGTGACAGTTTTACTTCTTCCTTTCAAATCAGATACCTTCTTTTTCTTTTCCTTGCTTAATTGCTCTAGTTAGGATTTCTAATACTCTATTGAATAAAAGTGGCAAGAGTGGGCATCCTGTCCACTTCCTGGTCTTAGTGGAAAAGGTTTCAACTTTTCACCATTGAGTATGATATTAACTGTGGGTTTATCATATATGACCTTCAATATGTTGAGGTATGTTCCCTCTACATAAATTTTGTTTAGAGATGTATTTTTTTTTAAATTATAAATTGATGCTGAATTTTGTCAAATGCTTTTTTTGCATCTATTGAGATGGACATATAATTTTTGTCCTTCATTTTGTTAATGTAGTGTAACACATTGATTGATTAGTAGCTGCTGAATCATCCTTGAATCCCTAGAATAAATCCCACCTGATCTTGGTGTATGATCCTTTAAATATATTGTTGAATTTGGTTTATTGGTTTGCTAAAGTTTTGCTGAGGATTTTTGCATCTATGTTCATCAGGGATATAATTTACTTTTCTTGTGGTATCCTTGTCTAGTTTTGGTATCAGGGTGATGCTGGCCATGTAAAATAATTTTGGAAGTGCTTCCTCCTCTTCTATATTTGAGAAGAGTTTGAGAAGAATTGGTGGTAATTCTTCTTTAAGCGTTTGGTAGAATTCACCGGTGAAAGCATTTGGTCTTGATTTTGTTTATTGGGAGGGTTTTGATTACTGATTCAAACTCAATACTAGTAATTGTTCTGTTCAGATTTTCTATTTCTTCATGATTTGGTCTTGGTAGGTTATACGTTTCTATGAATTTCCCAATTTCTTCTAGGTTGTCAAATTTGTTGCCATATAATTGTTCATAGTAATCTCTCATGATCATTTGTATTTCTGTGATATGAGTTGTGACAGCTCATCTTTTACTTCTAATTTTGAATCCTCTCTTTTTTTCTTGATGAGTCTAGTTAAAGGGTCTTGCATTTTGTTTACCTTTTCAGAAAGGCAGCTCTTGAGTTTCACTGACCCTTTCTATTGTCTTTTTAGTCCCTAGTTCATTTATTTTCACTTGATTTTTTATTTTTCTTTTCTTCTACTAACTTTGGGCTTCATTTGATCTTCTTTTAGTTCTTTGAAGTGAGCAGTTAGAGTGTTTATTTGAGATTATTCTTTTTCTTGAGGTAGGTATTTATCGCTATGAACTTCCCTTGTAGAACTGCTTTTGCTGCATCCCATTAATTTTGGTATGTTGTATACCCATTTTCATTTGTCTCAAGGTATTTTTTATCTCTCTTTTAATTTCTTCTTTGACCATTAAACAATGATCAGTAGCATGTTCTTAAATTTCCACGTGTTTGTGAATTTTCCTTTTTTTTTTGTAATTGATTTCTATGTGTCAGAAAAGATGCTTGATATAAATTTCAACCTTCTTAAATTTATTAAGACTTGCTTTGTGGCCTGACATGATCTATCCTAAAGATTGTTCCACTTGAGAAGAATGTGTATTCTGCTGCTTTTGGATGGAATATTCTGTGAATATCTGTTAAGTCCATCTGATTGTTAAAGCCTTTGTTTTCTAATTAATTTTCTTTCTGGATGACCTATCCATAAATTAAAGTGGAGTATTAAAGTCCCCTACTATTATTGTATTTATGTCTATTTCTCCTTTTAAGTCTGTTAATATTTGCTTTATGTTTTTACATGATTCTATGTTGGATGCATAAATATTTACAAATTGTTATATCCTCTTACTGGATTGACCCCTTTATCATGTAATGACTTTCTTTGTCTCTTCTTATAGTATTTGTTTTAAAGTCTCCTTTGCCTAATATAGGCATAGCTATCCCATCTTTCTTTTGGTTTCCATTTGAATGGAATATCTTTTTCCTTCCCTTCACTTTTTGTCTGCATGTGTCCTTACAGCTGAAGCGAGTATGTTGTAGGTAGCATATAGACGGGTTTTTCTTTTTTTTTTTTTTTAAATCTATTTGACCATTCTGTTTTTTAATTGAAGGATTCAGTCCATTTACATTTAAAATATGTATTGATTGGTATGTACTTATTGCCATTTTGTCCATTGTTTTCTGGGTGTTTTGTAGTTCCACTGTTTTTTGTTTTTTTTGTTTTTTTTGTTTTTTTCCTTCTCTTGCTTTCTTCCATTGTGACTTGATGATTTTCTATAGTGGTATGTTTAGATTCCTCTCTCTTTATGTTCTATGTATCTACTATAGGCTTCTGCTTTGTGTTTACCATAAGGTTTCCGTACAACTACTTATATTTCTAACACTCAGTCTACTTTAAGTTGATAACAACTTAAGTTTTAACGTACTCTAAAGCTCTACTTTTTTACTCTCCCTGCTTTTTATGTTTTTGATATCACAGTTTACATCTTTTTATCTTGTGCATCCCTTAACTACTTATTATACTTATAGCTATTTTTACTACTTTTATCTTTTAACCTTGATACTAACTTTATAAGTGATTAATCCACCATATTTAAACCATTAGGTTATTCTGAATTTTACTGTATACTTACCTTTACCAACGAGACTTAAATTTTCATATGTTGTCCTGTTACTAATTAGTCCCCTTTCTTTTCATCTTAAAGAAGTTCCTTTAACATTTCTTCTAAAGCTGGCTTAGGGGTACTGAACTCCTTTAGCTATTGTATACCTAGAAAATAATTTCTTTTGCCATTCTGAATGACAGTTTTGTGGGATAGAGTACTCTTGGTTGGAAAGTTTTTTTTTTATTTTTATTTTTCTTTCAGCACTTTGAATATATCATATCATTCTCTTCTGGTCTGCAATGTTTCTGCTGAAAAAATCTGCTCTCAGTCTTATGGGGGTTCTTTTGAATGTAACAAATTGTTTTACTATTGCTGCTTTGATGATTCTCTCCTTGTCTTTAATTTTTGACATTTTAATTATAATATGTCTTGGTACAGATCTCTTTGGGTTTATCTTATTTGAAACTCTCTGTGCTTCCTGGATCTAGATGTCTGTTTCTTTCCCCAGATAAGGGAAGTTTTCAACTATTATTTCCTCAGATAAGTTTTCTTCCCTTTCTTTTCTCTCTCTCTTCTCTTTCTATGACCCCTATAATGTAAATGTTGATCCACTTAATGTTGTCCCATAAGTCCCTTAAGCTACCTTCACTTTTTTTTTTTCATTCTTTTTTCTTTCAGCTACTCTGATTGGGTGAGATCCACTGCCCTTTTTTTTCAAGTTCACTGATCTTTTCTTCTTCATGTAGTCTGCTGTTGAATCCCTCCAGTGTATTTGTCAATTCAATTTTGTATTCTTCAGTTCTGTGACTTCTGCTTGATACTTTTATATTTCCGTCTCTTTGTTGAAGTTTTCATTGTGTTTATCCATTCTTCTCCCAAGTTCAGTGAGCAACATTATTTTCAACTCTTTATCAGGTAAATCACTTATTATCTGTTTAATTAATCCATTTCACATTTAGAAAAAAAAAAAGCAGAGCTTGTTGCTCATGTTAATTTAATTTTACATAAACATGCTCTTTGGGGCTGAAGCAAATCTGACTGGTTTTCAATGTGAAAATAAAATATAAAAACTGTTCTTGGAGTTATTTCTAAATAGAACTTGTCTCTAATCCTAATATAACAGAAATGTATACATAAATGAGATTCATCAAATGAATCTTTGGCTAATAATTGTTTGAAAACAATGTTAACATTACATGTTGGAATGCTGCTTTTTCTAGGATTTGACATTTCAGCAATCGAGAATTACTATATTTTGTATATGAAAATAACACTACTAAAAAACAGAATGCTATAAATAGAATGATGTCATTTGTTTCCAAAGACTATTGATATACTAGAGCAATGCAAAAATAATAATAAAGGCAAGATATTTCATGGCCCTCCTTGGAGTAAGATTAAGACTGCAATCCGCGAGTTAGCTTGGGGTAAACACTGCAGCCATAAGCGCCACTGGCAAGTATTCTTGAGGAAAACGAGAAATGGGTTAAGGACTGTTTTAGGTTTCATCTTGTTCTTTCTTTCGAAAACATACTTTTTTTTTTCATTTTTCTTGACTGTGTTGTCTTCTATATATTAGATAAAACAGCCACCTCTTCTAGTCTAAAGGAGTGGCCTCATGTAGGAGATAAACATACTTGTTCAACCCTGCCCTAGCTCTTAGTTGTCTCTCAAACCTTTGTGATTTTCCAAACAACCTATTTTATTTTTAGTAGCTCCCAGTATTTGAGGGTATGCAAGACCTGTCATTGCCCCAAGGGGAGGATCTAAGTCAGCACCTAGATTCAGATTAATTAGAAGCCAGCCTCTCAGGTAGCAGCTTCCAAAGTTTGGAAATATATACAATCCTCTGGGACCACAAGCCTAAGTCTTTCTGGCTACCAGGGCAAATAATCTAGAGGTGTCTCCATGGTGGCAGTTGCAAAAATCAGAGCACCATATGAGTGTACAATTTTTTTTTTTCCCCAAGATATACTAGTGATGTGGAGTGGGGTAGAGGGAGAGCTCTGAGATGGCATCTACTGGTCTGTTTCCCCAGACTGCATACCAGTGGGCCCCTAAATGTGTGCCAAACTCGAAGCCTGCTTAAGGTTGAAGTTCAAGTCAAGTCAATAGGCCTCTTTCACAGAGTCACTGAGAATGTGTTTCAGTCTGCTATCTGTGTAGTGTCATGAGAGTGGTGGTTGTCTAAGAATTGTTTTTCTGGTGTTTCAGTCCCAGGAACTCAAGCCCTCCTGGCCACCAGAGATAGGTGATCAAGTGGTGTCCCTGGGCAGCAGCCACAAAACCCAGGGCACCAGACACATGTACAAGCTTGTCTCTGGGAAATATTAGCAATCTGGAGGGTGGCAGAAGAAATACACATAGATAGAACCTTCCTTCTTAGGTGTCTGGAGAGGATTAAAGTCAGCAAGCTGGAGAGAGAGGGAGAGAGGGAAAGAGACAGAGAGACAAAGAGATAGACAAAGAGGGAGGCAGGGGGACAGCGCAAAGATGACACCTGCCAGTCTCCATCCTTAGAGAGTACCCCAAGAGGCCCCTAAGTGCCTGACCCTCAGGCCAATGCTTTAAGATAAGAAAATAAGTCTCTTTCACATAAGGTCTTGAGCACTTCTCAATAGACTGCCTCTGTGCTAGGTTCTGGGGAGGGGAGACTCCAGACATGCAAGCCCTTTAAGAGCCGTTTCTTAGTTTAGTATAACCTTGTGAATATCAAAAAAAAACCCAAGCCCAGTGTTTTTCAAAGCTAGATGTTTTGGGGGCTCATCTCTCAGGTACTGATCTCAAAAGTCAAGGTTCCCAAAGTACAGTTCAAATACGTCACTCCTTAGTGAGAAACTCTAGGTTTGGGGTCCTTCCCAACTGTGGGTCGCCACACCAAAGGTGGGGTTTATGGTGCACTTGTGTCTCAGCCTCTCCTATTGGTTTTGATGTGTTTTGTTTTGTTTTGTTTTTCCTCATTTGCTTGATATGTAGGATTCCCAGCTAGTTTTTAGGTTTTCTTCAGAAGAAATTGCTCCATACGTAGATGCAGATTTTGTGTGTCTGTGGGAGAAGGTGAGTTTAGGATTTTCCCATATTGTCGTCTTGAACCAAAACTCCGCATAACCAATGCTTTTAGTCAGTGGTCCCCAAACTTTTTGGCATCAGGGACCAGTGCTCCTGTGAGAATCTACTGCCTGATGATCTGAGGTAGAGCTGAGGCAATGATGCTAGCACTGGGGAGTGGCTGCAAATACAATGAAGCTTCGTTCACTCACCTGCGACTCACTCCCTGTTGAGCAGCCCAGTTCCTAACAGGCCACACACCTGTATCAGTCTGTGGCCCGGGGGTTGGGGAACCTAGCTTTTAGTCACTCATATTTACCTATTACAGAGACCTATAGGTTGCCAGGTCACCTGTGACATGAGGTCTTCATGGCAGCGTGGGTGTAAACAAACACACTAAGAGGAAGCTGACAGCATTCACAGGGCTGAGGTCAGACACAACGATTCTCCAAGTACTCGAGCATTTCTTAGCAAGAGTCTAAAAGGCACTTCTGAAATCCAAAGGTCTGAGGCCAAGTGTGGCTGTTCTGCAGGCCCCCATGGAGGCAGAGGCAGCATCCCCAGCAGGAGGTACAGGCTTCATGCAAACAAGAGGAGCATCATCTTGAGAAGGCCCAGGAGGTACTCACTAGCCCTAACCAAAGAGGCACAACAGTCTAACATATACTCTAGGCAAGATGAAGAGGAACAAGCCAAGTGAAATGTTACAGCAAAACGAGACACCAGAGCATATTTCAAAGCAGTGCACAGGAGGTAAATCCTGTTATTTATGGAATTAATTTGTGAATCATGGCATTGTTACTCTTTCCACATTCCTCCCTCTCCACCCATGTTATTTGTTAATATCATTTGATTTTTTTAAGGCACTATCACAAGACTCAGATGAGATGAACAGGATAGTATGACATTGAAATTATGAGGTATAAATACCTCCACCTTAATTTAGTTTATAAACAATTCCAGAGCCAAAAAAAATCTATGAACATGTTGTTTGCAAGTGCTCTAAAACTGACAAAAGCAGATAAACTGGGTTTTTCTCATACAAAAAAAAAAAAAAATAGAGTAACTATATTATTTTAAATTGTGGAAAAGAAGATAAAAATAAAAACCTTTTTACCAAGCTGTCTCCCAATCCTCTGCACTTCATCAGGGCCACCCTCAAATGAGGTTTTCCTGAGTCACAGCTCATTACCTACTATGGTAGTTTGGGCAGGCAAATGCTAGAACTCCTAAAAGAAATCCCATTCGTGCCTGTGGTGGATGTTGCTGTTTGTATGTTTGGTTTCAGTGAGTCTTCTAGCAACAGGGAAATACCATTCTTGAGGGCACAAAAACAAAGATGTGTCAATTCATCATCACCCTGCTGCCTTCATGAGTAGCAAAGATAGTCAAGTGTTAATCCAATTATTAGGATTTAGAAAATTAAAACCTATTTTCTAATCTTGACTATGCCACTAATTAGTGAAGAATCTTGAACAAGTCTCACTCACTGTCTAATTAGTGAAGAATCTTGAACAAGTCTCACTCACTGTCTATATGTAATAAAGAGGGAAATGATCTCCAAGTGCACTTCAAGCACTAAGTTTCTATGATGATACAATGTACTTTCTATAAACAACAGATTTTAAGTCTAGCTCATGATCTTTTATTGGCCTTGAACACAGTCATTACTTGGCGTAACACAACATTCAAAGCACAATGAAAAGTTAATTAATGATAAATACAAGATGACTTCAAGCTGGCTAAGCCCCAGGAGCAGATGGTCAGATGGCATGTGTTAGAGGAAGAGAAAGCAAAGGTGATTCCAGCCAGTGGGGAAGCTATGCAAAGGCACAGAGGTAAGAATATGATAGTTTTTGAGATGAGAGTAGCTCAATATTGTTGGGGCAGGAAAAAACATAAAGCTTTTAATTTTCCGTTTCAGAAATGAAGAGGCAGGGGGATGGTATCAGTAATAACATGGTATCAGTGGGGTCAGGCAGGATGAGCTTTGAGGAATGTAAAGGAGGTAGGATTAGCAGGAGTTGATAAGATACCAAATGAGGCAGTGATGAGAACAGTCATATGAGACTCCCTGGTTTCTGGAGACATTTACCAAGGAATATTGAAAGAAAAATATAGTTCAGTTTAAAATATTTTGAACATAAGACATAGTAAGTATGAGGATACTCAAATGGAAATATCCGAGATGTGGCTGGAGACACTAGTCTGGACCTTGGGAGATGGATTTGGGCAAGGGAATTAGAAATAGCTGAAAGTTGTAGTGAATAAAATTATTACATTGCCCAGGGAGAATGTACTAAGTGCAAAGAGAAGAGAATGGAAGGGGACAACGACATTTAAAGAAAAGACTGAAGAATAGGAGTAGGAAGAAGAAACAGATTTAACAAGGGAGTAGAAGCTCCATAAAAGTGGGGTGCTATGAAAGCAAGAGAGAAAAGCAGTTCATGGAAATTGTGTCAAACACTGTTTAGCCAGAGAAATTTCAGTGATGTGATAGGGACACAAATGAATAGCATTGAGTGAGGAGTGAGTGAAAAATGAGGAAGTACAGACCAGCAAGGCAAATATCTTTTCAAGAAGTCTGTGAAGGGAAAGAGAAACCTGAGGAAAAACTTCAAAGGGATGCAGAATCAAGGAAGAGATATGCACAAACACTTACACTCTAAATATATACACTGTTGAATAGGGAAGGCTTGCATATGTGTACTGTTCTCTGGAAAAGAGTTAGAATATGAAAAGAGCCACTCAGTGGAGTGAGTGGACATTAGGATCTGCAGCAACAGGAAGGGAGGCATCTCTCTTTGAAATGGAAGATAAAAGCAGGTTCAATTTTAGGTAAGTTTGTAGGTGGGGCCCAAAGTGGACAGACCCTGAAGGAATTGCTAGATGGCCTCTTCTCTTCATGGAGAGTAAGAGAAAGTTTTGAGGAGTTTCGTTTTAATGAGAACTAGCAACAAAATGAAATAGCCATTGTGGAAAATGGGAGAGGGCAGGTCTGCTTGTCTTTAGAGTTCACAGCTCAGCCCAGCACCCAAAAGAGTGCTTGCCAAAGATCAATCCTGATAATGATTTGTTAAACAATTTAGGGACATGGAAGATTTGGTGAGTGAATCTGGGAATCCAGTTGAGATTCGAGACCACACATGGGTAAGTGACAGTGATTTTAATGGACATCAAGGTTTCTTCAGTAGTGCTCAGCAACTTGTTGAAAAGACAATCTTGATTTTTGGTTCTTAAAAACAGGTATGCCATAATGACAGGGTCTCAGGAAAGTTAGGTGATTCATCAAGAGATACAAATTTGGATTAGGAAGAAAATGTATGGGAGGGCAGATACATATATATGGTCAATTGGGGTTCAAGAGCCAGTATGTTTATACTTATTTCTAACTAAAAGTATATTTTGAAAAAATGTAACAAGAATAATTAAAGGCGCTAGGTGAAAAATAAAACGGGACTGCTTTACAGAATCTAGTACACAGGTCTGAGCACATAGCAAACCCTTAATAAATACCTGTTGACTCGATGAAATTCATTTGTATGGGCTGAAGCAAAGATTACTTTTGGTTTAACTTTAACTTCTGTCACTCCACAGAACACATTTTCTAGGAGATATCTACCATAGATGTTGAAAAGTTCTTTCTAAAAAAACTATTCTTCTGTCATTCCAAAATGCAATTTCTCGCTGAGCATAATTATTAGGAAAAAAATAAACTTCAACTTCCAGTGTCAACTTTAAATTATGTTATGGTATAGGAATATTATTCCCCAAGAGGTCCAGTTTCTCCAATTTGATTTCCCAAGAGAAGTCAGAGCAGAAATTTAAGCAGGTTTAATATGTCTTTGGAAGACTAGCATATTCATCTATTTTCTTCTTTTCTTTCAATTATTTTCACATTTCCCCCCAAATCCTGGATTTCTCAATCTTCTAGGAGACAACTATTATTTATCTTTATGAATATTTCCCCTTCAAAATATGGAATATGATTAATTTCCCTGAGAAAACTGTTTTATAATTATTCAAGTTTATTCTTCTAACTGCCTTCTATATCCACTTGAGAAAATGTGTACCACCTTCCTTTTTCCCTTCAGTCAAGAGTATAAGAAGTAGGGAAGCCAGTGCAAATTATCAGGGTCTTGAGGTGAGAAGGGGTCCTGAGACCACACTAAGTTTCTTATCAATTAAAATCTCTTTGGAAAATTTGACTGAGAGCCCTGAAACAAACCTTTCACCAGGTTGTTGACTTTTGATATGCTTCCTGTTTTCTCCTGTACTTATTTATGGAGAGTTAAATTATGATTACCCAAATTGTGGCATGCAAAACCATGAAGTTAATTTTCTCCGTGTCTCTGTATCCATGCCTTGGTAAAAGTATGTCATTAAAATACAAACATGAGAACAACAGGAATTTACTATTTACTATAGTTTAGTTTTTTAAGGTAGAAATTTGGATATGTCCTTTATTCTTATTTCAATTTCATATGATCAAAAAAAAAGCTATAAAAAACCTGTTTTCTATGTTATGAAAACTGCATACAGAAATATAAGTTTATAAAACAAGTACATTACAAAAGATATTATTTATACTATAAAGGATGCCAAGGGAGCTACAGCAGGTAATCTTGTGTGTGTGTGTGTGTGTGTGTGTGTGTGTGTGTGTGTGTGTGTACCACTTACGCAAAATAATATTTTTAAATGTGTAAAATAAAATAAAAATAATTTCAAAAGAAAACAATTATATTGAAATAGCTATCATAATTTTTTAAATGGAGGTAGAATAAATATGTGCAGCATTTTGTAACACATTAATAACAAGATCTAGTGGTAGTCTGATAACTATTCTAATTTTAAAGTAGTGATTTATATATATTTATGCTATAGTTCATGATTTCTGCAATAACTATAATATTAAAGTTTCAGTGACAAAGTCACAGGTACTAAAAATGCAACTGAAGTTTATTACTTACATTTATAGTTGAGAGAAATGTTAAATTTCATTTAAAAGATGGAAGTTAATAAAATTAAGTTGCTCTTTTTTTCTCATCAAAGTCACGGACCCCCTCCCAAAGCAAAGAACCCCTAAGCAGAGGGATCATAAGTGAATCTTTCAAATAGCTTCCTAGTATACTCAGACCTTCAATATAAAACATTTTTCACCTTGTAAGAGTTTTTCAGCAACTTTATATCATGAGCTCCCTTCTAGCCTATTTTTTAGTAGTTGAGAGTTGCACAAATTAATTATAAATGGTTCTCGAAAGTGTAATAGTTAACAGTATATGTAAGTATTAAAATTAATGAAAATATTTCTAAGAGAAACTAGTATTTCTGCATTATTTCAATTAGTTTTAAGAGACACGCAGCGTCATTTGAGAATGTAATTAGAAAAAAACAAAATAAATAGCAAAGCAAATATGTATTCTGAAAGAAAACAACTAAAATACTATGAGAATCTAATTCAATCTAGAAAAAAAAATTATTGTTAAAAAAGTTTTGAGTCTTAGATGAAGATTTTTGGAGCTATTTTTTTTTTTTAAACTATGCACCCATACTCACAAACATACAAGTTAAGAATAAAACTATTTGGAAAAAGTTTTAAAACATTACTATTGAAAATGTCATGAATCACTGCCACTTGAGTCCTTCTAAATTGCAATAAATTGTTTAACGAAATCAGGCAAAATTTCTAACTGAAATGAATCAGGAGGAAGAGAAAGTAAGAAAAGGAGAGAAAGCGGGGAGGGATAAAGGAGAGAAAGGGAAGGGAGGAGAGAGAGACACAGATGGACAGACGTATTCCTAGACATGAAAGGCATACTTTTGATCCTGCTCCTTCAGAATCTTCTTTTTTAGAAATTCCATGTTTAAAGTTAGTTTCCCCCAATACTATAATTCTCTCTTGTTAAACATTTTAGTGTCTATTTAGTCAGCAAAGCAATAGATCTTTTGAGTATATAGAGATAATAGTAGGGATACACAAAGGAAGGAATTGAAATAATGTGGTAATAAAATAATGGAGAAAAATAGGAAATTTATGAAGGAACCTAAGACAACAATAAAATATATAGTATTATCAAAACAATTTTAATTAGAGACAAAGGAACATAAATATAACACAGTTAGGCTTAAAATTTTGAATTCTCTCTTTTTTTTTCAAGATTGTCTGTGGACAGACCACATGGCATTTGGACATGAATTAAGATATGCATTATACAACAGTATTTTGTTTTTTTCAGTGTATCAGCTGATTTAAATATTTCAATTCTTCTATCCTCAAAAATGAAGTTAATTTTTTAAAAGGTAAAACACTTCAGCTAAAGTGGAAAAATTTAGGCTAAAATTAAATACAAAATATAAAGAAAGTTTTGATTTATCGTGAGCATTGAGATAAAGTTTTATTTTAATGGTCACCTCAAATATTTGAAGATAAAAATTATATTCAGTGAACAATACTCTGATACCACTTCCCCTATGTCTACACTTCATAAACTACAAGAGACATCATGAGTCATCATCCAATTTTCGTCAGAAGATTCAAAACATCCTGCACATTCCTATCTCTCCCCCAAAACTTCCCCTTGGAGAATTATAGTATTATGCAGTGTCTAGTGTCATTATTATAACCATGAAATAATTTTTTTGAAATCCTTCTAAAGTGAATGGAAACTTTTAGCATATTTAACATCATTCCAAATGATAACATGGAAGGTTTTCTTCTATGGAAGGTTTCCAAAACTGCAAATCTATTATACAAAACCCTACTGGTCATTTGAAAGACCTAGTTAACTAAATAGAAAGTACCTCATAGGTATAAGGCACTGTATTAAAGCAGTCACTATAAAAGATCACCTCAAAGCATGGCTACTTTCTTCTAATGATCTAAAAACTGAAAGAGATGATATGATTTAAATATTGGTATAGATATAGATACAGATGCCAATCTATAACCACAATAGAAAGTATTTTGTAATGGATCTCTTCCCCTCTCACCTACTCAAGGGTATCCTTCTCCTGAATCATCAATATCTCCTCTCCATGAGCTCATACCAACAGCACTCAACAAATAAAATCCCATTTCTAAACACATTCCCCTTTAGCTCACAGCCCTTCTACTATTTTCGTTCAGGAAAACTCCTTGGAGTAGCCAAGACTTGCAATCTTTAACTTTTTATTCTCTCTAGAACCCACTGCAATTAGACTTTTGTCCCCATCACAACACCAAAGTATGAAGGCCACCAATGATCTTCAGAAGACAATGTCAGTGGTCACTTCTCATTCGTCTTATTAATGAATGCGTTTGATATCAAATGCAGTTGCATTTGATACATGATCATTCTCTCAATCTTGAAACACATTATTCACTTTGTTTCTAAGATGTCTTTCTTTACTGGTTCCTTCTGCATTATGGATTACATTATTCATCTCCATTCTTTTTCATGGTTCCTTTTCATTTTCTGACCTCTCTACACTGAAGTGGTTCAGGGCTCAGTTCTTGGAATACTTAACTTTACCTACTTTCTGGACAGTTCTTAATCCTACATGCATATTAAAATCATGTGGAGAGCTTCTAAAGGATGCTGATGCCTTGGCCCCATTCCATTGCATTCTAAGGGTAAAGCCCAGAAGCTCTTACTACAAATACCCAGGGTGTCAGGGTTGAGACCCCAGTCCTAGGTGATCCTATCCACTGAACATTCTGTACTCTAGTGACTCACAAAACGTGTCTCCACCTGCAGACCTTTCCTCTGAACTCCAGACTCCTCTATCCAACCACCTATTTCACATCATCACTTGGATAGATAACAGGCATTTTAAATCCAAAGTGTTGAAATTCAAACTCCTGATCTTCCTCCCCAAACCAAACTGTTCTTCTCACAGTCTTCCAATCTGCATTAATTATAGCTCCATACTTTCAACTGCTCAGGTCAAATAAGTCAGAGTCATCTTTAATTCCTATCTTTCTTTCACAGTGAAATTTCATCCTTTAGTAAATCTTACTTTGCCTTCAAAATATATCCATATGCAACATCTTGCCACTGCTACTCTGACCCAACTCCGTCATCTCCCATATGAATTATTGCAAGAGTCACACAGCAGGCCTCTTCTTCTTTGGTCCTTGTGTACCTGTAGCCTACTCTTAGTACAAAAGGCAGGCAGTGCTTAAAAATGGTTAGTCAGATTATGTCAATTATCTGCTCAAAATTTGCCATTGGCTTCCCAGTTCGCTCAGATCAAAATCAAAACTCTAGCTTATTAGGCCCTCCATTATCTGCTCCCCACTTCATTGTTCAGTTCTTAGAGCCATCTGACATTAGAATAAGATACCTGAATGTATCTAATATCTTTGGTTACCTCCAGGAACAACACAAAAGGAAAAGGATTCTATTAACATCTTGTATTAAAAATTTGTCAGATTCTCAAAGAAGCCGATGAATCAAAAATGATCAGCATCACTGCGTACAAGACTACCACAATTAGTCAAAATTCCAATTTATTATAGGTTAAGTCTTAACTTTTTCAAGTCTTTTAATGTGTCCTACTCTTCACAAGCAAATATAAATTTAACATTTTAAAATTAAGCTACCATTTTTTATTTTTCTGAATTATGTTTCCTTATTCATCTTTTCTATACTTTTCTTCTAAGGCTTTAACTGCTTGTTTACTTGTTTATGTTTCATTGTACATCCTTTCTAATACTACATTATGTGTAAAAGCTATTATTAAATGCAATTAGAGGCGTTAACAAACCAAAATATAAGAAGTTATCAACTTCCATCAACCTGTGGTCCAAAACAAAAAGTGTCAAAATTGGAACTCAGAATCATAAATGCCTGCCCTGTCAATGCCTTATGTTCAAGTGCAATTACTGCTCCTGGAATGAGGTAGGAGTAGAACTTGATATAGGCATTTAAACTATTTGAAAGGTTACATTTCCTCATATAAAGCCATTTCATAAAAGTTACTCAAAGGCTTCTAATATTAATCGACTATGCAACTCATACAGGATGGAGTCATGTAGGTTAACCATTCACTAAAGGCTTCTCTGGTTGCTCAGATCTCTTGTTATTATAATAGATGTGCATTCACATAATTCAGTATACTGAATTCTAGATCTAAACTGTAAAGAAATGATATGTTGGCTTGTCAAGAAAGTGTCATTATTACCTTCTTAAAATTTTCAAACTTTCTCTTTCTCTTGAATTCTTTCCAACCAAATATAAACATACTCAAATCTTTCTCATACTAAAACAAAATAACACAAAATAAACAAAATGGCCTCCCTGACCCACACTCCTACTCTGGAGTTTGGCCTTTTTGGAGCTATTGTTTCCTCACATTCCACTCCCCACGTCACACTGGCTTCTCCATGAAAGTGTCTCTTAATTAGGTCACCAAATGACACCCACATTGTTAAATCCAAAAGAATTATTTCAATACTCATCCTACTGAAGGTGTCGACAATAACTGGTTCAGTATCTGTTGCAGTCCTCTTTCTCTCCTTAAAACACTCCTTCCCCAGCCTCTATGACACCACCCTCTCCAATTTGTTTCTTTTCTCACCCTTCTTATTATTTGCTCTCAGCCAGATAATCTTCCTCTTCTCTTTGCTCTAATCTCTCCCCTAGGCTATCTTATCAGTGCCATGGTCTCACTCTGATTTATTCTATCTGACATCACCTCTGGAGAAAAGTCTTAACATTCCGTGGGATTGTCTCCCAAGCGCTCAAGCCTAACCCACATTCCTGTCCCACCAAACTGGCTGGCATTCAGTGATCCCTGAGTCACTTAGTTCTCATCCATCTGACCTTTTATCTTAAATCTCTACTTAAGAAAACTCACCCAGATTCAGTTTCCAATATCCTCTCTAAGAGAACAAATGTAAATTAGTATGCTGGCTTCTAACTCCTCTCAGGCTCCAGTGTATATTTTCAAGTTCTCTTGGACTGTGTACTATCATTTGAAACTGAACAGGTCTAAAATTCAATTTACACTCAGCCTCAAACTACATTCAGCTATTCCTCATGATTTCCTAATTTCTATTCACTTCCACAGCGAATGGAACTACAAAATTAATGACAGTCCTGCTTAGGCTAAATGTCTGACTGCTGCTCCACCTCTATTCAGCTTTAGCCTTGGCCCAGGCCCCTCACACAATCCTCAAACCCTAACAAAAACCTTCGAGTTCTCTACTACCTGCCTTGGCACAGCTCTTTGTGTTGAAAGTAATCTTTCATCTTAGAGAAGCTAGCTGACCGATTTACTTAGCTTTATTTTTTGACCTAACAAAAAACATCACCTAAACTTTTCAACACTGTACAAACAAAAGAATTAAAACTTTGGTGTATTAATAGGGTCGTAAGATTTGTTCGATTCTTTCCATTTAGCCTATTATTCTGAAGCTGAGTTTCTAAAATAGTCGCTTCACTCTGACACCCCACACCGCAAAGTTTCCTGGCCAATTTATCTGTATCTCCATTGTTTTATTTCCTCCCCACCCATCTCCTGAGTGAATGCTAAGCTAATTTAAATTCTTAGAGCGGTGGCCTGAAACGGCTTGTCTATAAAACCAAAAAAACCAAAAGTGGAATTCATACACAGCTGATAGCATCTACTCCTTCTCTAACATAGACTGCAAAGCTGTCAGCTATTATAAAAGAAGTGCTCACAGATTTGACGCATATTTAAGGTGTTTCTATGTTACAAATGTTAAATTATATATATATATTTCAGGACCTCATAAAATCTTCCCTTTGCTCCTCATCAAATAGATGGGTATAAAAATAATTTACTATAAGTCATAAATTATATAGTTAACCTATTTTCTTAAAAAAGTGTATTTAAATATTTACTTTCAGCCCTAAAGTAACACTTACCACTTAAAAATATTTTAAATAGATAATTGTTTGTCGTTTTTAAGAACAGCTGATTAAATATTTCAAGTAAATTAAAAGTGATGATTTATAATTGCAGAATGGTTTATACTTTGACATATTCAACTTTGATCATGCCTGCTCTCTACACACATACACACACCTTTCTCTTTGTATTACTGTTGTTCCATAGTTTGTTAGCTGAGCAGTGAAATTTATTAAAATCCCGTTTTTCATTGAACTGGCAAATATTGCATCGCAAAGCAGAATTCCAAACCTTTCTCCCACACAATTATTCTGACACGGGATAGAAGGCACTGTGTCTGGGAAAATAGAACAAAATATCATCCAGGCACATTAAGCGCTTTGAGAAATGCAGCAACATATTTTGCCAAAGTCCCAGAAAATTGGTTTCTGGAAGCTCAGATTATAACACTACGGTCATACCATAAAGTCCTATTATAATCCTTTCACTAAAATACTAGAACTTCTACAATTACAGGCAAAACTGAGAACTTCCTATGGATAAAAAAAAAAAAAAAGGATTTTACAATACTACTAAAACAAAGAATAAACCATTCAAGTTCAATTTTACTTTTCTAATTATTTTTCTGGTTTTAGGATTTGGGAATGTGTAGTTAACTGAAAACTGTATAAAATAAGGAGAACACTTCATGGGGTTGGATGCAGGAGTTCTGAGTTCCAATCTTACCTCAGTTGAGTTTCTTTTCGCCTTTTTTTTTAGCTCAAATATTTATACTCTCTTTTATCTCTCCACATTCTCTCCTTGAGGATTTCAGCCATTCCTGAGGTTTTGACCATTATGTCTACCAGATGTTAAAGAATAAGTATCAAAGTTCTCCGGTTTATATTTCTTACTTGCTTCAGCATTTACTGAACACTGATGATAAGCCAGGCACTAGGCTGTGTGCTAGAATTTAAGGGATAAACAAGACGAGTCTTTGCCTTCAATGAGACTACATTTTAGTGCAGGAAGACAGACAGGAAAACAGATAAACTTCAGTATCACTTTGTATATATATAGAGGGTACCATGGAGACCCAAAAAAGAGACAATTAGCCCAACATTGAGGATCAGGATATGATTACTGAGTTAAGTTCTGAAAAATATGTGCACAGGTCAAGAAGGCAAATAAAGTTATGAGAACATTCCAGGCTGAAAAGAAGCAAAGGCATTCAGCTGTGTCACTTAACCATGCGCGAAGGAACCTTTAAGCATTTCAGTGACAGCACAATTTCAGGTGCAAGGAGTTAGGTCAGGATGATGAGGCGAGAAAGGGAAGCAGTAAGGTCAAGGAAAAATGTTTTTTTTTTACCATTTTACCAGTGATTCTCAAGGAAGGAAGGGACATATATGAGTCACTTAGTGGGCGTTTCAAACTGTCCTGCTCAATTGTGCTATATCCCCTTTGAAGGCTCTGTGCCTGCCTCACCCAGACTGTCTCCCAGAGAGTCACTCCTACGAAGGGTATGTTGCCCTGTGCCTATGGTATGTTCTGAAAAACTGCTACATTCGGAATACAAGGGGAAATACACTGAAAAGAGGGAAAGAAGGGGAGTCTAAAAACAGAGACAGAGAAAGGTCATAGAGATAAGCCAAGAGGCCAGTTTAAAGGAAAAAAAAAAAAAAAAAGAACCAGTAAAATCGGAGGACTGAACTTAAGTCCTTCCATAGGTCCAAGGACTTCCTAAAGAGCTTGTTAGCTTCCTAAGGTCAAAAAGTCTAAACCCAATTCATTGGTTTCATTTTTGATAATAGTTCATGACTAAAGTATAAAAAGATTGTAAAGGAAATTAGAGTGCAGGTACAGTATTTATTACAGGTAAGAAGGCATCCTGGTTTCAGATGACTGATCTACGAATTTCTGCATTATTGGAGAGAAAATAAAATATAATGTTTCAAAGAAATATACAGTATAATTGATATAAAATGATGTCCTTCAGAGAAGTCATATATATCTGGCTATACAGCTTCAGAAGAACAGGGCGTTCGAGGCTGTGTACGGACTAGTTCTTTCTCACCATTTCAGACTCATTTCTCCTAACTTAACTTCTTAGCAACAATAATTAGTTTATGGGTCACTGCACAAAATGCATGATTCCTTAAGGCCCCTTCAGCCTTGAATTCCTCCCTCAACTCCCTAGTCTCACCTTATCTTTCAGATCTCCATCCAGGCATTGCCTTCTCCAGGAAGCTAACATACCTGACCTCTCCCTGCGTGCTCCTTAAGAATGATGATGAAAACCAGAGGTAACATTTCGAATATTTCATCTGGGCCAGCTGTGTTCTAACTCAACTAAATACAGTATCAACTCCTTTTCACAACAATCCTATGAAGTAAGTATTAATAATATCCCCATCTTATAGATAAGACACTGAGGCACAAAGAGGTTAAGAAACCTACCCAAGGACACATGGCAAGTCAGTGGTAAAGCCAATATATGAACCCAAGACTAGTTCCAGTCTATGCTCTAATGACTAGCGTATATTTCCTCCGTGTGATTAAAAACAAGCCTGATTCTGGGTGCTGCTTCGTATATGATGCTCCCGACTCTCTTGTTCAGTATTTGTGTTCGATGAGCTGCTGGGTTTGGATATACATTTCTCTATAAATACTAAATCTATAATACCAACATGAAGTGTAAATTATCAAACATTGCTGAAAAGCATAAAATCTCTTCTAAAAATATCTTTGCTGGAACTTAATTTTTACAAAATTGTACAGCTGTAACTGGAACACCTAAAATGTGTTAGGATTTGCCATTCCTAGGATAAGAAAACTATCTTAAAGTCTAATGAAAACCCTTGGCAATTTGAATGTTATATGATACTAAATTATGCTATAATTATTTCAAAGGTCAAGAATCTTAAACATTTAGTCTTAAAACTCTACACTGGGTGATGCAATCATAAAATTAAAGTATGTATGAAAATATTTAATTAAACAAAACAAGTAGAAATCTACTAATTTAAATACCTTTAAATAAAATGTACAATATTTTCTCACATGGTATTTTTTTCCTCTATTGCATAAAAAGAACTTTTTACAAGAACATTTTTATAATGAACATGAGCACATACTTTATTTTCCATTGCTTGTTTCAAGAAAGAGGAGGATAAAGTGGTTTGGAATAAAACATTGTATTGCTTATTAACTCCTGGGAAACTCTTTGAAGCTAAAGTACTGGGGTATCACTGTAAATTAACAAGGAAAAAAAAAATGACTCAGACACAGTCCAGGCTTTTGGTAATTTGGAGTCTAGTAGAGAAGGAAAATGAACATTGAGTATAGGTGTGAGAATTTTTTTTTTAAATTTTAGTAGAAAGGCAAATCTATACTAATAAGAAGATCCCTGCCTCACTTGCAGCTGTAACACCAACATCCAATATGATATTGTAATGGCCAATAAATTACCTTTTACTCAGAAGACTTTAATAAGGCAAAATATCAGTGGTTAATAGCATAGACTGTGGAGCCAGAATTGTCTGGGTTTAAATCTCAATTCTATCATGTGCCAACTGACTTTGGTGAGTTCATTTAACCTATCTGTTCCTCAGTTTTCTCATGTATAATCAGATAATTACATAAAATTCATAGAATTACAGTGCTTTTGGGAGAATTAAATGAGTTCCTGTGAGCAAAGCAGGTAGAACAATACCTGGTATATACAATGAATCTATGGAACTAACTACATAAATCAACATAGCTTAAAAAGAGAATATGATGGAGCACATGTCTCTTTGCATTCAGGCTTTAGGTAACCCATAGTTAAAGACATATTAAAATATGTCACCAACCCACTGTCTCAACTATGTGGCTAGGACAATCAACTCCGTATAAGCAACAGATCCATATCCTAGCAGTCTTTTCCAAATTTGGTCAGTAAAACCTTTAGTGTTCTTAATGAAACACTATGAAATGGTTTAATATTGAATTCTGTCATCTGAACCAGAAAAATGCCCCTCTACTTGTCAATATTATTTATGTGCAATACAAATATCATAACCATAAGCACCACTTATATAGGGAAAAAAAAAAAAACACCGCCAAACTGGGCTTGGTAGATATTTTTTGAGGTTTTCAGTGAATATTCTTTTACTATTCATTTGATCATTTTGCTGAAAGAACAGGCATAGATGATGAAGACAAGAAAAATGTGCAACAAAAAGAAAACCACAGAACTGAAAACATTTGAGCTATTAAATCTCCCCATTGTTATTTCTTTTTAAAAAATAATTTCTAATCATTTTGATAAGTTTCACAAATTGAGCCTGTTCAGAATTTTCTGTTCTGAAATATAGGCCTTCTGAAATCCTGATGCTATCCCTGTTCATCAAAACTCTTTCTGCTGTTGCCTTATTCTATTCTTCAGGTATTAGATTTCTCCTCAACCAAGTATCCCTCATAATCTACGCAGCAAAAGATCTGTCCTGAGAGTGAAGCAGCTTTGCTGTAGAGAGAGCATCACAGAATCTTGAAATCAAAACTTACTTTGAAGATTTCTAAAGCACACCATTTTATGGGGGGGCGGGGGGCGGGGAATAAGCCCCAGAGAAACCCAAGTCTCCCAGCTAGCTGATGGCAGAGCTGAGAATGTTTTCTTTTAAATTTGCCATCTACCAGTTCTGTGCTTGTTCTGTTTGTTCCTTTGTTTAACTACGGCACAATGCCAGAAAATAAACTTAACTTCAAAACTGAAAATCAGAAACAACAAAGATTTCAGACCACAACCTTAAATAGCGAAAAAAAAAGCATGAAGACATCTAACTTTGAGAAAATATGAACTTGGACAATGGAATTTACAACAGTCAAAACAAAATAAACCTACAACTGGCTAAATTCTATAGCCTAAGAGTGAAGTTATGGATAGGAAATTGTACAATGTATTTAGTTATCTTCATTTTGTTTTATACTCCTTATGCCCCCCAAACCCAATCAGGAACATGTTTTGTGATAAAATCAGGATTACAAGGGACTTCTCTTATTCATATCTTTGTGGTGGGCCAAAAGTGTATGTGTATGTAAGAGGGGAAAATGAAGAAGGGAAAAGGGAGAAGGGGAGGAAGAGAGATTTCGTTTATATACTATTGATTTTCCTTTTCCTTTATATATTGCTCATAAAGCTTCATTATTCACACGTGATATTATAAGTAAGAAAATAATGAAAAATTTTATAAAAATTCCATAAGCAATTTCAAGTTGGAGTGATATGTAAATGTTACTATTCTTTACAATAATTAAATATCAAATGGAAAATAAGAGGTTAGGGGCATAATAAGTAAATTCAAATGTATAAAACAAGTAGAATTCAATTGCATTCAATTATTTTATCCAATCACCTAGAAGCAAAGATCCTCTAAAGAAAATTGCATTGCCTTCCCAACTCCTTGGAGAGCCAGTTTAGTTAACAGCCTACCTATGCTTCAGAGATGACCATGCAGCTAACATGTCAAACTCATTTTAAAGTGTCAATCATGTCCCTTTCAATCTAATTAGTTTGGAAAGTAGTGTCACTGACCTGGATCTATGCAGACCATTTATTATCATATCATTTGATCAACCTAACACTTTACCTTAGTTGAGTTTGAGACACCTGTAGCCAAAATGTAATATCCTTTCTTCCCTTCATTATGGGTAACTCTCAATATGATTTCCTATTTACAACTTAATTTATCTCTATGAATAAGCACGGCCAATTTCAGAGGCATCCATAGAATTTCCATTATTTAAGATTTCATGAAAATTATATATATCAGAAAATAGAATATTTGAGTTGTGATGCTCAAGAATGGCTAAAAAGCAGAAAGAGGAAGAGCAGAGGAACAAGGATACTTTGGGAGAAATGTGAGACCTTAGGTATAGAGGGGAGATTATTCTTTTTTAAATATAATACAGCAAGCTATTTATATATTTAAAAAAAATGTCTGTAAGTTATAAACACATTGTCATCACCTGGGTTTGTGTTATAATAACAGTAAGCTTTCTCAGGTTCATAGTAACCTTGACTTTATTTAACCTGGGCAAGGGCAGGATGAGGCAGAATTGAAGAGATAATAACTAGTTCCTACGAGGAGCTAAAGGCAAGGCCGCAGTGAGCTTGGAATGGGGCAGGATATCAGGGTGGTTGGTGGCAGCACTGGTGGCCAGAAGACACTGGTCAGTCAAGCAACAGAGATCACCTAGCCCACTCCCTGGCAAGAACATGAAAATTAACAAATCCTTTTCTGGTTTTAGTTTTACATATTTAAGAATCGATTTACAAGACAAAAATACAAGCAGGTAATCTTATCTCTGAACCACAGAATAACATACTACATTAGGAAGAAAAAAAATACTTACACATGTTCATATGTCACTGTAATGTTGTATTCATATTTTTAAATGTGGTATAAAAAAAAAAAGAATAGCAGTTATATTTAAAGTAATGACTACTCACTTTAGGAGACAATAATCTAAAAGTAGGATGTCAACTACAAATATTTCCTTTCATAGCCGGTGCTCTCCTTTAGGAAAGTTAAGTTGCATTTTACCAAAATCTCTGTTTGTCTGGCAAATGAGCAAGATTCTTCATTTAAGTTTGCTTGATCAAATAATTATTAGTGAAAACTATTTTATACCTGGTCAAATAAAATATGCATTTATCTCAAACTTACCTTCAGGTGAAGAGCCTGGCTTTTGGGAAAAGACTGCATTCACTCTACTCTTCTTACTGATATCGCTGTTTACGGACAAGCTGGATTGTATTTTTCTATGCATTTTTTGCGAAACAGGTGCTGAAAGTTTTTGATTTTCTGAAGATACATATTTGTCCCCATGGTGAATTCCATTTCCATTGCTCAGACTTTTGTGGCAGTTCTTTACCTTGCCTATTTCTTCTTCACTCAGTTCCTGGGCTGAAGTTTGAAGCTGAGGCAAGCGCTGAGGTTGGGCTATGTAAAAAAAAACAGGAAAAGTTTATCTGGTTAAAAAAGAAATTAATATTTGAAAATAATCAAAATACATTCAGTAGCATACTTTTTTTGGATTTCACCCATGATACTAAAAATAAAGAGGAAAGGAAAAGAAAGTAAAATACTAATAAAAATGGACATAATGATAATAAACATGAAATGTAACATAAATAATAACAAATAAACATAGAGAAAGTATACTAAAAAGGAAAATGAGAAAAGGAATCCTCAAAGGCAACTTTACCCAATGGATGTAAAAAGAGAAGAGAAAACAGTGTTTTCTTTGTAAAGAAAATTTAAGTTAGAAATCTAAAAAAAGAATTCAATCCTCATTCAACAGTAAAAGTGGATTGTTTTATACGTACCAAGTCCTCTTTTGCTAGAGACACTAAAGTATTCTCTTGCTATCCCTGATAACACTAAACTATTCAATTATCTTTTGAAATAAAAGAAAAAAGATGTCAGGTATCAAGCTAGATAATATTAGAGAAATAGAGTTTTCTTTTTAATTCCATTTAAAACCCTGGAGAAGAAATTTTTCTTTATTTATTCCTTAATTTGATTTTAAAATAAACCATTTATTAACAGTTAGGAATAGAAAAGTATGTTTTTAATCTGATAAAACATATGTTCCAAAATTAAATGTCGACATTTTAGACATGCTCCCATTTAGGTCAGAACCAAGAAAAGAATCCCTACTTTTCCCGCTCTGATGGAACATTACACTAGAGGTTCTGGTGAAAGCAATAAGCACAAAAAAAGAAATAATAGGTCTGAGTCTTTGAAAGAAATAAACAACATTTTTGATATGTGTATATAATCTAAGAAATTATAACTCTTGAAAAACTAAGAATTAAGCAAGAAATATAGATAAGATTAATCACATTAAATCACAACAAAGTTCCTCTATGCCAAGAGTAACCAAATAGCAAATATACAAGAGAAAAATTAACTCTTCACAATAACAGAAGTAATAATAACTCAAAGCACACCCCACTGTCAAAAAAAAAAAAAAAGCCAAGAGAAAAAAAAAATACCTGTAAGTATCTAGAAATTAAGCTACAAAAAATTAGGCACAGATTTTATAACAAAAATTATAAAACTTTATTGAAGGTCATAAAAGAAAGACTTAATAAGTGTAGAGAGTATAAAGGTTAATTCTGATACGTTAATTCTCTCCAATTTACTTATTTAGTATAATTTCCATAAAAATTCCAACAGGCATTTTTATGGAACTTGGCAAGCTAATTCAAAAGTTTATAAGGAAGAGTAATCAAGAATCACTAAGGAAATTTTAAGGAAGAAAAAGAGAATTGTGGGACTTGACTTACTAAATAAAGAGTCTTATTAAAAATGACAGTCAAATATGTGGTGACAGAAATCTAATTATAGGAGATGAACACACAATGCAATATATATATTCCTTATTGTTAAATTGTACATCTGAAAGGTATTGGATTTCATTAATCAATGTCATCGTAAAAATTAATTTAAAAAATAAACTAAAATAAATTAAAAAAGAAAAAAAAGAAAAAATTGACAATAACTAAAGCAGTACGGTGCTGGTCCAGATATAGACATATAAACCAATGGAACAGCAGAAAAAGTTCCTAAAATGTATGTGTGTGTGAATGTAAATGCATGTATATCTCATACAAGTAAATTCTAAATGTATTAAATGCCTATATATGAAAAGCAAAACTTTTTAGCTTAAAAGAAAAATATGAGGCTATTTTAGTAGCATGACACTAAGGAAGGTCAAACTAATTTGATTCTTTGGATAATGAATCATAAAACAAGCAGGATAACTAGTCAACATCCGTGATGCCCAGCACTTCTGAACACCCTAACAGATTTTTGGTAAGTTCCTCTGTCCCATTCCTAGACCCCTCTGCCGTTAGGAAGCAGGTATGTGACAGAAGTTCTATCAAGCAGAAGTGTGCTTTACATGTAGAAGTGACCAATGCAAGATGGTAGCCACACCAGGGAGGTGGAGCCTCTAAGCCCAGACAGTGAAGAAGGTCTTGGAAGTGGTGTTTTCAATAGAGAAGCCCCATTAAATACATAGGCATGATCCTTGGCTGTGTAACTTTAGGGCTTGTCTCTGTGCTGAAATTAATTTATTTTCTATTTAAATTAACCAAAATGGATTCTGGCTTTTGCAGTAAGAGCCCTAGTTGCTCCCCAAAAGTTATCTGTTTACATAGATTAAGTAATGAGATTATTAAAATCAACATTTACCTTGATTATGTAGCTCCTAAACAAAGTTATCAAATCATAGGTAGCATTTCAGTTAAAAACAAGAGCAACAACAAAAACCGTCCGTGGTCAAAATTTATTATTTTATAATTTCTTGGAATTTAAAAAGCTAAAACTGCTGTTTTAATTAGTGTTATTTTCCATTTATGATTATGAACAGTTATGAAATGTAAACTAAATCTGAATAGTAAGAACTCTTCAACTTAAAAAAACGTATCGCCTGCAAAGCCATAAGATATATATGGCATTGATAATGTCTAAAAGGGACTGAATATCTGTGACCTGCAGAACAGCTAAGACTGGATATATATTTTTATCAAAGAAGTTTGCATTTGAGTATGCCTTTGGCACACATTGTTGACTTCTGTTCTAGTTCACATATCCTATGTCTTTTGAAGAAAACTATCTTAATGTATCAAAATATTTTACTCATGAATGTACATATTTCAAGAAGACAAATTCATTTTTGATTTAAGAAAAGCATGCTTTCATACCAAGTCTATTAATATTTGTAACTGATTTATAAAATTAATACATAATTCCTCTTACAGTTTTTTAATCCTTTAGTAATAAAGAATAATTGTCTAAAAATTAAATATTTGGGAATACCACAAATTAATGGTTGTAAAATGTATCAAAATATTTTGTTTTTCTCCTAACTTCTGATGAAAAGGAAAAAAAGAAGAAAGGTTACTTCTCTGTTTAAAAGCTATATACACCTTTCTCATAACTAAAATCAGCAATCAAAGCATCTGCAAAAGGAGATCTATTTCTTATGGGTGAGCAGTCATTTGATCTAGAGATTAATTTGCTGCTCCTGAAACTTCTTGTATCAACTAGAATGACATCCTAATGACTGCTATTGAACATAAAGCTAGTTATGCATATTTATTTAAAAGGATGCCAAAGAAGACAGTTAAACCTAATTTGGTGTTCTTTTCAGAGCACTTTCCAGCAATCTCACCAAATAAATTGAATGTGTTGGGCCACTTTTTCTCTAAAAAGAATAATTTAAGCAATCTAAGAGCTTGATTACTTTGAAATGTCACTGACCAATGCTGGGGAGACTCGTCAATCAAAAATGTCCTGTCATAATCCATAAATCAAAACAAATTTAAAATTATTATTTTAAAACTTAAATTAAAAACTACTGTTATAGTTAAACATTCTGAATAAATAAAAGTAAAGATAGTAAAAGACAACTATGTCTTGTCACCAAATTCTAAAACTGACAGATCTGACCTTTTTCTACTATCAAAGTTGACTATTTGCAAATTACTGGGTATGGGCAAAGTGATATTCAAACACATCTTTAATGATTTATCTACATTTCAGTCTTCAAAATGATATCTATTTCTGTTGGCAGATAAATGATTGTACATTTATTTTTCTTTCACTGTTACCTAATTATTTCTACTATCAGTTGCATTATGTTCAGGTAACCAAGTATTATCTCTTCACTCCAGTTTTTTTTTAACATTAAAACTTTCTTAGTTTTATTATTTTTTCAGATGCATGCAGCAAATGTCAAATAAAAACTGAAGAAAACTTAGAGATATTAGTTATCTCAACAGACATTTATTTTAACTTAATTGATAATTTTTCATGAGTGCGACTTGAATCTTACAGTAAAAAGACAACTAAAACCAAGTTGGAAACACGATTTTATTCTCAAATAAAGAATAAAAACATTTGACTGATTTAACCATAACTACCTGGCTTTAAACAGATTTCTTTTCCTTATTGTGTGTGGCTTTAAAAAAAAAAAAAAAAGCACGCTAATATGGGAACGACACAATGCTCCTTAAAACACAAGTGATGCCTAGGGACCTTCACTCTCCCTTTAATGATCCACTGCTCTCATTCAGCTGTCTTTCTTTTTTCAAATCTTTACATATGTGACAGCTCTCAAAAGTAGACCATAGACCATCTGGCATTTTCAGAGGTGTAACTTGTGCAAATTCAGCTCTATTGGGAGCACACTGCTATCTTCTGCCTTCGTTATAAAGGGACAATAGAATGTAGAACTTACGAGTTGTTTTGAATTATTCATTTTTTTTGCCTGTATATTCAAGAAATTTTACAAACTCTGCATTTTGTACTACATAATCACATGTGTTAAAGGTACAAAGAAACTTTTTGACACCTTTTTTCTACAGAAAGCTGGCATTTTGTTTGATATGTGAACATTCAGGCATCTGTTATATCATTCTAAACAGGAAGGGTGCTTCTACAAAAGATTCCATTTTAAACTTACTCTATAAGAGCAAGAAAAAAAAAGTATTCTTGATATTCAGTAACAAATACAATACACATCAAAATTTCAAATACCAGTTATATGAACATTCAGCATCTTTAAACTTAGATAGCATTGGTCACCTGCTTACCATATGTGTAAAGAACTTTAAAAAAAATCATTACTCACACAAGGCAGCATGATTGTAATTTTAATGAATAGTTACAAATGTCTTAAGAAATACTGTGCTTTCTATCTAGGTTCAAACGTTTTCAATCAGGAAGGAAACCAACAGAATTAGATGTAGTGATTTTCAATAAAAATAATAAATATGGGAGTAATGAGTCAATAGCATGAACTTCTTCTGATAATGTTTTTTAAAACCTGGGTGATATTGTAGCTTAGTAATAACTATACTTAAAACTGTGGCTGCTGCAGCAGCAACATAAAGCAACATTTTGTTATAGCATATAACCTGTTACTATGTGTAAATCATCTGCAGTTGCTGGTCTCTACATAAATCAGATTTAATAAAATTATAAAAGAATTCTCATGCCACTTAGTCATTTGAAATGATCATTGTGTACATACAAAAAAATCAAAATTAAATGCTTAGGATTTAAAATTGTCAATAACAGAATGATACAGAATGATCTAAATAGAATATTGAAGAGAGAAAATAACTTGGTACAAACTGAAATTACTGTTCCTAGGAATAGTTACAAAGTTTTTACTGGTTGCCCAATAACTCTGCTACTCTGTGGTCACTATGAAACAAACGCACGCATGCACAATAATAATAAGTCACACACACATACAAAGCGAGCACACACACACACACACACACAGTATGTATGGTAATGGTAGAGAATTTATATATATACATATAAATTTATATATATATAAAACAAAAGTGTTTTATAATATAAATATATAATATACATCTATGTATACAGCTTTAAGTTACTGCAATATATACTAATATATTAAACCTATATTACTTTATTATTATAATTTAGGCTAAAATCAACTAAAATAAATGTGCTAATGGACAACTCTGTTCATCAGCTCGGTGTGCAGACCCTAGGTGGCCCCTGCACCCTAGCATGTAAACAGTCTCAAAGTTCCTAATATTTTCTACCTCTATTTCCTTAGTTCTCCTCCATGGGCCTTCTGGAATTTTTTATTTACTTCTTGAGCTTCTGAATTCTTTCATTGTATATTTTATTTTCCTTCTTTATTTTATTTAATGTATATACAAATATATTGAAACAGATTTTGAAACTGTGACTTTTTCTGAAACATTGATCAATTCGAAAAACCCAAATTCTCTGACTATATGATGGGGAACTTGCATCACGAAGGGGATTGTCTTATGATATTGCACATCTAACAGCATTTCAACAGTAATTCAGTTTTCATTACTGCAAAATAAATCACGGGGTGGCAGGGGTTAGAGGTACTTCTCAAAACAAGAGGATAAACGTTTAAAAATTCTTTGGAGAATCATTTTTTTCTGTGTTTGATAAAGAACATTTAGAAAGTACTAAACATTTTAAGTAGAGCCTGAAGGGAGAGACTGCTAACTTTTTTACAAATCCATTCTCCCTTTGTCCTGAGTGCTTGGCTAACCCATTTCCCAGCCTTCCTTGCAGTTGATTGAGCCATGTATCCATGTTAGTTCTGAAGTAATAAGAGAAGAAATTATTTCTGCCACATCTGGGCCTGGGCCTTAGGTCTTGGGTGCGTCCTCTCTATGTTTTCTTTCTTCTACTTGACAGCAACCCAGCTTTGACCACAGCTGAGAGAATATCTTAAGGGATGCTCGAGAAACCAAACAGAAGGAATCTGCATGGCAGCAGGAAGGAGAGCTTCTCACTGAGTGAATGATCACCTCATACAGTTATATAAAAAATAAACTTTTATTTAGCCATGGGATTAATACTGAGATCCATTGTTATAAAACACCCATAGCTTCTACCAAGGCCTACTAACAACTGTGCATAATTATATACATATATATATGTGTGTATATATTATAATATAATATAATATAATATAATATAATTAATATAATATAATATAATGTACTTGAACTACCCTAGCCCAAATGATCCAAAAGATACCATATTTCACTAGAAAAAAAGAAACACAATATATTAGTAGCAATAGAAAGACCACTGCCAAATCCAGCCTGTGGTGGATCTCAGAAAGTAGCTGCTCAGCTTTACAATGCAGGAGGTGGTTAGCGCTGAGGGATGATAATGCTTCATGCAGTTTTAGAGAAAGAGTACCCCGCTATATTCTGCCATTTGAAGACAACTTCATAACTAGCTCAAATTTCAATCCTTACCATGGCTGGGAGGAACTGAGATAGACAGCCAACCATCCTGCTTTGCTCAGGACTCAGAGATGTAGAACTTTCAGTTTTAGAACCAGAACAGTCCCTGACAAACTGAACGAGTTGGTCATTTTTATATCAGAAGCAATTTGTACACAACTATTTTCCATAAACAAAATACTGGCAATAACAGATGGTGGGAAGTGCATAGGCTTCGAACAACACCCACCAGAATTCTAGAGTCAGTATTTCTCAGTTCTGTGAACTCGAGAAACTTACTTCAACTCTCTAGGCATTAGGATCATCACTGGCAAAATAAGATAGAATGAAAGATCCTCATAAGTATGGGGAGGTTTAACTTCCTAGTTCCATACCATTGTTTTTCCCATTCCTTCCCCTCTCCTACCTAATTTTCCCATTTCTTTCTAGTTTACAATTTGGCTTTTATTTTTTTATTCTGTGGTACCAGGTTTTTCTTTCTATAAATCAACTCAAAACCTTCTGTAGATAAACAGTTTTCAAATACATATACAAACATTACCTTTCATTTTTCAGAAAAATTACAACTTGATAGAAAAATATAATCAAAGATAAAGATTGAAAAAAGCAATTGGCATTCTCTTTAAAGATTTGCATGTATTACTGAAAAGTCCCCAGACAATAAACCAATGAATAACAAAAATCTTTATTATATCTCCTCTAAATGTAGCTTTACTCTAATGCTTGTTTTTATCCTCAAATGAATGACAAGTTTGGTCTTACCAGCTATTGTGCATCATAGTTTCTAGTTAACTTATCTGGATAATATGAGCCTACCACTCATACATTTGAGAACAGAATATTGTCAGTTAGAGTTAGCAGATTTCATTATGGATTGCTGTCTGCAAACTTTATTTATATTTTAAAAGATCATACAGCCCTCCCATAGTGAAGATGGGGTTTCTGTCTGTTATGGTATCACTTTATTTTCTGACTCAACTGACAAAGTTGCCCTCTGCTTATAATTACTTATAATTGTATAATAAGTATTTATAAATGAATATATATGTACCTACGTCCTACAGATAATAAATACCCTAACAGTATTTCTTTATGACAGAAAATATTAATTCAATAAAAAGAGCACAAAGGAACCATCTTCCAAAAACCTATTTTACATATTGAAATCTTTATAATACAGTAAGCTTACAAGGAATAATGTCTTCATGTTCTTTTGAAGAATCACGCCTGAGTTTTCTAATAGGTAATAATGGGCATATTCAGGACAAATATATCTTTTTTTTTAAGATATAAAAGGTATTTCTTTTGTTTTTTTAAATAATCAATTATTGGGCAACCAAAATTTTGAAAGTCCTACTGTTACTGTGTTGTTTCAACAAAGAAGCTTTCCTCGGAATCCTCAAAACACTAGCAAGGTAAGAAGTACCAGGTAGCTATTACTCATACTTCAATCTTCAGACCATGAGTTAAACAGCTCTTTGAACTTGCTAATGTTTCACTGTAAGGTTTTAGGAAAAGATGACAAATAATTATTAGTTTTTGTTTTTATAAGTAATCACCTAAAATGCACCTGATTGTCTATCACAACGGGTAGAACATATACAAGTCTTTTTTTTTTTTTCTCAAATCTTATCTTTTTAAAGAACATGTCAGACATACTTAACTAAGTTCAGCAACTACAAACTTTAAGCAATTTATATATAAATTGGTATTGACTTTTCTTCTGCTGTTTTTAAAAAGGTCACTTGACAGTGAAAATAGGTGGATAACAGCTATGAAAAGTATACACTGTAAACCCCAAATATGTGACACTTCAGAATTCACCCAAAGACCACAAAGCATGTAAGCAGACTTCCCATTAAGAAGCACGTGATGCTGTTAAGTTTCAACTTAATACACTTGTAAACACACTAAGAAAAACACAGAAATGCTTTCTGATACAGGTCCTAGAATCCAGTACGTCATTTGAGTGCCATTTGCTCTCCTCCACGTGATAAGAGCTCTCTGGTAAGGGAAGCATAGAAGTCAAAAAACTAGACACCAAGAACTCTGACCTAATATAGAAAATTACATCAGGAATAGGCTGTTGAGATGTGATATTAGCAAAAAAAAAAAGGAAAAGAAAGGCAAGAATGGGAGAAAATAAGATCATCACTCCATCCTAGGCTGGAGGATCAGCAGTCAGTATGAAACGATAGTAAAGTATTTAGTTAAAATAAGCCGCCATCAGTTCTTGGGACACAGATCATGTGCATACTAAGGCTGGAGCTATAGGGTAACTATAAAAAACTACTTATATATCAGTATATTGAACTTCTTATGGCTTTCAGTAGCTGCTACAATAAAACAACAAATTCCACTCTAACTGCCCAAGGTAGAAGCCAACTAGAAAAAGTAGGCAATTTTATTTTTAAAAAGCTGTTTTTACCTGCAAGCAACAGAACCCTAGCCAGCAACATTCAGATACACTGGATATTGTATAAATTCAAGAATGTACTCCCCTCCTCTGTACTGACAAATTTCAAAAAGCCTTCATTGCCTGACTGCAGGCCTTGGTGAGTAGAGCAAGGGCTGGATTTCAGCCCCCACTTGCCTTTGTGCAATTCACAAATACACAACCATAAGCAACAGCCCTGGTAGCCAATGATATGGGACCACTAAAGTTCAGATAGTTATATATGTTAGCTGAGTTTCAGCAGTCAAATTATTTATTACAGTCTAAATTAAGTATGCTGAATAGGTAAAAATGAAGTGCTGGGAAATGGAATAAGAGATATTAGGAAAGAGCATGAGCTATGGAAGCCTAAAACTCCAGGTTTTCCAAGTGTCTCCCTCACCCACTGCCCATCAGTAGTTCATATAACTCATTCACGAGGGATACGGCCTGGGGAAGAAGCAGCTGTAGGGTCAAGCCTACCACACTCAGAAATAGAGCTAGTGACGGGAAGCCATTAAATTGAGACTAAAGGAGACAGAGGGAGCCCAGAGCTCAAAAGTAAAAGTGGCAAGGCAATGGACTGGAGTCAAAGATCATTATTTGACACTTTTTTGGTGGCAGTTACCAGAAAATGGAGTCCTCCATCACCATCTCCAAAGAAAGGACACTGATGCTAACAAAGACATTAAAGAAACTATATTGCTAGAAAAAACCCTATCCTAGCAAATAAAGGCTTGTGATTGTTCCATCCTAAGGCAATCCCTGAATCTAAGTCCCCATTAAAAAAAAAAAAAAAAAAGAACTACTAAGGCCCCTGAAAGAGAAGAATCTTCCTAAAGGCCTTTTCAGAGATGGTGGTAAAGGACATCCAACAAGGGAAATCTTAGTAGATAATCCTGGGATAAGACATCCACTGGCCACAGAACCCAGGCCAACGTTAGGAAAGAAACTCAATAAAGAGTCCCTGCCACAGCACCTTCTGTACTATTTTTAACCAAGGAATATGGGTATTCCCTAAACAAGTACTGTACTTGAGAAGTTACAGTGCAGCTATCTTATATTTCTTTCACCATTATACAATCAGATATGTTTTAAGACATAAGTTACAGGATCATGAGGAGCTACAACCAAATTTGATCAAGATTTCTAAAGCATTTTAGAGAAGAAAAAACATCACCCAGAGTCTATGGATCAATGAGCACATAACATTAGCTCTAGATGTATCATCTAGACGTGACCTCTTTGTTTCTCAGAGAGGCAGAGTACACATTTTTGCTTGAAGAAAAATTAGATCTCATTTAGTAGAAATATTTTGAAATTATATATGGGAATAAAAGGTATCTGTGCATACACACACACACAAACACAAACACAAATGTGTGCTGGTTAGCCAAGAACTGGACCATAGTAGACACCAACTCTTGGTCCATCCAACATCACCCCCTTTTTTCTGGTGGAAATATAAATAGTAATGAGAGTGGGACCTCAATTTACTGACAACAACCCTTCAAAAAAAACACTTTTAGTTACACACATTTTACACATAGAACTTAACACTAGACATTTTCTGACTTGCCTTTGATTATATAGTGAGCTCCTTAAGGATAAGATTCCATCTTCTTAGAGTTCCATCAACCTTATCAAACATATACTTGCTGACAAAGAGCCTTGTGTAATGTTCAGCACCCAGTGGACACTCAGTGAAAATTAACTGATGATGATAAATTATACTAGCTTTTAAGCTGTCACTTGATCCCAGTATATAACAACCTTCCTGAATAAATCAAGCAACAGTTTGCTATTCAATACCATTATAAACTTCATCCTTCGCCTTCATGAGTCTAGGGAATTGCTGTAAAAGCATAATATGAGGATGGTGGAACTATAGCAAGGATTAAAAAAATTATCTATTATAACAAGGGAATTAAAGCTTCAGTTACAGATATCTTAGTATGTGTAGGGAAAAACATCAAAAATACTAGTTAAGTGAACTTTTTAATAATAGTGGAAAAAAAGTCAATACCAATTTATATATAAAGTTTTCCCCCTCCCTAATAAAAGTAAATCTAACTTAATATACAAGTAAAACTGGTATCTCCTTGAGGTTAGAGAGCAATGGAAATGCAAATGAAATCTCATTTAGAAGATATAAAATTATGTAGAGGAAACTATGAATTGCTAACTGAACATTTAAAAAGTAAATGTATTTCCAGTAGCTTATACAATGTAAACCAGAAAAAAAAATGAATTGTTATGAACTCCCCAGTTTTAATATATCTCACAACCCTCGAAGTTCATTGGTGAGTATTTGTTATTAGGATAGCTTTTCACTCTTCAATAAATTCCTTTAAGATATGGCCTGAGACAAAGAAACCCTTGTGCTTTACTCCTAATAAAAATTCTCATTATAGATGAAGCTTTCTCTGACATAATTTGAAACTTTAGGACTCCAAGCAAAGTTCTAAGAATTGACTCTAAGACTAGGATGGTCATAATTATCATGCCCAACCTCTACCTATTAGAGATCTGGTGAACAAGCTGCTTATCCCACATAAATAACACTATTCAAAAAAAAAAAGTGCAATAAAGTTTTCTAAACCTGTGAAGATATATTCATATACATATATTTTAAATTATTTTTTATATGTGAATCATAGATTACAGCTTCATGATAGTGGAAAGCTTTCAATATGTAAGTAAAAATAACACTATTTGCTCATTATTCTCATCTTGTCTTCTATGATGAAACCTCTTCCCTCCTTATATAGGGCTGCTTTAAAATCTGGGAAATAAGAATTTTAGATCCTTGTTGTCATCAATATTTCAAGACTATTTTAACCTCTGTGGGAATGTTACCTAAACATAAACACCAGGAAATGCCTAAACACAGAGTAACAAAGTCATTAACCATATTTAAATATTAACATGAATGAGACTATTTACACAAGCATTTCTTCCTCTAATTTTGCATTAAAACCCAGTAAATCTGTCAAGGTACTTTGGCTGCGAACTAAAGTTATTATAAAATATTTGTTTAGTATATACTATAGTGCCAGCCACTGTTTTATGCATAAGGGATATTACAGTGAACAATTTTACAAACACCTTGCCCTCACGAAGCTTGTAGATATTTATTATCTCATATAATAAGAATAGGGCAACTATATTATTATTAATTTTGCAAGATCTATATTTTCTTTGTCATCCTTAGCCTGTCAACTTTCCCATCAGGCTCTCCCCCTCACAGTTATAGGACTCTTTGACACAGCTCAAAACATCACATCCAAAGATGACAGCCTCAAAAAAAGAGGGTGCTCTTTCCAACTGTATCTTTAAGAATACAAAAATCCCTTTTCCGGAAAGCCTCCAGAAGATGTCCTATTGGTCAGTACTGGGTCACATGTTGACCCCAAAGCTCCTCCCTTTCTGCCCCCAGAGCAAAATTTGTTTAAAGGTCTGCCCTCTCCACCTTACTGTGTGCTCCTCTTTAGGAAGAAACATGCCATTCATTCATTTGTACAGTCACTCAATGAGCATTTATGTGATACATCTAAGTGCCTAGCACTTCTGAATATCTGCTCTAGCACCTCAAACAGTGGTCAAGTCACTTAGAAAAATGAATGAAAGAATGATAGAATGATAGAAGGAAACAGTAATGATCATTCTATAGATCACAATTTCAATCATTTAAATAAATCTTAATAAGTATATATTGCTTACCTAGAAAGGTAAGCAAGAAAAACAGAAGCACACTTGCCTTCTTCCTCACCTCCCTGATAATGACTTCTATTTAATCCAGACGATTTTTCAAACCTCTAGCAAGTATCTTAATTCTCCAAACCTCAATAACAATCCCACACACATTGTGTAATTTATAAGGCCAGTAATTATTTGTAATTTAACTGAATTGAAAAATAAGAATGCCAGATTTATTTATCACAATAGGCCTCATATTAATTTCATCAATATTTAGAAGAATATCACTCTGTTTTTCAACAATAGACAAAAACTTATTAATGATAACTGTAGGTAGTAAAAATTAATCTGAAACTATAAGAAATCTTAGCACTTGAAGATAAAGATGTTTTCTTTATGTGTTATGCATTCTTTTACCAAATATTTATTGAACATCTACTATGTATCAGACACAGTAGAGGTGAATAAAAAAAAATTAAACATGGAACTAAACAAATAATAAACAGAATATACAATTTAAAATTATGATAATGCTATAAAAGAAAAGTACTACTTAAGAGAAAATGACCAGGGAAACTATTTTGGTTTGGATAGCTAGGCACGGCATTTCAACACAGACCTGAGGGGAAAGGGGCCTTCAAAGAGAATGAGTAACAGGATTTCAGGCCAGGCTAACAACACCTGCCAAGCCTGGAAGCGGGCTGGGTCAGCACATATTTTTTTTAACTGATGGAAAGCCAGTGTGGCTAGAGAATATCACAAAGTTCTCTGGACAATCATATATTCATCGCCCAATTCAAATTATAAACATTATCAAATATATTAGAAAAATCACAGAATGTGCTTGCATAAACTCTTCCTGGCAATATTCTTTCAGATAGTGTACTTTTTATCATATATGCCGTTATTACAATAAATCATTTACTTATAAGACCACTCTCTTGGCTTAAATACATACTGTGAATCAAAACATTCCCAATAAAAGAGTTCTTAGGAAGTTACATAAAGAGGCCATCAACTGTATATAAAAATTAAAATATAACCACAATTTGAAATATTAAGAAACATTTATAGAAATCTTACTTTAATTACTTTCCAAGAAAGAAACACATATAACCATTTCTCCGAAATGCACAAATCTATTTATATTGCAATTGCATGGGAACTGTTCTGAGTCTAGAAAGAATAACATGAATAATTTGATGTTCTTTAATAGTAAAATGAATGGATGTGAGGAATCTTGCTGCTGTTCTTACGAATCTGCTCAGATTTTAGAAATGAGACTATGACTCATATGTATTTGTCTTCATATTTTATTCCAGTTTCCTAAATCAGATTCCTTTTTTCATTTAAAACACTATCCTCTACTAGTAGCTCTCGCCCTTTTTCCACCTCCCCAGGGTTTATTTGAGCAACATGCACCCTTTAGTAATACCTTGTGTGATTGCAAAAAAAACACACCCTCTCCAGAGATTCCCCTATCTCTTGCCTTTCGCACTCCACTGGAGAATCTTAACTCTAATACTGGAACCACAGATGGATGGAATGCTGACCAAGAGCAATTTTTATCATAAAGGCAAACTCTAAGAAGAAAACAAAATAGGCAATTGGACAGTGAATTCAATCTACCTGGGCCCTTAAAAATTCCTATTAATTTCTAGTAATTATTTTCTATTAATATAGTCTTTCGAATCCCACCAAAAAAAAACACACTGTGGTTTATAAATTGCAAATGGTAATTACATATTCTCATTGATAATCAAAGACCATTTTCAAGACTTATTGCCCTGCTTCTGCCAATAACTACCTGGGTATCTTTGGACAAATGGTTTATCTCTTTTTGCTTCAATACTTCAACTGAAAAAACACAGAGGTTGAACACACTGATCTCTAAGATACCTTCCCTAACTTTATTGCAAGAGAATAGGTCCATAATTCAATGTCAACATGTAGAAAAACATAATATCTTGAAAACAATCTGGAAAAAAAAATGTAAGCACATACTTCATCAGGTCCCTGTAATTTAGAATCTAAGCAACCTAGATAATATCATTTGACATCATTATTAAAATTTTATTTTTCTAGAGACAGAAGGATAAGAGGATAAAAGATATGACACCTTAAATGGAAATATTCATCAAGAACAAGATTATACTGAAGGAGTGATAGTAGTGATTGAGTACTTTTCTGTCCATCTATAGCCAACAGTTACTAATTTAACAAGGTTCAAATCCCCCAGCTCTTAGCCAGGTGTCAGGAGCTCTGGGCTGCTATTAGTGACAATGGCAACCAGCAGGAGGTAAGATTAAATCTCTTCCATCATTTTTTTTTTCAAAATTGGAAAATGAATAAACAGAGAATATAAAAATTAATATTTTTCTCTATTGGTCTGCGACATCTGGATCATGATCATCAATGCTTAAAAGGAAAAGAGGATGTGACTGTTATATATGTCTCCTCATTCAGGCAGTTGATTTCACTATGCCCTGTGGTCAATATGCCACTCGTACCCATGCTCTTCTATGTCAGGCACTGAGAGTCTGGAGCCTCCTTGGTTTAAATTCTCCAGAGTATCACCCTGTGAGAGTCCCAGTGTGGCAGGTAACAAGGCTGCTCAGTTTGGGGATTGGAGGAGAACCAATGTCCTAAGTCTTCCGTATTCAGACTTTCAACCTACACTCTTCTCCGCTCTCATCGTCATCCCATGCCTCCAAATTTTAAGCCTTTTAGGGTAGTGCCATATTGTGTCACATTGGCACTTTGGTTCTGACTTCTCAGCACTACAAAGTCAGTTATTATTTTTCCATCTACTTTCTATCTTCCAGAAAATTCTTAACATGTATGATCCACTGTTTTCTTTTCTATTTTTTCTCTCCTTAAATTTATGTCTTTTAAAAATTATTAATTTACTATCATTTAAGTCGGAATTCTAGAAAATGTAGAATATGTATGTTCAAGCTGCCATGTTGAGAAAAACATATTTTATTTCTTAAAAAAAAAAAACCTCAAGAAAACTTGGCAAAATGTTAATAGTTGTTAAATCTGTGTGGTTGGTACATTGGTGTTTGCAATATTCTTTCATATATTTTAATATCTAAGATATTTCATTTAAAACTGAAAAATAATTTTGAAGTAAAGAGAGGTCTACTCAGTGCAGTAGCTCATTTTCTCACATTTTTGTAGGAAGCTCTGTTGATGTGTTTTGGGTTTTTGTTTTTGTTTTTTTCTTTTCAGGATCATATAAAAGAGACTATCACATGCATACTCAACTCTATCCCCTAACTCCTAGATAGTAAAAGAGAGAATCCAGAGGGTCATACTCTACTTTTCTCTGCCAGTCCTCTGTATAGTATCTCTGGATTAGCCTTAAAATGTGATTAAAGGAAGAGAAAGTTTCCATTCTTCCCAAGTCATAACTCAAAGTGGTCATGTACTTCTTTCTTTAACTTACATAGTAATTATTCTCATCATTTGTGTAAAACTATTATCTATCTAGAGACTTAAACCTAACATTTCCATTGAGATTTTCATGTCTGAGAGAAGGAAGTACCTCTATCTATATTCTTAAGATGCAGAAGTTGAAGTTGAAAGACAAAAGTGACTTGCGCAATACTCCACAGCTAATAAGTTTTAGGCAGAAGCAGAATCCAAATCATACGTATAGGCTTTCTCTAAGCACTGGTCTTGCACGCCACCCCTTTACTGTGTCTGACCAGGAGCCTCACTCCCGCCAAAAATTGAGCAAGCTAACAAGTAAGTCAAGCTTTTGGCCATTATTTCATTTTCATTTTTCCTCCATATGCTTTTTTTTTGGGGGGGGGCGCTCTATTTAGAATATGGGATTTAAGCTAATTGGCTTGGCACATGTGTACCTTCCCTTACTCAAAAAAAGCACCATGCAATGTCTGTACCTTCCATCAGTGACACCTCCAATTTTTCCAAAGTCTTCATGTATAATCATTATCAGTGTGTGAGAGTTCAGCAGTTAGTTGGCAAGGCATACTAGAGTGGATTGCATCAGGTCTGACTGGCTGGAAACTCAGTTAAACCAGCCCTTATGAAGACTTAAAAAATTAAGTTTCTGAATAATTAAATTCCTTTATTGCATTTTCCAAGGGAATGAGTTTAAATATCGTACGCCAAAAAAAAAAACAAAAAACAAAAAACAAAAAAACATAGGGATATATTGGATGTGGAGAGGCAAATAATAACGAGCCTTTCCTGCAAATAGACCACCCACAAATATTCCCACATTTGTATTAATACCCAAAGAAGTGAAAATGACACTGTACCTGCAATTAAAAGAAAAATAATAAAACCATCCCGAAATGTTTACCGTCATCCTTACCCTCCTCAAGAAATGCTATTTTAGGATTATAAACTACTCATTTTTTCAATTCATTGTAATTTAGTGTTTCAAACACTAAAATGGACACTAAAATCTGTCATTATTACTGACCAAGCTATAACCGCTCTTACTCAGGCTGCCAGAGCTGTAGATTCTGACTCTGTGAGCTTAGTTATCCTATTTTGTTTTTTAGGTCCAAGAAGTGGTGGTTGGGCTTTTGTTTGTTTGTTTTTGTAAGAAAAAAATAAATGCAGAAAATGAGCACTCCCACACATTTGCGCTTTTTGCACATTAAGTATGCACTCTGTGAACTGTTCCTTTTAAATATTTTTACTTTAACGCTATAGATGTCATCAGAAAAACAAATTAAATTGAAGACTTCTTCCCAGTGAGTGTTATAACAAACCTCTCATTTTCTTTAGGCTTAATGGAGACAAGGAACTGATCACGTACCTAGTGTTTATCAAAATAAACAAACCTGAGAAAGATGACGAGCAAGGAGCAATGAATCCTTGGCTAAGCAATGGGCTCCTTTTCTCAGGAAAAGAATCTTTTGAATGTATTTAAGAAAACAATGATAAACTGAACAAATTTCAGAGTGCAAAAGAAGAAAAGGTACAGTATTTTCTTTTTGTGTTTTAAAAACCCAGGAGTAGATGGTAAACTGTATTTGAGGAGGATTTTACACTATATGCACTGTATGTATGATAGCCTATTTTCCACAATAAAACTGTAAGCTTTGAAGGAACTCCCTCAAGGTAAGAATGATTAGATATTTTACTGTGCAAGGATGATTTAGTTAGGAATATTTTTTCCTAGTAGAAAAGTTATTTCTTCCACAGAGGCAGTTTCTTCACTTAACTTACTAAAATCAGTTTATTCCAAACTCTGTTTTCCTCTTCCTCTCTCAGAATATATTTATTTCACAATTCTAAGTATTACTCTGAGTGCCAATTTTCTAGAAGATGCATTATTCAATTTTGTAAATGAATAACTCTTAATAGCTTAATGACCAAATCCAAAGCTTAAATATTATAATTCTGATTATTATTATATAAGCAAATAATTATTATTGGTTATTGGCTGCAAACAATTGTGCCAGAAGTTGTATAGAACTTGCATTTCCCAGCAGGCCTATAAATATGTTATTCTTTTTCTTTTAATAACTCATCCTAAGTGAGCAAACTATGAACTTTTATACAATAAGAATGGTTTAAAACTATCCCTAATAAATCTTCTCACTCTTTCGCTATACTTCCATACCATTGAAAGAAATAGCTGATATTGCATAAAGTTTTGAAATACACTATTCTCCAAAGCATATGCTTTATCAGCAATTTATTTTAACATCCACATCTCCTTCTCAAAGGGAATTGAAACTAATTATATATTGTCCCAAATGCCTAGATACCACTGATAACATATGAATTCATATATTATTCAAAAAGCCGATCTTTTTTTTTTAACTTATTAATATGACTCTTAGGTAAACTGTATCTCTATTATAAGGGACTTTGCCTTACTCCAAGAACAAACTCTAGCTGTAATAGTTACAGAGATATTCCTTTCAATATATCTACAAACACTTGATTGGAAAGCTGTTTATTTCACAGGTTGTTTAACTGAAAGCTTACTCCAACTCGGGAGATAATGCAAAAAGAAGATGAAAGCAGCACCGGACATTTATAATTCTTCAGAAAAACAAGCAAAAGAGTTTTCATTAATAAAAAAAATTGACTCATATATGACATAATCCTTGATTTTAGTTTAATATATCAGGATTCCTAAAATAACCAAATAATTATTTATAGCTACATCAAGTTATAGAATCTAAGGTCTTTCCATTGTGCCATCCATCCTCACTGTGCCATTTAACAAGGCTACAAATATAAATAATAATAGTTTTTTTCCAATATTATAAAACTTAAATAAAATTTATACCTTCATACCACAAAAAGAACAACAAATGCTAAGATTCTCTATCTCTTGGAATGAGACCAATTTCTAATGGAGGCAATGAGTAAATGAGTTCTGAAAACTAAAAAAGGCTTTTTTCTAAGATATTAAGTAAAAATTAAGCCCAGAAATTGTCTTGAATTTATCACAACGAAGATGAAATTCTGAAGGGGTAGAGTATGTTGCAATTTTCCCAAATTTTTCTGACCCAACACAAAGGCAGGATATAGTCACATCATTAATAGTGGTAGAATGACAATAATTTCCAACTAGGGAAATGCATCAGAATTTTGGGCTTTGAATAAGGTAATAACTGCCACCTCCCCTGTGATTTTAATACAATCTCTAGGAGACCATAAACACCACAAAATCTCTACCTTTCCCTCTATTCCACCCTTGATTTGAGGATCACTGCTGGATAATTGCAGTATTAGCTGTGTGACCCTAGGCAAGCTGCCTGACTTTTCTGAGCTCAGTCCCATCTACAGATAATACTCATCCTACCTGCCTGATGAAGTTGCTGATAGGCCAACTTAGATCATTAATTTGAAATTTTTCATTAACTATAAAAAACTATAAGTAATAACATTGTTAATATCACTAATAAAAAGCATCCTTTGAAATGCATGAACTGTAGACTGAGAAAATTAGCTCCTTAAGAGCAGCAAAGATAGTCAATCCGCATTTTAAGACAAATTACTAAAGCTTAACCAATTCAAAGCTGTCAGTCTCCTACAGAGAAGCTAAATGTAGTGGAAAGGTGCAAATTTTCATTTATTCAACAATTAACATATAAGTGTTAGGAACAAGCTCTGTTCATGGCCCTGGGTTATACCCTGTTAGGGTTGCAAAACTGAATGAGATGCCAATCCTGCCTCTAAGGAGCCTTCAGTTCAGTGACAGGGAAAAGGACCATCACTATGTGCACTATAATTTTGAAGTTAAGAAGTCCTTTAGGAGAGACAAAGATAAACACTCTGCGAGTCCAGGAGACAAGGGAATCACAGAAGGCCTGCTCATATGGCTAAAGATGTGGGGAGACAGATAACATGCGTGAAACTTGAGAGAAGGAAAACACTGGACAGGTAGAGAGACATATTTGTGCTATGGCAAAAGTCAATGAAAGGAATTAGTGGAGGGAAAAGCAAAACATTTTTTATTTCCACAGTCAATCATCCAAAATAGTTTATTGAAAGTTTACTATGGTCCCAGAATGAGGCTAATTGCTGGGGATACAACTTAAAGCCAGTAGACATTAGACATATAATAGCAAAAATTAATTTCAAATTGGGACAATGACTAAAAAGGAAAGGGTGCTATGAGAAGTAGAAAAACTCATTTCAGCTTGAGAAGTCTAGGAAGGCCTCTAATACCAGTATCTGAAGGTTTTAAAAGAGACTTCCCTGACTTTTCATGTGTCTTGCTGCAAAACTCAGGGACTTGGTTAAAATGCAGCTTATGGTGAAGAACTGTGGATAATAGATTTACCACCAAGTCCCGAAGTACTGCTTGAAGGAAACACTAGGCAAGTCCCAGTGTTGACTCTCAGTGGTGCTTTGAAGAAAGGGGAATGGAGCTCCTGAAAGGAGTGGAAAGGGAATTCCATCAACACTCCTCATTCTGATACACCTCCTCCCATTCCCTATTGAGCCTATGGAGCAAGAGCAGGTCCTACTCCTTCTGTGGCTGGATAAAAGCAGGGAATCACTGCCACTTGGCAGTTGTTCCATATAGATACACAAACTACTCACGCTTGTGACTAACAAATCAACTAATTTGCCAAGACCATAAAAACTCCTCCAAAAGCTCTTCCCAATCTAGTACTCTGGGTTTAGGATAAACTATCTCAGTCACCTAACCTCATGACCATAACTTGGGCCTTACCTTCCCCTGGGATTGTTCCACCTCAGAAATCTTAAATTCATATTTCCAATTCTCATAATCCATGTTCTCTTTCCAGTTGTCCCATTCACTTACTGTATCCATACCTGTTTTGTTTTCTTTCTTAAAGAATAGAAACCTTTAGGGATGGATAGCCTTTCTGGGTTTTTTTTCCCCTTATTTGTAAGACCCTTCCTATCTTTACTTCCTTCTCTACCCATCCAACATCCACCACTTATCACTGCAAACTCTTTTTGGACAATGTTCTTAAATCCTTTCTCCATTGTCCTTTCAACACATCTATCATCTGTCCAAACTAAAAACCTTAACTTCCTTCCAGCACCTATTATTTCCTTTCCCCGTATGTCTTATTGACTATACCCCATAAAAAGTGGAATCCATCTACTTCTTGTCATCCTACCTGCCAGTACCTCAGTCTAAGATACCTTCCTTTCTCAGTTGGATTGATACAAGTCTCCCAGCTGGCATCTTAATGCCTTCAGGTCTTCCCGTTCTTATTTTCTAATGATTGCAAGAGTAATTATCATAAATATAGCCAAATTACAATATAAATTTGATTAAGTTGCTAATCTAACATCTTCCATATTCCTTTAACCCTTTGATAACAGATTCTTTCCTTCCCACCTCTCTCCAAACCTCATCTAACATTTTACATCCTAGCTTGTACAAAACTTCTCCAACTCACCTCAAACTGGCCAGATTCTCTCTTATCTCCAACCTGTATGTATGTTATTCTTTTGGCTTGAAACACTCTAACTCCAACCCTTCCCATGGGTTGGCTAACTCCTTTAGATATAATCCTAGACATCACTTCCTCTGGAAAGCCTTTTCTGACTCCTCCCTCAAACAAGGATATGTGCTTCTCAAATGCGAACAGACAGCACCTGCACTTCCCATCATAGCACTCAAAACACTCATTATCATTTCAGGATGAACAGTCTGTCTCTTCCACCAGACTGTAAACTCTGAATGCAGACACAACACCTGTATTGTTCATCACTGTAGCCCCATCATAACATTGTATCGGCATACTGTAAGCACTACTTCTTAATGTAACTAATTTTTATTGTTTTCAAAGTTATAGTTTGACTCCTAATCCTAATAACAATATGTTCTACAAAAAATAATTTACATGAAAATTCACAGAGTGTTTATTCCAGGAAGTTTGAAGATTGAGAACTAAAGTTATCTAGACTGCAGCATTTATGGTCTTGATCATTAAATGTTATTTATTTCTTCAGTGGTTAGCATTTCAGAGTAATCTTACAGCTAGTTCCCAGGCCTTAGCTCTTCCCTAGGTTTTAAGAACTCCCAAATGGAAAAGGAATAAATCTGGTTCCCTCACTGAGACTTCAGTCACCACTTGTTATTTCAATACCATCTCAACTTCTTTAAGAAAAATCAATCAATTTTAGGAATATCAGGAAGAGACTGAAAATCTTTGACAAAGTGTAGTAAAATATAGATTGGAAATTGAATGAGTCATGGTATGTAAGAGTTAAGAGTAAAGTAACAAATTAGAATAAAAGTAACAAATACTACTACTACTACTACTACTACTACTACTACTATAGAATAAAGTAACAAATTAAAATAATAAGAACAATAGTAACAACATTCATTGTTATACTATACAAAGCACTTAAAAAACATTTAGAAGAGCAGAGAAAGATAAGAGAAGGAAGAGGGAAGGAGAGAGAGAAGTAAAGAGGGCGAGAAGGTAGGGAGTAAGCAGAGAAATGAGGGATGAAGAAGGGAGGGAACTAAAGTAGTCTCAACTTTTTTCTTATAGATAGGAAGGAAAAATAAGGAATATGGGAGCAAAATGCCATAAATAAAGTGTTATTCTTACCCACCTCAATAGACCCTAAATGTTATCAAAGCACTGCTATAAGTTCACTGAGAACTCTTCAGATTAGCCTTATTGGTGAATAGCAGTCAAACTGGGGGCTTGATTGCTTTAATATCATTAGAGTCATCTATAAATATTTGAAATGACATGAATGAACCATGCGTGGTTTGGGAGTACAAAGGGGGTTAGAAGGAATTTTTTAAAATGTAGTGATTTAGAATCTTTATCATAGGACCTTAAAGTCTGAAATAATAGGAGCAACATGTGTAAAACACCTCTTCCCTCCTCTTATTAATTCAATACACTTAAGTTATCAAATATTTATTAAGCTGATTGTTGTGTACATAAATATTAAGGGTCTCAGAAAGACCTGGTCTACGTCCTGCATGTCTAGACATGTAACCCAATGGAACCATGGAGGGAAAAAAAAATAGCAGAAAAAACAACAACAAAGCCTTAAAACTGATATTTTGGCCTAAAGACAATAAAAATAAAAACTGATAAATTCTTTGAACGTTTACTCTCTTAGTAAGCACACTATATGCATTTTCTTGTATAATCCTCAAAAATTACACAATGGAGTATACAGTATCAGTACCTCCATCTTAAAAATGAGAAAGTGGAGTTCAAAGAGGTTAGGTGACTTGCCCAACACCAGTAGTCATGACACATCCAGGGTCTGAATCCTGGCACTTGGCTTCCATTGGCTCCAGGACCTTGAACACAAGATGCTCAAAACAAGGGATGAGCAATGGTTCACTCTAGTTTCTTGGGCAGAACACAGATGAGTATGGAACAAAGCACCCTGAAGAAGAACTGCCAGAGAACTTAAGCTCCATTCTGGAATGCAGCCTAATGGCTATCTTTGACTAGTGAGATAAATATGGGTAGCCATCAGAATGGCTTATGATTATCCACCCAACACTAAATCAATTCACAAATTGAATTGTGGACTAATTGATCATTAAAAATTCCTCTTTAACAGCAATAATCAAAGAATCTATACCGCAGCCCCGTAAGTGTTTAGTCAGTACATTGAAAAATATATATATCTTTTTTTTTTCTGAGAGACAAATGGGCTAAAGACACTAGCAAGATGAAAGTCCTGTGCCTTTCTCCCAAGATGGGCTTCAAAAATGAATGAGCATGAAATATTAGAGAAAGAATAAGATTACCTGAGAAAGGTAACACAAAAGTTACATCTCCCAGCTTACTGGGTGTTACTTATCGGGGGTGAGAGTGTTGTTTATAGCCTCTTTTATTTAAAGTGAATTCTAAAGAAAACCAAATAAGCCTTAACATAATGTGCATTCAAACATGAGGGCTGCTGAAAAAAAAAAAAATTAATCCAAACCTTTCAGTGCTCTTTCCTTACCATCAAAAAAAGAAATGTCCTAAGTATAGAAATTGTACATCTGAGTATCTGCCTTTCTTTCAGTATTTTACATAGAGGAAGAGTTCTCGACAGTGATGAAATGTTATTATTAAGGAATGACCAATTGTAAGTTGGCAAAGGCTAGGAAAAGAAATAATAGTGTTTCAAATATCGGAGGATGCCAAGAGAAAGGTTTCAAGTAGTAAGATGAGTGAAAAAGCATAATGCATCAGCTCCATAAAAAGGAGGCAGGTGTGAATGAGAGAAAGAGGGCTTGCATTCTACTATCAATTTAGCGCTTACTATTATGAGAGCTAAAAACTCTTCAAAATGAATAAATGGGTTAAATAGAATGGGGATTACCATTTAAGTAGAGCATTCTAACTTTGCTTCAGATCATGGGAATTCTACAAAATCACAAAGGAGAGAATTAGCAGAACAAAATAGTTTAATTTAATGGGAAATTTATTTCAGAAGAGAAGCTAAGGAAAATTTCTGGAGTTAAGTAATGACATTTAGAATTATGAAACATTTATGCAAAAGCAATATCCAAGGATAAAGTTAAGAAATAAAAATTTTCAGAAAGACCTAGAAAAATCTGAGATAGAGACCTGAGGCACTTTAGAAAAAAGAACAAAGAAAATGTAAGCTCTCTCTATATAGAAAATAATTAGAATAGTAGAATTTGACCTAAATTAAAGGAAAATATTATACATGCCTATGAGTAGAAGCAAAGAAAGATACGCAAACACACATATACACATGTCTACCTTAGAAAGTCACCTGAAGACTGAGACCAAATGTTACTTCTGCTTCTTTTCTAGTCTAATTAAAACATGAAATGTTGCCTATTGCTCCTCATCAGTTTATACATTTTACATATATTATAAATTAAATAGAAAAATGAATACTGAGGTTGTCACTTCATTGCAACATTCATTTAACTAAGTCAGAGGAATAGTGATTATTTAAAAAAAGCATAGCTCCAAATCATATATTGTATCACTTACGATAATCAGAAAGGAAAAGCCAAAGTCTTAACTGGTGTTTCCATAAAAAGATGAACTTGACAATTTAAGCCCCACTTCAAAAATTAAATTATACCCCCAAATATTTTCCCAGACTATGAAAGCCTTTTAAACTGTAAAAGAAAAAAAAAATCAGAAAATGAAAAATAAAACTTTCCAAATATAAAATTTTCTCATAAAACTTCTATTTACTTTTTAACTCTTTACTGATTTGATTTAGTTTTTTTTTTTAAAACAAATGAGTAGTTTGAATCATCTTTTTAATTTACATTTCATAAGAAAGAGAATCACAATGCGCATTCCCTGACCAGATTATGTGTGGTCTATTTATTCGAAATGTTTGATTCCATATGGACTTCTTCTCTTTTATTTATAACTTCCAGAAAGAATTCTGTCTTATGAGTTAGCAACTCAAGGGCAATTTGGAATCCAGGTCCTAAGAACGCAGTACCTAAGGTCTGCCACCTGCAATGTTTTCTAGAAGTACCAAAATACGCAAACAAAGTTCGAACTTCTGTGTGCATAACCAACCAAATATGAGCCACAAGTGGGTGGTCCACCGAGGTCAGGGTTAAAGTTCATAGAATAATTTGGAAATTATTCTCAGCTTGGATCTCGTTTATGAGGCCTGAGAATACACCCTTTAATTAGAATACAATTTCCAAAGCAGCCACTCCCTTGACTTTCCAGAGCTCAGTTATTCTCAGAAAAGTAAAAACAGCTTCATCATACTGACAGCTAACAGTCCCCTATAAATTATGCCTTAAATGTCCAACAAAGAAGGCAGCAGCTATGTAGGAAAACGAGATGTTAGCTGTCAGCTCTCACTAACCATTCTCAAGAATAGATAGAGAATAAGAAGTCATATTAAACAGACTCACTCTCCTTTACTCCTTGCGTATGCAGCTGAGCTGTCCCATGGAAGCTTGGAAAAAGAGTGGGTTGTGCATTTGAAAATGTTCCCACAGCCCAGCCGGCCTCATTTTTCTGACGATTCCTCAATCCTGTCAACCTCACACTACAGTGGGAACACTAAAAGCAATTCCATGAAAGCTAACTGTCTGCCTCTTCCTCAATGCTCAGGGAGCCACACAGGACTCCTGGAACAAGAGCCAGCTGGGTCCTGACTCACCACAAATGTCCCCGTCCTCCCCCATGCATCTCTGAGCCAGAGCTCTCTTTCCAGGGTCTATTGTTGTTACGAAAAGTTTACTAGGCCCCAAAAATGTGCTAGATGTTGAATCAAGAGGAAAATACATCTCCCTAACAAACACTAAATTATGTCAAGAGAGTCAAAGATTCTATGGGAAAGGCCAAAGAAAGAAATTCAGGCAGCTTTGTAGAGTTTTGTATTAGGGACCTGGAATAGCAGAAGCTATCACAATATTAAACTTTCAAATGCTATCCAGACTTGAATTGGGTTTAAAGATGACATAAAACATTCCATTTTGGCAATCCAGACATCAAATCTTTTTGTAGACCCAACAAAAATCTCTTTTGTCTAGAAAAATGTGACCAGGAAAATAACAAAAAAAATAATTTTTGAAATTTGTTATCAGAATTCCATGCATGCTAAAACCCAGAAATATTTGGAAATTCTTGTCAGCTTATGTTTCGGGCAGGAGCAGCATTACTATCTTTGGCCATTATCCTCTGTATATCCATTTGTCTGTCAATTTTCCCAGTACCTCTCTCAGAGGGGGCCATAAATCTCTCTCTGCATTCTTTCAGTGCATATTAGTAAGAAACTAGACAGTTCCCAAATACTCCAGCATCCTATGGTACGAGCTGCATCATTATCTCAATAAAGAAACGATTTCATGTAATTTACAGTATTTTTTATCACTGTCCACTTAATCCATATAGACAATAGAGTACTTCATTTAAAATCCATTCCCTTTAATGGTATGAATTCTATGATAAAAACGAGCTTGATCAAAGAGCAAAAATTTTTAACACATTAAACATGACTCTCCATATCCTTATGCAATAGTGCTTACATTTCAGTTTTTGTCATGAGTTCTTATTAACTTTTTCCTAGTTCCCTTGGGAAAGTAGGGAACTAAATCAATTATATGAAACACACACACACACACACACACACACACACACACACACACATTAAAATTCTGACTATAAAAAAAAATGAGAAAACAGTTGTGCTCCTAAAAGGTGGAGGTAAAATTGTCTCTACGAACTCTTCTAGCTCTAACTCTCCAGTTGTTAGGAAATCACAGGTAAAATATGCCAGTATCTCACAAAATCATTTTTCACAACAGCAGAGTTAACATTTGGGTAGAAGAAAACCAATACATGTTTGGGGGATAAATGTATACTTGAAATAATGTATTGCTTGATTCTTTGGAAAAAGCTATATAAATTTTGTTCCCCACTAATTTGAGTCTCATTTTCTCCAATTTCATTCCATTCTCCAAGACAAAGTGTTAAAAACCAAAATGATTCTAAAATTAAATCAAGACAAACTCTCTTTTAGAGCTCTTGTTTGAAATCTTGAAATTTCCTTCAATGGTGTTTTTATTCTTATTGTATGTTTTCTACTAAGTTGATTTTTCCCTTTTATTCTGCTTTATTCAGGTTGGTTTTCAGTTAGGGATAGATACTGGGCATTCTAGAAGTAAAGGAAATATTCAAAAATCCAAAGTAAGTGTAATATGTAACACACAAAAAAAGTCTATATTATGAAGTTGTCTGAACCGAATTAAATTAAATCAAAACAAAACAAAACAAAACAAAAAAAAAACCTTTGTTTCCAGAAAGGAATCCTTTTCCTCTGACCACACTGGGAATAAGAATAAGACATGGTAACTTGGTTATCATAAGTGAGAATTCCAAAAGATTTACTCCTATGCTCTTCCAGGTGTAGCATAGCAGTGATCTTTATACTTACACATTTACTACAGAGAATAATTCATTATATGGTAAATTTATCTCACGCCCACTTAGGGAAACTTAGTGACCAGACCTAAGCTTCAGAGGAGAAACTGACAGTCATCTGAATAGCAGCCAAAAGATATTGGTATTCCCAGACATTCTCAGAGTGAAATGAAAACATACCAAAGCCTTTATATGTATTCTGTTGAGCAAGAACACAGAGAAAAAAATAAAAAGAAACTAAGTAGTGATAAAAATGTTAATTGTAAAAAACAAAGTTTGGCTAAAAGAACAGGGGCCACAATGGCATTATCAAAGTACTACTTAATGTCTTTTAGCTTTGTCTTTATCTTTTCAGTTTCACAGTCCACTATGCTGAGAATTGTCTGACTTCCACTTAGTCACTGCTCAAGAAGGAATTAGGTTTTGTCTAAATCTCTATGAGAACTGAGTCCAAAATGTACAGGTCAATTCTTCCTTTCTAAAGAAAGAATGAAAACAAAGTATTATTTACATCCTAGTTCTAGCTTTACATTTTAAAATACACATAAAAACACTTTCAGAAAAACTCTGAAAACTCTGATTTCTAGATTTCCAGAGAAATTAACTCAGAGCATATTATCACAGTCATATCTTTAAGTCATTCCAATTTTCTCGAAAAATACTTACTTCTGATGAGTTCATCATCTGAACAATTTCCCCAAATGGACTGGTCTTGCATCTCTCCATGTGTAAAGCAACTATTGGTGACTTGAGTTATATCTCTCTCAGTATTTTCTTTATCACATTTTTCTGAATAAGAAAACATACATTTATTATCATTAAATGTGACATATCTTTCTTTTTTCACTTTATAGATTTTTCTTCTAAATGCTTCTAAGTCTGCCATAAGAAAATGGCAACAGTATCTCTGTTGACTGTTGCATACATATTGACTCAATAACAGATATTTATTGAGCACCTACTATATGCCTAGCATTGAAGAAATGGAGATATTCACAGTAAAAGTAATCTTTTGAGAGTATTGTAAACACATTACAGGAACACAGCAAGCGATCTGCCAGACACAGAAATGTGGAAATGTCGTATCAAAAATAAAAGTGAGTGAGTCCATACACGTAGAGTGTGGGGGCAGTAGGGAAAACACTAATAAGAAGACACTCTAATGAGTGGTATATATAAAAGTCAGACTGCAGTTAAATGAGAAGTGAAGAGATACAGAGTTCTCTCCATAAATACTTAGGAAAGAGTCAAGAATTATGTTATACATTCTAGAGAGGAAGAGTGTTTAGAATTAGGGACTTATATGTGGGTTTATAAGTTCTCAAAAGGAAAGTCAATAAGTAAGGAAAAGTAACATCTCGTTGACAACAAAACTCTCACAAAAAGAAAACTACACAGTAAAATGCATATTATAAGAGGTCTGAGCACAAAAACATTCAAAGGAAGAAAAAAATTCATTAGAATTCAGAGCTCAAGAAAGGCCTTATTTTAAAAAAAAGGGGGGAGTGTATGTTGGATGGTCTTTAAAGATCAGTGGGAATTCTAAAAGTAGATGTGGGAGAAAGTTCATTCCAGGTGGAAGAATAGCATGGTCGAACTCCAAAAGCAGACACTGGGCAATAATGGTCCTAAATCTGGACTGAGAGTACTTTAAGAGGAACATTAGGAGATAAGACAGTAAAGGTTTGAATAGAGACAAAGAATGGATATTTTTATGCCAAGGTAAGAAATCTGGACCTAATTTAAAAAGCAAGATAAATAAGTGAAAGTCGCCATTGAAGCTTTAATGAATTGCCTAATCAGGGCCATGCATTAGGAAGATTAATAAATTTGTGCACATCAGTGGTTCTCAATTCTGACTACATTTTAATTCACCTGGCGGAGGGGGGGGTGCTTTTTAAAAAAACATATTTCTTGGCCTCATCACCAAAGATTCTATTTCAATTTAGGGGAGGGGCACTTAGGTGATTCTACTTCACTTGTATCCTTGAGAATCACTGGAGTATGGATGTATCTAACAGGGAGAAGAGAGTAAGAAAAACCAAAGGGAGACTTGGCATGGTAGAGGTAGAAGTTGATGGGAGTTTAATCAACTGGATAACAAGGCAGAAAATGGGGTTGATGTGAGAAAATAACTAGAGGTTTGCATATATAATTGAAAAGAAGGGACTGGAGATGACTGAGTTCTCTTAGTCCAGACTTGACTGAGAAAACCTGGAGACCAGGAAAATAAATTATTAGTCAAATAATTTATTAATCAATATATATACACACACACACATACACATACACACACACACACATACATGCACACACATATATATATATATATATATTTATACATAGTATATGTTTAGGCATTATGCTAGGCAGAAGGCATACAACAAATTATGAGACGCAGCCCAGGCCTTCATGGAGTTGACAGTCTAGTGAATGAGTTTAGTGGTGGATATTTGAATTTGCAGTCACAAATAAGATTAGAGCTAGAAACAATCACCTTCCTAAACTTGATTGCTGAAGCCATCCAAATGACTAGTCTCACCAAAAGAGTGAGTATATTAAAAGAAGTGTATCAAATGGGGTCTGTACATTTAGAAAGAATCAAAGAAGGAAGAAAAGCTAGATAATATCAAGCCATGGAAGTAAGGAAAGGAGAGTCAAACAGAAGTTTTTAGTCAACTGTATTAACATTTCCTGTGAAAGGAAAATATGTCTGCACAAGCAAAAGTTTCTCATGTACCATGGAGATTTCACAATTGGAAAATTCTGCCATGAAACACATTTCAACACATGAAAATAGATGGACACCCACTTAGGACTAAGTCCAGAGGCTAAGAGCTCCAAAAAATATAGGGCCTTCAATGCTGAGTATTTTTAGAAAGCAAAATCATATTCAGAGAGCAGTAAAATATAAATTGGAAGCATGCTAAACCAATATGGTCTAGATTTATGTAACATTTACTTAGTATTATCATAGAGAAAATTATCTTCATGAGATGTGTTAGTTTCAATTAAAATTTTTGTTTTTTTAAACTCCAAAAATATTTCCACTTCTACAGTCAATTCAAGGCCTTTCTGAGAGTCTCAATAGAAAAGATCTTTAAACAAACTCACTCGTACACATGAGCTCTCTCATCAGCAGAGTCCATTACTTGTTGTTACTGTTATGTAGTTGGCTGCCGCCAGGTGTCATGCTAGTAGGCTTGATTCAATTAGTAACTTTAATAGAAGCTGAATGAAATTAATTATATAATTTTGAGCTGTTCAAGTTTAATTCCATTAAAATTAATTCATGAAACCAGGGCATTATGAAGCATTGCTGACTAAAAGAAAATAGATATGAATAAAGCCTCTAGACACACTTGACTCACATTTGAATCATGTCCAATATTCAAGTACTAAACACAGAACCTCTCAACAATCCATTGAATAAATGAAATTGCCATGTGGTCCATATACACACAGATTTAGTACTGATCTACTACTAAGAGGAAAATAAAGTTCTTCCTGCTCTAGATATTTTTAAAGAATAGCTTATCATATGTTTTTTTCATATGTGAAATTCTAGAATTAGATGATCCCAAAGTCCTTCTCAAATTAAAAAAGAAAACTATCATTCTCTTTCTTATGTTCAAGGAACAATAAATGACATATAATTACTATTAAAACACAATCATTAGTCTATACAACTTTGCCTCCTTTGAAAACTAAATATCTTGGCTCAAAAGTTGGTGTCAGGCTTTTGCTATGATCCCTAGCACCCAGCCCAATGCAAAACTCAAAAAACAATCCATGTATAAAATTTAAATTGACCATTGCCAATTCTCCACTTCTATAAACTAAACTCTGTGACCACTTTACTATTCTATGACTTTCTCATGTGTGTACATTATTTTATGTCATTATCGTATATGGCCAGGTTGGAGGTCTCTGTTCTAAGTAAGCTCTACTGTACTAAATAATTTAGAGAAAACTTAGAAGAGCCTATCAGATATTGAGATACATACCTTGCTTCTCCTTACCTTGTCACAGTACTCCAATTAATCAGAAAACGCAATTTTATCTAATTGCAATTAATACAGAGGTATTTAGTTCTGTCTCTATGTCAGGACAACTACAAGAATACAAAACCTGAATTATATATAATGCCAATCGGTTGTACTAATAGATGAATATTTAACATGATTTAGATATTAAAATAAAAAGTAAAGACACTTTAAAATAGCATTAGACCAAAGCATAGTCGTATACCACTGGCATTTGCTTCCAAAAGGCTAGTTCTCAGGCATTCCAGTGAGCCTACTCTGAACACAGAAGTGCAAAAGAATCTTTGAATAAAGAAAAAAGAGCTTTGTTCCTGACAACAAATCATCTAGCTTGGGAAACCAAACATACACATGAAACAATCAAGCAAGTACAAAACAGAAAGTAATGAAAACTGCCCTGGGTCATAATTCTGGCTCAAAGACTGACCAGCTGTGTGACTGGGTCTGGGCTTCATTCTCTTTAGTGGGAAATGAAGGCAGTGAGCTGGATGGTTGTGGAGGCCTTTTTGGCTCTAATATCCTGTAAACCTGACCCTGTGCAAGGGCTAAACAATAGAACCAAAACTTCATATCCACACTGAAGGGTGTCTAGAACAGAGTAGAAGGAGTCATAGAAGAACGTTTGTAAGGCATTGGATTTGAGTTAATTCTCAAAGAAAGTGACAAGCATGAATTAAGCAAAAGAATCAAGGGGAAAAAAGAGTTCTAAACAATGAATTTAAATACAATATGTCCTATTCAAAAATCAATACTCTTTAATTTTTGCTATTTTTCTAAAGAAGGGCATGGATGGTGAGAAGTAATCTCTCTCTAATCTTGATTATTCCTGCTGAAGAAGAATGAGAAAGATTCAGGTAAATAGAATTTCCATTCAATTTAAAATTACATAGTTGGCATTATCCAAATTTAAAACTTTGAGAGTTTTACTTATCTCTGACAATTGGAGAACAAAATAATTGAAAAGAGAAAAATGATTAAAAAGTGATTAAAGAGAGAAAAATTTAAGAGCATTACAAATAGGTAAATTGAATAATAATAATAGATGTAAAGTATTATATGTGCCATATAGTAGCCACTCAGCTGGTATGTGGTTGTTAAATAAATACAAAGAAAAAGTGAAATACTTTTTTTGTTGAAAAAATTAATGAATTTTTTCAATTACATTATCAGCAATTTTCAAAGGACTTTATTTGATCTTCAGAACTATAACCAATATAAAGAAGAAAATGTTAGCTGAATTTTATTGATGAGAAAAAAGCGTGAGTCTCAGAGACAGATATTCAGTTGGAAATAGGATGTTAAAACCCAGAATTGGAAAGGATTTTACGTTTCAGCTAACTTAATATCCTACCAGTGCAGAAAACCCAACTGCAACGCTCATCCTTTCCCCAAAATCCTAAGGAAAGAGAACACTTTATTCTTGGTCAGTTTGGTTCATAAATAAATTATTCTTCATTTTGAACATCAATCTGCTGTCAGGTAATTTATAACTAGTCCCAGTTCTGAATGTTGTAAGTAGAAATAGTAAGACTAAACTTTTCTATAAGACAACCATTCGAACTATCGAAGATGGGTTTTTTTTCCATCAATTTGTAATCAAGTCAATGTAATATCTCAATAACTAAATACTTTTAACAGATAAAGTAACAGGAGAATCTAGGAATGTTGCATAAGGATGGAATTCACTTGTCGAAGTTACTAATGAACTTTCAAATACAGTAGAAAGTACTCTCCAAAGTTTTCCAAGAAATAGGAACAATACTGTCCCTAAAAGTCCAGATATTTGAATCCTTCCTGATAATAAAAAGACTCTCATTATGGTCTCTGGGACAGAAATACAATCCCTAAGTTGTACTTTGCACTGAAGAAGTGGTTTAGGGCACAGGATCTGAAATCATGGTGCCCAGGTCCACCACAAATGATATGGATCCTGGGCAGGTTAATCTTTACAGATTCTTCATCTGTAAAATGGGAATAACAACAGTACCTAACTCATAAGGTGGTTGTGGAAAGAAATGGAATCATGCCTGGAAAGCAGAGTGTCTGGTATGCAATAAAGGCTTGATCACACTTGTTATTATTAAGAGTTATTGCAATAAGCACCTTTTTAAAAGCTGCTATAAACGTATCAGAGGGAGACTCTTGAGGGAAATATCTAATCCCTAAGTGAAAAACCATGCAAGAAATCTGTTTCCAGGCTGAATATAAGGAAAACTATTTCTTCCTCTGAGAAGCTGTATGTTATTTCTTTTTCATTATGGACAATAAAAATTGTATTAAAGAAAACATTTTCTTTTTTATTCAAATTTACAGACAAAATTGAATACGTGGGTTTGACTCCACTGTCTAAGACTGTACATTTTGATTTCTCCCCAGGTTTGGATTTCCTTATTTTCATTATTCCGTAATTCTGTTTTAATCTTTTTCAAAAATGTTCTCTTATAAGCCACCTCAAATATTTTGCTGAAGTAGGCAGAGAAATATGTAAATGCACAAACTATTTATCAAATACATTTTCTATTTGTTATTCATACTTTATTTGCTCACTTCATGAAAGACTAATGTAAATGACAGAGCTTAGCAGATATCCTTAGAAAATCTTATAAAACCTCATAAAACATAATCAGTGTAAAATATACTTATTGCTTATAGAAAGTAGTATAGCAGCTTTTTTTTTACTTGAATTTTGAGACTTTTCAATGTCAGATCACATCTACTTCAATTAAATATTTGATGATAACCTAGGACAGAGTGTAATCCACATAAAATTTGTATATTCTTATTGCTATGCAATCTATATTCATATCTCCTTTATTTGTAAACAAAATTTCTTTAAACAGTTTTACTCTTCTATTCACATACGAGCATTATTTCAGATAATCTATTTTATTCCAGTTTATGAAATCTCAAGCAATCTAAGACAAAAATCTCTGGGAAAAGTAAAAAATATAGGTCTGTATTTCCCAGAGGCTCAGAACAATGTGGAAATATACAAATGCTTCTCAAATGTAACCTTTAATAAACCAAAGATAAGGAAGACCTGAGGCTCTGGAATTTTACTTCTTCACTGATCCAGAAAAACAAAAGTCCCTCAAGCTGAATGACCTTTAAGAAAACCTACCTGCTTTGCTTAATGTCCTGAAATGGATTAAAATCTCATTTCCAAAACACATGTTGCAATAACCAAAGCATTTTTAACAGATAAATAAGCAAATACATAATGTTGTAATTTTATAAATACAAAAAATTATACAATCACAGATATACTGTTTGTTGAATAAATTTAATGCTTAAATCAATTTAATCAATTAATTATTACCAATATTTTGAAACACAAGACTGAGCAAAATCTAAAATGCATTCTTTCCAAGGGCTTCTTATGCTTTTAGAAATTTATAGTGTGTTCGGATCTAAAAGAATGAAAAGGTTGGGAGTAAATACCGAAGACTGAGTTATACAGACAGCAAAGTGGCAAAAGATTACAAAATTACATGCATATGTAATTACTATGTAAGTGATAGGTACAAAAATCCTGCAATATTTCAAATAATATCTCAAATCAGGGCTCTAAATAAATTGGAGAAGAGAAATTAGGTACTTTCCACTTCAAAAAGAGTATTGGAGAGGTTAGATGACAGCAGGCTGATAGGGGAGAAGACCAGGACTCATTATCTCAGTCATCTTCATCTCCTGTACCTTTTATATCTAAATCTAAAGTTCCTCATCTGCAAAATATTTTTTTGCAGGACGACTGACCCTGAGGCAAAGTAAACTCCAGCCTCCTCAATTACAGGTTCAATTGTGCTCTTTCCACCGAGGAGTATATTCATGTTAAAGCCACTCATGGGCTCATGAAATTTGGAGTTAGATGGACTCTTAAAGGTCTCTTAGCCCAACCTAATAGCATTAATTTATATGAAAACATTCAATAGCCAACATCCCTGAGAATAAGCCAAGGAGAGTTGGCATGAATACTTCTAAGAATAGGAAAACAGCCTCAGAGGACAGTTTACTCAATTTTGAGACTGCTTAATTATTCAGACTTCACAATTGTCTAAGATCTACTTCCTTATAATTTCCACTGATTTACCAAATTTTGCTCTTTGCAGTTAAACCAAATAAAGTCTAACCTTCCCTCAGTGTGACAGTCCCATATTAGAAAGCCTCTCATGTGTTTGTCTTTTTCTTCCCTGTGCTAAATACCCTCAATTCAGTCAATGGTTTTTCAGTGTTCACATTCTATTCACTCCCCTAGGCATGACAGTCTTCTTACTCTTGCCTAGAAAATTGTCATGAAAGAGTTTGCTCACTCATTGCTGAAATCCAGAGACGCCCTATCTATAGCTAAGTAAGTTCCCTTACTTAGCAGTCAATTAATACTATTACCAAAAGGAACTGACAACTCTACCATTTTCTCCTTTTTAAAAATGATGACACACACCCTTCTTTAGTCTTTTAGCATGATTACTGTTATAAGTGCCACAATTTTAAAACTTTTCTGTTACCTCTCAGTTACAATGAGTTATTTATCAAGAACACTTTCTTTCCCAAGCTCTCCGGTTAACAAGAATGAAAGCCAATGGAAATTAAAAGTGAACCAAAGAGAAAGCATTTGAGATCTTGCTCTCCAGCATATATTGTCAGTTTGGCTCACATAAACTCTTGTAAAAATTAAAAAAAAAAAAAGAACCAACCAAAGATGCTTGTTTAATCTGAAAAGATATTTCGAAGATATGATTGGAAGCTGTCTTGAAATAAATAAGTGACAGAGGATGGAGAAGAACATTCCAAAAGTGGTAGGGCCACAAATAAGATAAAAGAATTAGAAGTATATTGAAATTGATTTCTTAGACTTCAGAATAATGGATATAGATTAAAAGTCAAGGGATGTGTCCTCACTGGTAATTTTCCTATAGACCAAAATCAGGGGCCCCTCATTTAACTCACTAATCCAGCCTCTTACCTTCTGGACCATCTCTCTGGGACATTGCTTCTTTGGATTGTCCTTTGGGAACACCGACCCATTCTTGCTCTTCAATCTTTGCAATCTCATTAACTCCCAGTTTCAGTCACTTCAAGGAGGATAACTTGTAAATCCATTTCTCTAGCCCTGATTCCTGTTCTGACCTAAATATTTGAAGTTTCAACTCTACATGATTATATCTTTAGCAACACAAACACATTTCCTAAAATTCATCTCTATTTCTTTTCTATCCCTGCCTGTTTTTCCAATGGTGGTCCGAATTCTGGTCGGTGGCAGTCAAAGAGTCATTTTTCAACTGCCCCAGCATAATCAAGTACCAGATCCTGCTAGTTAGAACTTCCTAATTTCTCTCAAATCTGTACTTAATTTTCCATACCTACTACCAGGGCCTTTAATCTTTTTATCCTCAAGCCATAATTTTTTTTCTTAACACAGAGATTGAATATCTTAATCTTTTGCTCAAGTATTAAATTCATTTTGCATATTGATGAAAAACTGATATAGTTTTTTTAACATTATACTCTTACACGTTTGTAAACTCCTACGCTTTTCTCACGCTCCAAAATTTTATCTTGTATCTCAGTGAGAAATAAATAGTAAAATACCTCAACTAAAGAGCTTGCATGTTGCTTGGGTAATGGAAGAAATAAGAACAAAGTAGGTCTACGTACAGAGAGACCCAAAAGTTCAATGGCTGATCTATCATAAAAGAGAAGAAGTATATCTTGGAATAGAAAACGTGATGAGAGGAAGCTGGTTCCTTTGTACTCAGCCACCTACCTACCTTCAGAAGGCCTGTCACCTGTTCAACCACAAGATGCCTTATTTTTAGTCCTCAACTCTGTATAATTTAAATCAAAAACATCTACGAACTGTGTATTCTTCAGCTGGGGCCAATAGCAGCACAATTCAAACAAAACTAACTTTTTTTGCCATCCTGAGATTCCCTCTCAACCTCTAACTTTGTATGTTCCATTTTGTACCAGTCAGCTGGCAACTCACCATACACTAATCTTTCATATGGTACTTATGGTAATCTTGAATTGATACTTAGACAGGGATTACAACTTAATTTGGCACATATTCATACCTCATCCTATAAGTTTACAAATTCCTTGTAGGCAAAACTATGTATTAAACATTTTAAATATTCACAAGACTTTGTACATGATAGGCACAAAAAATACTTGTTGACAGGGTTTCTCTTTCAAATAAATGTTGATATAAATGTGCTGGCATGAAAAATTATTTCAGACTTTATTCCTGAAACTACGAAAAAATAAGGCACAAAAGCACATGTAGATGAATCATCTTACTTCAGATCTTGTGGGTGTGAATCTAAAAACAGAAGTGGACTGCAAGTAGAAACCACAAACGAAATTAATGTTAAAATAACTCTTTTCATAGTTCCTACTTAGTGAACCTTAAGTGATTAGAATTAGAATCTAGAAAATACAACTCAATTTCAAAAAGTTAAGGTTAAAAACTTGCCTCCTTCAGGATATGTGTGCTAATATAAAAACAATATGAAAAGTTTAAGTAACTTCAGTAAAGTGTTAATGGCAAGATAGAGAGCAAGGGGAACAAAGAGAGAGAGAGAGAGAGAGAGAGAAAGACAGAGCAAAAAGGAAAAAGAAAGAGAGTGGAGTACCCAAAACACTGGTGCATTAGCACACAGCTGATCAAGATAGCAGGAAGGGTTGCAGCGTCTTTAATCTGCTCTAACAAATCACAAAAGTTAAACTATCCAAACTTCTAGAATCTAGCCAGTACCTAATCAATGAGCCCTTAATAAAAATTAAATGAATATTTTTAGAAATAAAAACATAAAAATTACGCCCCCTTCCTTTACACAGTACAATAATCACAGTAACTTAGAAAGACAATTTGGTTGGTTTCTCTTTTTTTGTTGCTCTAATTTTCCATTTGCAAATGGTATAACTCTAGATTATGTCAATTTTTGTTTCCATATTTCCCCATATCTTTAGGAAATAAGATTCAAAGAAACAGGAAAGGCCCTTACACACCCTAAAATTCCACAGCTTCCCCAGTAACTCTGTAAAGGTCAATTATGTATATTAAACCCTTGTATGTGAACTGACCAAACAAGGCCAACTGGCATGATTCTTGCTGGCCAGAAATGTTAGCTTGCCAGTTGCACTTCTGGTTTCTCTGGCTCCCCAAACAGCCTGAAACACAACATCAGTTAGTACAAATATACTCTTCCCACACATATGCGATCCTCCTCCCTTCCCCTTGTCCCCACTACTTTCACTCTGCCAACTTCTAATTCTGTACTAATTCTAAAAATCCATTCTATCTTCTTCTATTCCCATGTTCCTGCATGCTCCTTGCTAAGAAAGGCAATCAACCATGCTGACCATGTCCACTAAAATTTTATGCTATTTGTTCTTAGCTAAGCCTTCACTGTTACTGAGTAGCCCTTTTGTTTGCCCCAAACTGACTCCCTCTTGAATTCTTCATTCTTCAGATCTTTTCCACACATCTCATATTTCCTGACTCATCTTGACCCCATTTGCTTTCAGTGAATGTTACCATTTTTTTTACTGAGAAGATCTAGGCCTTGAATATTCTTTTTATACCAAATTTTCTCTTAGATTATCATTCATCCTTTTCTCCAATTCCCATCTCAAAGGGGAACATTCCTACCTTTCCTAAGACTGGTCTCTTCACCCCATTCCTTCCCAAAATTTTACTCTTTAAATTACAAATACCTACCACATCGCTGCTCTAGCACATGCCCTTTTTATCTTCAATCTATTTCTATCCTTGGCTTTCTTTCCATTAATGTGTGGTGAGCATGCTAAAAATTCATGCATCCAAAAATAATCCTCTATACACCTTGTTTCTCCTTTAACAAACTCAACTCTTCTCATCTTCTCATCTTCCATGACTGCTAAACATCTAACGTTTCTGTGACCAACCCTAATAGACTTTTTTCTGTATTATTTTCCTTCTTTTCCTTAAAGTATAGTCATTCCCCCAAATCTGGTCCTCAGTCCTCTCTCTCACTCTTGTACCTGGTTGTGAACTCAGTCTGTGAGCCTGACCCTTACTACTCTTTTAGTTACAAATTCTCTTTTTCATTGGCTACTGACTATCATGGCTATCATGCCTAGGTATAAGTTCCATAGACCCAACATGATCAAAAGAAGATTCAGCAGCTCCTCCTATATTTTCACTCAGGCTGAAAAGCAAATTTATGAATTACCTTAACTTTCTATCTTTCCACTATCTCCCACATTAAATGTTTTACTCAACCATATCAATTCAATAAATGTGGCCACTGAGATTGGTTTTAAGAGATTCCAAGATGAATAAGTAAATATCAATGCCCTCAAGGGGCTCGCATAGCTAGGAAGAGCTCTATCTTTGGCTATTCTTAAATCCATTTTCTCAATTCCACTTCCAATGGTGTTGCCCTAGGCTCTCTAATCTTTTGTCAGGCTATTATAATATCCTTCTGGATAATCACTGTCTTCACTCTTGCCCCTCCCTCCAAAATCATCTTTTAAATTGACATCAGATTTATTTTCCTGAAAACACCAATTTGGTACTGTCCTTCCCCTTTCAAGAGCTTTTAAGCCTACCAAAAGCATATGCAAACTCCTTTGCAGGAGAATCGGGGCCATCCTCGAAATGACTTTAGCCTGTCTTTACAACTTTACCTCATTCCCTGCTCCTTCATGCAGTCCAAACAATTTCTTAGCGAAGCTGAAGTACTTAACATTCTGTAATAAACCCCTCTGAGGCTTGGTTTCTACCATCCATCTCCACAGGGCTGAGTCCTGTGACCATGCTTCTTGGTCCAATTCAAATCAAACATTTCCTTGAGGTTTTTCCAAATGCCCTAGCTAGAGATGCTTTCTCTATTCCATGTTCTGCCATCTCATTTTCTTTGTGTCTCCATTATAGCACCTATCAGTCTACCTTGTGTGAATGTGTATTCCCCCATCATTCTGGAAGCCTCAGATTTCATTCATCAATTTGTTTCTCTCTGCACTTGTCATATATCAGGGATATTGTGTGTGTGTGTGTGTGTGTGTGTGTGTAGAGAGGTGCATCTAAGTAGGGCAGAAGTAAGCAATGTAAAGAGAAACAAAAAAGCTATGATAAAGATGAAAATCAATACTAAAATTAAACCTGTATACAGTGCCCTGAATTGCAAAGACACAGATATAAATGCTTTCCCTATTCATATCTTCCACCTTGACCCCAAAATTGTTCTTTTTTCATTGTCATTTGTTGCCCTGACTCACACTTGTTCTGGACAGCAATCAAGCCCTCCATTTACTCAATCATTTATTCCACAAATACTTTGGGGGACTCTTTCAAGGTCAGCAGTGCTACCTGTCTAACTCAAGATTTTACCCCACCAGCTACTTTCTTAACTTGCCAGCCGCCAGCTCAACTCATACCATGCTATTCCCTAGAACTTTTTTTTCATGGTTCTCAGTTCAAACAGTTCAACTTCTCCAAAGGCTTTCTTAAATTTATAGACTTCTTCTTTAACCACTTCCTTCCTTCCTCCCACCTTCCCCTCTTAGTTTTTTTCCTAGCTATGTTCTTTCTTAGTCATTTGATTCTTTTTCTTAGCAAAGGGAAAATGAATATGCCTACCTGATAAGCCCTGTACTTCTATAACTAAACATAAAATAAGCATTAGTTCATAGTTCTAAGGTGCTTAAAAATGTCCCCAAATCCTCTTCGAAATTTAGACAAGATTCTACAGTTTTCTGATTAAGTCTTTCTTTTCTCAAGCTCCTATATTCAAAAGTGTTTCAAAACAATTTCTATTCAACTTAATTTATTTTAGTTTTAGGTTATATATTTTTGGTTACCAGCATTGTAATACCATGTTCTCCATGATTTATCATTATAAACATGTGAATAAAAAATTTAATAAAATTTAATTCTAATAATCTTTTGGGATTTATTATGGAACTAAATGTCATTTATCACTCTGTTTCTATGAGAAAAGATAATCTGGGTTCCAAAAATCTGACTCACACATGAACACAACTCATATGCAAATTAGGGACTACTTTGTTCCATAATGCTGGGATCCCCAAAAAGATATGTAGGGTGGCAGGCCAAGAACATCTACTAACGTGGTAGAAGAAAATATTAACATATCTATTTATTTACTTATTTTTATCTCATCCTTTTTAATTTTTATTTAAGTATTTTTTCTAATGTTCAAAATCTACTTGTATTCTGTACATATAATTTTGAAAAGAAACTTTTTTAAGGATTAATACTCAGGACAAATTTTTTAATTGGGGTATGTGATAAAAATGCTGGAGATCACTAAATGAAAATATACGTACATAAAGTGATATGATTTAAAGTTTGGAACGTGAAAAGGGTACTTTTTAAAAGCTTTTTGAAGCTTTTCTTCTAAAAAAACTTTTTAAAAATCAATCTGTACTTCTATAACTAAACATAAAATGAACATTAGTTCATAGTTCTAAGGTGCTTAAAAATGTCCCCAAATCCTCTTCGAAATTTAGACAAGATTCTACAGTTTTCTGATTAAGTCTGTCTTTCTACAGATAAAAGCCTCTAAAACAATAACTCTCAACTAGAGATAAAGAGCACCTGTAGTGTATTAAAAAAATGCAGGTTCTTAAGTCTTACACTAAGAGATTCTGAGCCAACAGTGTCTGTGGCTTTGAGAGATTAGGATAGTATCTCAATACTACTGACATTCTAGGCCACATCATTCTTTGATGCAAGGGGCTGTCCTGTCCTATGCAGTGTAAGATGTTTACTATTATAATTGGCCTCTACCTATTAGATGTCCAGAGCACCCATCCCACTACCTGTTATGACAACAAAACACGCCTCTAGACTTTGCCAAATGCCTCCTGGAGGGCAGCAATCTTCCCCAATGGAGAACCAGAAATAGAAGCTATCCATATATGACACACTTTGAGAAATGCCAACTTTAATCAAAAGAATAAAATAATGTGATAAGAGTAGAAGGATATGGATATTACAAGCATACATTGTATAAATTGAAATAAACAGGCTTCCCATAAAAGAAATCTGATTAGCCTCTATAAACTCCTGACAACTCAGCTAAGCTTCTAAGTCAAAGCTCTTCTCATGTAATTTCAACTTGAATATTTTCTCCCTAGCTTCTATTTAAAATTATTTTTAATTAACTTCACTGGCATTTTGCATCCTGCTATGAAAAGTCCGCCTAATAGTCTCAGAGGACTCTCCCAAGAGAGAAGAGTGCATTAAATCACACATTATCACATTAAAGTATATTCTGGCACTCCAAGTCCAACAGTCTAAATCTTGGCAAATGCAATGAGGTGGCGGGGGTGGTGCAGGGAAGGGAACAGGCTCAAGTGATTCACAATATCCAAAGCCTCTTTTCTTTAATTCACCATCCACAGGAAATTTGTAGTGATTCTCTGCTTCAACCACATTTATCACAATGACATATATTTTACAATTAGTGCTTCCACACTGATTTCTGACTATGTATGAGACCTTGGGCAAGTCACTTAAATTCTCTGGACATCCTTTCCAAAAAATGAGCCAGCTGAACTAAATTATTTCTAAAGATCCTTCTAGTTACAAGTCTCAGGTTTCTGAATGAGCACTTAATTAAAAGGTTCTTTTGACTATATGGATTTTATTAACCATAGTGCAAAAAAAGCAAATATCTACATTTTGAGTGCTGATAACACAATGAATTTTAAAATGCTTAATCCAAAAAAAAAAAAAAAAATTGACAGCCACATTTACCTTCACCTATACATTCAAGGGTACTTTGAACAGATATGCAAACCAACTCAATCTTTCAAAAGTTAGTCACATATAAGGAAATAGTTTTAAATTGCACTTTTAGTTTCTATTTTTTATAGAGATTGCAAATCAGCTGCTTGGAGGCTAAGCCTACAGGTGTTATTTGTTTGGCCTAGACAAAAATTATGCGTAATTCGTTGCCAACTGTTAAAAAATAAGAGATGATCTATAAAAATCTATATTTCCAGTGTCTCATAAAATATTGGAAAATATTAACCCAAATGACAACAATGAACTGGCCCATGAGCTCTCTAGTGACACCCAATCCCAACTGCTCCCTATTTTCTGATGTTCCCTCTTACAGACTGGAGCATATGACCTTATGTCCTTGCTCTATAACAATTTTCAAAATCCATAAGAAAGATTTTTAATGTTATCAAAGCAACAGAATTTTGCTTATAGAATTACAGCAAAAGGATAGACATTCTAAAGAGACATATGCTCTCAATAAGGAAAACCTTCATAACTCTGAATGCTGTAAAATGCACGACACTATAGGTTTCTAACTAACCAGAAATGTAGAAAGGAATTCTAGACTTGATGGGGAGTTCAGAAGAGACCCCCTAAAATTACCTTCAACTTTAACATTCTATGCCTTTGGTTAGCATTATAGAGAGCTCATCACAACATAGGTTATACTATATTTCTTTGTGTGTTTATGTATTTAACTTTGTTTGCAAGGAAAACTTAACCTTATCCTTTTTCTACATGGAAAAATATTTTCTGTTAGTTTTCATAAAACATTCCATTTTTCTCACTTATTTTAATATATAAATTTTAAAATTAAGTTTCAGTTAACTCAGTAGCCGCATTCTACTAGAAAATCATTAAGCTATTCTTCAGAAAAGATGATAAAGAATTCAAGGAAAGAAAAAAGGGGATGAAAGGCTCAAGAGTTGATAAGTCCTGTTTGCAAAGCTCCTCTTACATGTTTATCAATAAAACCAACCTAACCAAGGAGGTTACATCTTGAGGCTTTTTTTCTAATCACTTGCCCTAACAATTGTTTTTCTTTCAGTACACCTTATGAAATCTGCTAGTTTGAGACATAATATTTTAACAAGATCCTGAGGATTTTCTTTTTAAAAAGTCAACTTAATATTCCATTTACAATTAAATCAATACCTATCTAAAGGATGCTGTGAGTCAGTCAAACTAAAAAAAAAAAAAGCAATATGCAACTTTGTTGCTGAGGTTAAGTTAGTTTTCAGGTAAAATCTAACCTAAGAGTTTCCACACTGGTAATGTATGTGCTGTAATAAGCCAACATTCTCTTTCAGACCATTCTTAAAGTCAGATTATATACCTTACAGCACTACATCTGCACAGGTGCATTAAGCATCACGGCAAGATCTTTTAGCTTATTTTAAAAATGCATAGTTTTTTCAGTAGGACATTGTAGACATCAACTATTTCCAAATCAATTGTTTTTCTAGTGTGCTTAATGTTGATTTTGACATAAGCATTGTTTAACAATAGTGATTAACAACATATAAGAGTGAGGCAATGACTACGAAGAACATGCCCAAGGATAGGAAAATGGCTGTGTTGGCAGTACAATGTGTGGAACACGGTTTGCTTCTGGGAAACGTGTTTATCATTCTAGTTCTCTGATTTTCAGATTTTCTCTATTTTCTGTTTAGAAAAAAGTGACTCACTGTTTAGGAAAAAAAAAAAAGATAGACATAATTCAATTTAACAGCCCTGAATGCCAGAACACTTTGATTTAGCCATGGATGTTTTCTGCTTTCTATTGTGCGTTAAACATTAACTTTCCCATTTTTGCTGCCTTTAATGAAAAGAATGTGAAGAATCCCACTATAGTACTGTTAAAGGGGGAAAAAGGCATCAGATATGCTTAAAATCAAAAGTATAAAGTAGGTTTTTGAGCTCTGGGAAATTATTTAGTTGATATCAGTATCAGAACTCTTCAAATCAGAACCACCCTGCCCAGCAGAAGAGTAAGGCCCTTGATCTTAGTAACCAATGGAAACCTGATGTTACCTTCAAGAGAAGAAAGTCTGACTTGTTCATAAGACTGTTACAGAAGTTTCTCAGTAACAAGAGTATTTTCTCTCATAGTCTGTGTGTGTTTACACTTTGGAAGAACACTTGGAAAGTGTTTCTTTAAAGGAATGTTTATTTCGAAACAAAACAGTTATTGAAAACCTATGCATGAGCCATTCCAAAGCAATTGGTCACAGAAACCTAGATTAGAAACCAGAGCTACAGAGTAGCCCACAAGACACAGAAAGATGAAGGGAATGCATACTTGTTCAGAGTACAGAGGCAGTCCTGGATCCGAAGAACACGTAAAAACTAAAGAGACCTAGTGTAGAAGTGTTTCAGAACCCACACATTCTGAGTTTTAATGCCTATCCCATACATATGCTTAAAAACGAAGCGATCCTGTTTCTCCGCAGCCAAAGGAAAGGGGAGTGGAGGCACCAGTGGATTCCGCCCTCTTATCCGGTTGTTGATCTAGGGCAGGAATCCTGGGGAACTTGATTGAGTAACGCTAACTGTGCAAAAAGTTCATAACAATGAGGTAGGAATACGTCCCTGCCACATGCCAACTTTACCTCACTGCACGCCCCCACCCCCCAAAAAACACTCACACATACACACCGCCATCAGTAAATGTGTGAACAAATTTTAAAATTCAGCAATGACAAAGAAACTTGCAACTTGCAAGTTCGCACTCACCCTGGGCCGGTGCGCCCAGGCGGCCATCACCCGCCTCGGCCCCGCGCTGGGGCCCGGGAGTTAAGGATTCACTCACGCCGGACATGGGCTGCTTCACCGACTGCCGCCTAGCTGGCCGCCCCGCGGGGCGGACGCTGAAAGGCCGTTAAGTGTTGGTGCAGGGAACTGACCGCTTCTGGAGTAGGGGGGGAGGGGAGAGAGGGAAAAGGAGGTGTTTTAGAGAAGAGCACACCACCCCTGTGGGACATTCCCTCCCCGTCTCTCCATTTCCCTCCCCGTCTCTCCATTTCCCTCCCCGAAACCCCACCCCTGGGAAGTTTTGATTTGAAACCAACCAGGGAGGAAAATTGTTTACCCAGCAAGCTGACAGCAGCAGAATCTCGGGGGTGCCCGAGCCACTGAAGGCGGGAGGGGATTGGATTTGGGAGAAACTCGAGGGAAGGGACCAAATCCCTCCTCCTCCCAACCCAGGAGACCACTACCTACCTCGGCATCCCCACCAATTCGCTCAAAGCCCTTTCCTCCTCCTCCTCTTCCGCAAAGTTAGTGAGGCTCCGGCAGAGGTTGCATATCGCCCCACTGGCCTGATGGTGGAGGCCGCCCCAGCGTGTCCCTCCCCGCCTCCCTCTGGCTCAGCCAGACACCGCAGTGGCGGCAACTGCAGCAGTGGCTGTTCCTCTGACTCCGTGCTCTCCGCCCCCTCTTCCAGCCAGTTCAGTCCAGCGAGTTCTCCTCCAAAGGGGACTTTCTCCTCTGTCTCTCTTCTCCCCTTCCACCACTTCTACACTCCTGAAACACCTCTCCCTCTGTTGCTCCTTTTCACCGTATTCGGATTGGGGAGGCCTCAAACTCTTGGCCCGAAGGCTGGGGGCCGCGACCTGGCTGGCTGCCTACTCCCTCGTGCCTCACTCTGTCTGGGTCAGGAGGCCAAAGACACAGGGCTGGGAAGAGCTCATCTCCGGGCTGGGAAAAGGAGTAAATTGGCTGGTCTCTGACTGCCCAAGATCCCGCCCCCCCTCCCCCAGATCCAAGTCACCTCATCCCCTCCCTATCAGCTGCTCTTCCCGGGTCCAGCCCCAGAACAACCAAAAAAAGGGGAATGCTGTGAAAGAAGAAACCTTTAGGGTGGACAATGCAAAATAAAAAATAATAATAATAATACAAAAATATCGAACTTTACTAGTGGAATAAATTATGGCTTTGTAAACTTGACCCCTAGCTGAAATTCCTTTTAATCTGTTTTTCAGGTTTTTGTTTATTTTGGTCAAACAGGATTTTGGATCTGGTAAAATCAGTTACAGTTGCATGAATGAACTGGAGGCATCCAGGCAGGGAAGGGTGCCCTGACCCAAAGCCCCAAGCCAGGCTCTTTGCAGTCTTCCTGAACTGATCTTTCTGTGTGGCAAGATAAATTTGTGGTTGGAAGTAAATAGCACATCAACTCTCCTTTTATAAAGTTGTTCTGATTGTGGCTTAATCTGATGAGCCAAGAACAAGTATAATTTGCAGATATAAAGTACTTAAAATATGCATTCAGATAACTTTTGCTCTTTATTTAATTGAATGAAATGCAGAACTCATTTGTAGAAAGCTAGAACAAACACATTCTTTGAATCTCTAGGACAAGTGAGGAATCATAGTAATGTTACCAAAATTGAAGAAAATATACAATGGATAGATCTTCTTTCTATCATTAATGCATCATTAATAAGATCTCAGAGATTTCATTTCTTCAAAAAAAAATTGCAAATGATTCCAATTGATTGAAAAAATCCATTTCTTACCATTAAAAAGTCAGTGTCACCAAATATGCTTTTAGTTAAACCTGAAAAACACTCAACTTTGAAGTTTCTGATGACAGTTACTCAGATCATACTTCCAAAATACAATGACATTTTGCCCAATGACCTATGACTAACAACTGCTTTTTAATTTTAATTTAGAGATTTCAGAAGTAGTGTTTATAAAAGTGCCTTAACTCTCCTGGAAACTTGTGTAGGGATCTGTACTATTTGGAAATTGCTTGATGGAAGTCAATCAATTCTGAGGAGGACTGCACTGCCATTAGAGAATGAATTACTGCCTAGTGCAACTCAATCTACAACCAAAGGAGCAAAATAGAAAGTAGATACTCAGGAAGATTCTGTTTTATCCCTTTTTTACATATTTCCTTGCCTCTTTTTTGTTTAATCTCCTAAGATATTGTCAGAATGGAAAAATTAATTTTTCCTCATAGTTTTCTAAGTTATTCTGGCTGGACAAATTAACATGAGACAGATTGAGAAAACGACCATATTTATCACATATGACACATGAGATTTCCATAAGACAATGAGATCCGAGGACACATTGGGCAATGGAGCCTTATAAGCCTTTTTGGAGCAAGGGAAAAGTAGTTTGGGACTTCAAAGGGCAGGAAGGCAATTCACAAGAAGATGGAAAAGCAAACGTTTGGTAAATAAATGTTTGGTGGACCCTTTTCAAAAATGGGACACAAAGAGGACTTTGATCAAATGATTCTTGCTAGGTTCCTCCCTGTCACACCTAGTTTATATTAAGCTATAGTTATCTGTAATGATATCTCTGTTCCTAGAGCAGGTCTTCTACCTAAATTCTTTTAGGCCCTTAGGGGAAGGTTACAGGTTCTTTCTGAGTCTTTCGTTTCTTAAAAATAACCAACTTAAAATAATCAATATCCCAAGAAAGTTATGTCAATGATAAATATTTTGCAGTGGGAAACTTTACTCCCCCCAATGTTTAAAGCCTATGAATATCAAGTTACAGCACTCTTCAAGAAAGTCATAATCAGTAACAAATATTTGTTAATTTAAATTCACGCTATACCTAATGTGGCACACATAATAGATAATTCAATAAATAATCCTTGAATTAAATTTAAACATTATACCTTTTAATGGAAAAAAAATAAAATTCAAATAAAAATATAAGGAAAAAATGAGAGACAGTGGTAGAATCACTAAGATAGACAAATTCTGTATCTTGCTCAGCTGTGCGAATTTGGGCAAGTTGGTCAACCTTTTTATGCCTTGGTTGTCTCATTAAGTGAAAATAAGAGAAACTCTTCAGAGGGTCCCTTGAGGACTAGATAAGATAATTCTCTTATGCCTTTTGGAAAAATGTCAGATTTGAGGACAGTTGTTCAAAAATATTGACTATTACTATTATTACACAGCAGAAGCATTTTGATGGGTAATGTTGAGCATGGCATAATGACTATACTATAAGGGTCACATCAAAAAATCAGGTAAACATGCCATGAACTTTACACAAATTTTCTCAGTGATTCTTACATAGGCTTTATCCGTAATTTGCCAGGGTTGTACTTATAGGATTTAGTTAAACTTCTAGTTAAACTCAGGTCTCCCCTCTGGGGGACCTAGAAGTCCACAAGCCTGGTATCTGCTACACCAGGAATTAAGTGTGAGCTGCTAAGTGTTCCAAGCTGCCCATTTACCCCATCCTTTGCTGTACTTGTTTAATCCGTCTGACTAATCTGTTAGCTTTGTTCTTGATGAGCACTTCAGGGCCTTCATCCTCTCATTCTTTTACTCAACAAACATGTATGGAAGTGGAGGGCCTGTCACGAGTGCTGGGGATGCAGCAATGAAAATGACAATGTATTCATTGCTCTCATGGAACTCATAGTCTAGAAGGAAATTAGGACACAACCACTTACAACAATAGTCGTTGAATGGGATGGTGACAGAAGTTCTGGGATGCTAAAATAATACCTAGAAGAGATGTAGTCTTATCTAGGACTTAGAGAATCTTTGCTGGAAAAAAATTATGTCTCCACTCAAACAAGAAGGAGAAAGTGAAAATAGGAAAAAAGACTGTTCTATGAAGAGTAACAGTATGGGTGAAGGCCCAGAGTTTTGAGTCCTAGCATCCTTGAAGTACTGCAATAAATTCAACTTAAGAGGATAAACAAATGCAAGGGGAAGAGTGATGGGGGATGAAGTTGAAGAGAAAAGCAGAGCAGGAGTCTTATCTTCTTTGAACAAGGAGGATATATTATCCAAATTTCTATTTTTAAAAGCCACTCTGGTGTAATGTGTAAATGATTTGGAGGCACAAGATTTGAGCTAAGAAATCCAATTAGGATGCAAGGAATGATGCTGGAAGAGGGAATAGAGCCAGAGAGACAGAGGTAAAGGATGAGAGAGCTAGAGAATCAAGGACAACTTCCAGATTTCTGCACATAGGTGGATGATGGTATTACTTCAGAGATGGGAACATTTAGGAGAAGCAGGTTTGGAGAAAAACTACTGAGTTAATCATGTAGATGATGTATTGTCTGAGATACCTGAAAGAGCTAACTGGAAGCATCCAGTAGGCTGCTGGACCAGTGTCTGGAATATGAGCACATAGGTGGTACTAGCTAAGTTTTGAGTGCCCAAGGTGAGTGTGTAGTGTAGGAGCAAAAAGTCTAAGGCACAGTTATACCCTAAAACTTAGTCCAAATGTGTCCTTACTGACCCTTCTCCAAACCCTTCCCAATGTCATAATACTGTTATCTGCCTGGCTTTGAGAATCACCGTTATTTAGTTACTACTACTGCAAGTGTCCCAGCCACTATTCCAGATGCTCCTGAGTATCACATTATGGTATTTATTAAGCCAGATTCTGCCATGGTTCATACTATAGCAATCTGGATGAATGGAAACTTTGCATGGGGACCAGCTTTCCACTGGATGCGCTATCCCTGTCTCAAAGCTTTCTGCCATTGAAATCCCAGTGTGCCTTACAACCATTCCTGCCTAGTGATGTACATAGTAATGATGACATAACAATATGTGACTCATTGTGAAAGAGGTCTGACATGAGCTAAGCAAATAAAATAAACTAATGAAAAGTGTTTATAAAGCATCCTTATGACTATTTAATCTTCATCATTCATTCGTTCAACATTCACGAAACATCTTTTATGTACCTACTATATGCTAAGCCAAATGTTAGGTTCGGGGGATAAAAAAAAAATGAGTTGTTTAAAAAGCAACTAAATTAATTTTCACTTTGGCAGAGGCTTATCTACCTAGCTAAAGTCAAAGTTACTCTCCTGACATAGTTATCTAAACCAGAGATCTACAAGTGGATATTTAATTGTGCATGCATCCCGGGGGGTGAACAAGACATAGAAACCAAGAAATACCCAAAGCCTCTAAACACCTAAAATAATCTTCATGACCTTTACATAGTGCCAACACAATAGTCATCAACTTTCTCAAATCTTACTAATTCTTTTTTGTGTGTGTGTGTGTGAACATACCCTTCTAAACAAACTTTATTTGCTATTGCTTTAGGGTTTGGGGGCTTTGATAAAAAGGGTTAGCTAAGGGAGCTATTAGATCAGAAAAAATGACAGCTGAAAAAATGACAGCTGACAGAGAAAATACAGGACAATAAACACGTCATGAAAACGCTTTCGTGAATTCAGCTCAGTAGAACAGCACAGTGAGTGTTCCTAATGAGGGCCTGAGTCATTAAGGGAAGATTCAGTTACCACAGTGCTGCATTCTGTTTTTGAGGGAAGCAGGCCAGTATTCTTATATTTTAGGAAAAATTGCACCACAAAAAATGTTCACATAAAAAAATGTTGCTACTTGAAAGAATAACTTTCACAGAATTACATTTTTAAAGCTTCAAGGGAAATAAGCAATTGCAATTCTGGGGTAATTTGTTTTAACTATATTTCTCCACCTCCCAGTGCTCTCTTAGGAAAGGTCAGTTGGGCAGGTTTCTGGAATCCTGTTCTCACTTCAAATGGAGCACTATCTTCTTTTTCTCCATAAAGTTGTGGTCCTTCCCTTAAATTTTTAACTGAGAAAACCAGTTCTTCCACTTTTTAAACATTTGAAAACTATAACTATTGCCAAATTCCCTCATTTAAGATAGGAAGAAATACAAAGACAAAAAGGTTTTCATTGGGTTCAACAAACATATATTGAGTGTTTACGTCCAATCATATGCTGAACACTAGGGTTTCAAAAACAGAGAAAATGCTGTGTGTAAAGCTAAGGGTGAGGGGAGAGAGCAGAGTGGGAGAGAGACAGTCAAATAATCACTGTAGTACAGGAGCACAAAGGAAGTGGCACCTAACTGCACAGGCGTAGGTGGGGAGAGTCAGAGGATATTTCAAAGGGAAGATGATACTGAGTATTACTGATGAGTAAAAGTTTGCCTGTCAAAGAGCTTAGGGAATTCCAGATTGAAAAGATGATGCCTGCAAAGACACAGAATGTGAAAGCCCCAGAGAAGTTAAATGACTTGGCAAAGGTCGTTTAGTAAGTTCAGTACTGAGCCAGCACTAAGAGAGCTTAAGTTTCTTTATATCCATGCTTCTTCCTCCAGTTATCTGGATAAGTCATGTAAATGAATCCATCATTTCTAAGAGATGGCAAAGCCAGGGCATACTTGATCTTATATTTAGGAGTTCCAAACATTTTCTGTTGTAAATGTGTGACAAAAGAACTGGGCACAAAATCTGTTGCTGAATTAGCTAGACTTCTTTTCCTCTAAGCTCTCTGTTGGCTAACTCCTATGTTCTACAGCATTGGCCTGCAGGGTATTTCCTTGCTGTCACTGTAATTTTCTGCTTGTGTTTTGAATGAAGAAAGGGAGATGTTAAGGCATACAGTGGCACATGTCAGATAAGAACATTATAAGTGACGACAGAAATGAAAATGAGCATATCATATGCAAAAAACAAGAAGGAGATTTTTTATCTTTGTACATAGAAAGTGAACCTAGATATTCCAGGTATTGTGTTCAACTACAAGATGTCAGTTACTCTGCTACACACTGGAATAAAATAGAAAATAAAAAAAATGTGTCCTGGACTTCATAAAGTTTTAGAGTCTTGGGGCATGTAGATGTTAGTCAAGTAATCACAGATAAGTATGTAAGTACAAATAGTGGTTATTGAAGAAAAATGATGGAAAACTGTGAGAGTGTGTAAGAGGGACATAGAATTAGAGATCAAGTCTCTGCTCTGAAAGAAATGAGCAGCAGAGCAGGTAAAGAATCAAGTAAAGAGAAGATTAAAATATAATATGATCCATACTATTAAGCAGGAATTGGGTCCTGTGACAGGACACAAAAGACAGCACCAAAATCAGCCCAGAGAGAGGAATCTGAAGAATGAAATGTGTTTGAAAAAGACTGTGGATAAGGACTTCACCACAGGAAGAGGGAGAGGAAGGAGAAAGGGCAAGTGAAGAAGTATGGGATGAGAAGTGGGCACATTCAGACAACTCCAAATCTCATACTTGTTCTATTGTATTTCTTACAATGTGTATGTCTGTATCAAAAAAACTTCATACATTGCAGAAGTTTTTAATTCATCTCAGAATTTTAAGTGTTTTACTCTCTAACAATGAGACTTTTTTATTCGATTTCCCCCTGGTGACCGAACAACCAGTATGAAATGTTCCCAAGATGTTATTGGCTACGTGACACTGGCAAAAATCTACCTGATGAGTGACTCATGGGAAGGCGTTGGGGGGGAGGAGAAGAAGAAGAAGGGAGGGAGAGGAAGCTCAGAAGTCTCACTTGTATTTACGCTATAAATTGTGCCATCAATACTAACAATATGAGAAAATTGTTGGCCCATGGTACTGCTGGAGTATAACATTGGTTAGAGTCCCTTGGTGACATCTGTCTCTTTTTATCCTACAGCCTTTACATTTTAGACTCCGGAGAGCAGAGAATACCTCCTGGGTTTCTCTATATTTAAGAAGGTGGTATTTGGAAAGCCCATTAATAAGCAAAAGATAATTTTTTAAACAAAAGAGAAGGAATAATGCTTATAAAGGTATAATTATAAAATTATTTCAAAATATAAGGAAATCTTTAAATTATAGAAAACATAATTATTCATGCCAAAGATTATAAGAAAGATAAGGCTGAAATAAACTATTACAAAAAAAAGAAAAAAAAAACCATGACATTTACAACTGCTGGACTAACTTCGGAATATTCCATTTTGTCTGTTCTGAGACCCAGAGTGCTCTTTTCTTACATACTAGCTGATGGACACTCTTGTGATCATTCGGCATTACAGACACTAAACCTCTTTCTTACAAGGATGTGAATACCTTCATAACCAGAAGGAAGCAACTTCTTAGGACCACCTAGACATTTTTTTTTTTCTGATAAATCAATCCTTGGAGAAGATCTGGGATTTTCTTAGCATCATTTTTTAAAAAGCCATTTTAAAAATTGAGTATAAGTCCCAAAGTAAGAATAACTACCTTAAAAACAAGCCTATGGAGGATTCTTAACTCAAATTATAATTCTAATTTTTAGTTTAGTATAATGAACATAAATCATTCCCATTTTTTTGGCTCTGCTACAGTCATGCTTCCCACGACTCAGTGGTTCTTAAGTAAAAGAGTCACATCTGTCTCTCAGCTCCTTGCACCATTCAGGGTAGACAATGAGGCAAGAAGAAAAGAGAATACTTTCGATTAGAAAATTTAAAACCTTATTTCAAGAAAAAAATAGAAAAAAATAACTTTCCTTAGTGGCCTTTGAACTGGGGTAACAGATACATTTTTAAAAATTATACATTTTAAGCAAGATGAAACGAAAGAAATCTTTTTTTTTTTTTTTTTTTTTTTGTCCCTGACAAGCTTAACATCAATCTTTGGTTTGTTAAAATTCCTCCAAGAAATGATAACCTCTGCTTTAAAGAATCTTGCTTCCAGGATTATGAATGATACAGAAACTTGACTCATAAAACCTGTCTATGTGCATGCAGTTTAGTGTATTCAGTAGATGCTCAATGGTAATTTAAAAATATTGAGTAAAAGAGATAAAATTTCTTCTCATATCAGGAATGTTTTCAAACTCATTTAGTTTCCATAACTGTTTTAAGTGCATAATAAATTTTAATCACTATTTTAGAAAGCCAACTTTAAAGTTAAATAATTATTTTTGATGGTTTGGGATGAGTTCTGTCATTGAAAAATCAAGCCAATACATAATCAATTGTCTATACAATCAAGTTATGTCTACTATATTATAGACAAGTTATGTCTACCATATTATTATGTCTACTATTATAATATACCATGCACAGATTTATATTTCTAAAAATGATCCATTTGTCTAAGAAACTGAATTAAAATAATTATTTAAACCCTATTCCCTTTAGTACTTAACTTTACAAATTGTAAGGCAAATTTAATAATTTATAACTTTGTAAAATTCCTTCATTCTCCTGTCAATTAATGTACTTATAATTTCATACTATGGAGGTATATTTAAAGATTCTTTTATTTACTCTTTATTATGTAAATTTCTTAATATTATTCAATATAGCTCATGCATATATATATATATATGAAACTTTCTGTAAAACAGTACCTGACAATATTCCTATGCTAGGTACATTAGTAAGTATCTCAGTAGGCAGCTTGTTAAGACAAACTTCAATGATCTTCACCTCCTGTGTAGTTCTTTTCCTTAAGTGTGAGCTGAAACTAGTGACTTGCTTGCACTGAGCAGAAGAGGCAAAAGTGATAATATATATCTTCCATAATTAGGTTACTAAAGCCTCAGAAATCCGTCTTGTTAACATGCTGTCTTTCGGTGTCCAATAACAAGAAACTGAGCCAACAGTCCTCAAAAACCTGAATGCTGCTCATAACTACATGAGTGAATATGGAAGCAGATCCTACCCCAGTTGATCCTTCAGATGAGATCAGAGCCCTTGCTGACACCTAACTTGAGCCTGAGAAAGACCCTTATGGAGAGGATCCAGCTAAGTCTTACCTACACTCATTAACCACAGAAACCATGAGATAATAAATAGGTGTAATTTTAAGTCACTAAATTTGGGGATAATTTATAATGTAAGATAGATAACTAGCACAATCATTTAGCAAGTTTTTTTTTTTTTCTTACTAAATCCACAGAATACAATAGAACATCATTCAGAATTGTAAAGAGAGAGCTTAAGCCTTGGCAATTACATTAGTGCCTGCCCAGGACTTAGCCTAATATTCCAGGAGCAGAGGATCAATTTTGCTTTGCTTCTCTCAAACAAAGGGCAATTTCCGAATTTTTTCCATCATATCTCTGGGTAAATAAGTGAATTTTTCTGCCTCCTTAAAGAATCAAATATTCTGATATTTTAAAAAATTGACATATTAATACATAATAAAATGTACAGATTATAAATGTTTAGTTTAATAAGTTTTGACAATTGTATACATCTAGGTACCATCACTCCAAATAGGCTTAGAGACCTAAAAATTTTATAAAGAGGTAAGCAAGCCTACCTTTTACTCTGTATGGAGATACTGTCTTCCAGAGACGACATTTCTAAAAAATGTTTTTCACAACAAAAACACCCTTGAAAAGACAATTCAGAACAAAGACAGGCAATGTCTGCACTGGTAGGACATGCCAAAATGAGAGAGATGCATAGACAACTGTCTCCCAACAATCTTAGGTTTTGGGTGGCATTTTAAATGGAATCTTAAAATTTAAATTTCCCACTGCTTATTACTAGTATATAGACATGTAATTGATTTATGGATATTTTTTAAAAGTAATAAAATAATCAAAGTTATTTAAACTACCTTAAAATTAGGAAACATACTCCTGGAAAAATTATTAGATAAAAGAGAAAATAAAAACTGAGATTATGGACTCACTACAATACAAAGAATTGAGGAACATTTTGAATCTAAACCTAGAAAGACATAAAAAGCTATACTCATAGATAAATGTGTAGCCTTAAATAAAGGCATTTTATTTTATTTAATTTTATTATTATAAAATTAAAAGACAGGTGAATAAGAAAATAGTATTTATCTTAAGAAACTTTAATAATAAGTATTTTTAAACTATCAGACAGATAGCTTAAAGAAATAAAGCTTTAATTAATGGGGCACTATTTTTTAAAAAAATAGAATTGATAAATTAATCCAATGATTAATCTCTGAAAAAAGATCTATAAAATAAGTAAATCCAACATGGTCTTGATTAAGAATAAAGTCAAAATATATATACATATATTTATATACATGTAAATATATATTATATATATATACACACATACATACAAAATTAGAAAGGATTCAGAAAGACCCGCCTGTGGAGGTGATATGAAAAGAATTATAAGAGCTACATATGATCCAGCAATTCCACTCTGTGTATATATCTAAAGGAAATGAAAATAGGATATCAAAGAGATATCTGCACTCCCATGTTCACTGCAGCATTATTAACAATAGCCAAGATATGGAAACAACCTAAGTGTCCATCAACAGATGAATGGATAAAGAAGTTGTAAGATATATGGAACAGAATATTACTCAACCATGAGAAAGAAGGAAATCTTGCCATTTGTGACAACAGATATGGAACTTGAGGATATTACGCTAAATGAAATAACCCAGAGAAAGAAAATATTGCATGATATTACTTATATATGGAAATTTAGGGGAAAAAACTAGTTGTATACCTAGAATTATGAGACTAGTAAAAACAGTAACTAACATAATGGTAATGCAGTGGATACAAATTAAGCATTTTTTTTTAATTTAGTAAGTTTTCTCTAAATAAGCAGTAAGAAACTAGAAATGGAAATGAGATAATTATTCTTTGTCCAATAGCGAAAAAGATTATGAAATCACTACAGATAAATTTAACAAGAAAAAGTACATGACTTACATGAAGTAAAAAATCTTTTTAAAAGACCTAAGAAGATTTGAACAAATAGAAAAACAGCCTATATTCTTAGATAAGAAGTTTTAATATTATAACATTTCTCTCAAATGTAATTTATATAGTAAATGTCATTCCAATTGAAATTCCAGCTATATATTTTTTGTTATCTCTTTGTTTGGGGGTACAATAATCTTAAAATTATTATGAAAGAAAAAATACTTGAGAACACCTGCATGCTCTACTCCCAAATATATAATAAAGAAAAACATTGAAGGGACTTTCCCTATTAGTTATCAAAAATTTCTATATAGTCACAGTAATCAAATCAACATGGTATTGATGAAGAAATAAACCAAGAAATTAGTGGAACAGATCCAGAAAAATACACATATATGACAAATATATTTTTTCATATGTACAAAATATATGTGCATATATATGTCAAAGGTATTCAATTTAGTGGAGAAAGAATTTATTTAATAAAAGAAGGTGATATAATAATTTATTTCTTTGGAAAATAAAGTCATATTTTATTTTAAATCATTGGCAATCAATTTCAAATGGATATAAGTGTAAAAAATAAAACTATGAATCTTTGTGGGAAACTAGGCAATTATATAATCTATAAGTAAAACTGTATCTACAGGAGATACTTCTTACCAAGACAGAAAAACTAGACTTCATATATACATAATAGATAATACATACATATTATGTATTTATGATCTATATTTTATATATTGTAATCTAAAGAACACACATACATATATATATATATGGTGAGGAACAACAATATCCATTGTTGCAGAGGACACTACAAATTATAATACTGGTAGTAATATGAGAAAAGACTGGTTTTTAAAAAGTAATCTGGCAACTTCAATTAAAATTAAAAATTACAAATATCTTTTTACCCATGGCAACTCCTAGAATTTATCCCACAGAAATATAATTCCCAGTAGGTGATGATACATGCACAATGCTGTTTATGGCAACACTGTGCTTCGAGAAAAGAACTGGAAGTAATATGACTTTCCATTGTTAAAAGAGTCATTGAATATAATGTACCACAGTCCACATTACAGTCTACTATAACATCATTAAAGAGAAGGAATTAAAGCTCAATTAAAACAGTCCCCAGTAGATACTGTTGAGCTACAAAAGCAAAATGCACATATGTTTAATATACTGTATTATAAAACATAGACAAAACATAAAAAATCCCCTAGGTTCTAACATCAATATGCATTCATGTGTAAACATATAATTTTACCTAACCTTTATTATTACACAACTCCTGGAGCATTATTCATGTATACAATACTGTATGACATTTTATTCATGTATTCTGTGTATTGATTATAGATATAGACACAGATATGGACATAATACACATATGAATGTGGATGTGTATATAGATCAATATAAATATAGATATGTGATGCATTTAAATATGACTGTATATACATAAAAATATAAAAGCAGGGAGTTTAAGGTGGTAGCATGGATTACTCTGGGCACAGGAAAGATACAGAAAGTATCTTTATTGAGAGAAGGGAAGAGACAAAAGGAAAAAAGGAAAAGGCTACATGTGTACACATAGACACACTGCCAAGAGGCATAATTTTATGCCACCTACACATACATTAATTTGTGTCTTGTATAGGTATTAAATTAAAATTAAGGACAGAAACTAGTTATTTCTAAAATAATAATAATCTCTAACACAATGTGCCAGGTACTGTGCTTAGCACTTTATTAGCATCAGCTTATGAGAGGAATACTGATTGTATGCCAATGTAAATTTAATTCATAAGCATATTTCTCAACTTTCCAAGCCACTTTTTCATTTATAGTCTGACTGAATATTACTTTGTTTATTGTTCATTTATTTGTCTGAGCTGTTGATTCCTTGCTTAATATAGCAGATAAACAGCATCTGCTTACATTTTATCTTTACTCAATGTTAATATTTATCTTCATATACATTCTTTTTATTACAAACCTTCAGTCAACATTGCTAGGGTCACATTGTGAAATGGATAAGAAATATACACATATATATGAAGAACCACTAGAAACATCACTAGGCAATTGCAATAATTTGGTAATGAAATCCCAATTAAAACATTCTGTTATGCCTTTGGGCAAGTCATAAAACTTTAGTATGCATGAGAATAAAAAGAAGTGGCTTTAGTACACATATGAATGTGGTGATTTTAAAGACCACTATCACTATGATTTCCTAATTCTTTAATTCTGCTCATGAATATTCAGAATTGGAAATCTATCTTCCTTTATACTTTTATCTTCCAATTTTTAACATACGGTAGGTAGAGGAGTGTGTGAGGGCAGGTGGGTGTTTTAGTTCTCTATTGCTGCAAATATTGCTGGAAATTACTCTAAAATTTAGTAGATAAAAAATAGCATTTATTATGTAGTAGTTTCTGTAAGTTAGGAAACAGACTGGTTTAACTGGATTCTCTGGCTCTCAAAAGATCACATTCATCTCAAGGCTCTACAGGGAATGAATCACGTCATAGCTCACTCATGAGATTGTTGACAGAATTCAGTTCCTTGTGGGTTGTCAGACTGACATGTCAGTTCCTTATGAACTAATGTCTACAGCCTTCATGTAGTTTCTTGCCACTTGGGCTTCTCCATAGAATATCTCACAGCATGGCACCTAGCTTCATCAGAGTCAGCAAGCAAGAAGGCAAGAGAAAGTACCAGCAAGACAAAGGGTGTTAGCAAGATAGAAGACGTGATCTTTTGTAATGTAATTACAGAAATGACATTCCAGTACCTTTACCATATTCTATTAGTTAAAAGCAAGTTATTAGGTTCATGCCACACCAAAGAGGAGTGGATACCATGATCACTGAGAGCCATGTTGAAGCTTCTTACTATAGTGTGCTTAAGCATCATAATATTTCTGTGAAATTCTCTAGTATTTTTCTGACGCAGATATTTGAAGACTCTAACACCCCACCATTAGAAAAATATATATAATACCAAGAATCTACTCCCAAACTCTGTGTTTTATTCAACAATTTTACTGAAGTATAATTGTGTGTGTTTTCTAAGAAATCTGGCGTATACTTAGGTCACAGATTTTCTGTTTCATCCTGTGTCAATTTTGGAAGTTATATTTTAAGTAGTAATTTTTTTTTTTTTAGCAGAAAGTCATCCTTAATATTCTTGTGTTATCCTTTTAATATCTGTAGGATATGTGATGATAATCCATCTCATTCTTGATCTCCCCCTCCTCCCTGTCTTTCAGTCCCTCTCCCTCTTTCTTTATCTCTAAGTGTTGCTTTAGCTCTATATCACCAAGTTTGACTTTTGTATTTTCAATATTATTCAGTTAAAAATATCTAAATTCCCTTGTGATTTCTTCTATGATCCATAAATTATTTAGCAATAGGTTATTTTCTAAAGATTTTCTTTGGAAATTTTATTGTTATCAATTTCTAACATTTTTTCTTGTCAGAGAACATACTCTATATGATTTTTATTCTTTTAAATATATTGAGACTTGTTTAATTGCCCTGCTTGCAGTCTATTTCAGTAAACATACAAGGAGAACTATATTAATTGGGTTAAGTTATTTTTATAGTTTTTTTTTTTTAGATTTTCTACGTGTTTACTAATATTTTATCTAGTTTTTCTATCAAATGCTACAAGAGTGATATTAAAAATCTCTTTTGTGAAATATAGTTCTTCTTGGACCTCTTGTGTTTCTACATATTTTGCTGGGTGTACTAGGACTGAAAAATTCTGACTCTTCTTTATCTAGGCTATTTCCTAGGTTATTAATGCCAAAGATAACCTTAAGAGATGAAGAACTAAGCAAGTTATAAAAGCAGTGGATTCCTCAATTTCGATATTCCTAATCTCCACTGCACACTCACCTAGTTTCTTTTATAACATTTGAGAGCAAGGAGGATACTGACACAAATATGCTGACCTTTATGCTGCTTGCTGTGAAAAATAAACTCCTTTTACTCCTTTTTTTGTTTCTCTTACCTAGGAGTCTTATATTTTTTCAGACAACATCCATGAAAGAGTAATTGACTATTTTAATAACTTATAAGTGAGGTAAAGTCAAATCTCAGACCTAATATTCTACTATGATCATAGAATTATCTATTTCTCGTTTTACTTCTATCCATTCTTGATTAAATGAGAAGCCATACTGGATAAGCCCACATATCAATGGACTATAGATTGCCTCTAGGAACTATTAGTAGCCTCTAGTTCCTGAAGGTGGCCTCCTATTGACAATCAGCAAAAAGTTGGGGTCCTCAGTTGTAAAAAGAAATGAATTCTGCAACAATCTGAATGAGCTTAGAAGCAGATTATTCCTCCGTAAAGCCTCCAGATGATTGTTCATTCCAGCAGAAACCTTGATTGTAACCTCAAAAGAAAATTCAGCTAAGCTGTGCTTGGACTACTGATCCATGGGAACTGAGAAATAATAAATGTATATAGTTTTATGCTGCTAAATTTGTGATAATTTTCTATGCAATAACAAAAATAACTACACTTTATATTGATTATTATTTTCCTGAGAATGTGTCACAATTTCCTAGTTCTTTCTTTGTCAGGTAATTTTGGATTGTATCCTAGATAGAGACTATCTAGGATTGTATCTTAGCTAGAGTGCTATAGAGACTTTGGATTCCTTTATATTTCTTTGAAGAGTGTTAATATTTTCATTTTGGCAGGCAAGTAACTTGATTTAATTTTCAAACTGAAACTCTTCTTCACCTATGGCATCTCAAATCCCAGTTCAATTTTTTTGGTCCTTGTGATTCAGAAACTTAGGTAGAATTAATAGACAGAATCTAGGCTTATCCTTCTCTGGCTTTTTTACTTTCACGGTTACTTGTTTTTGTTTTGTGTTTTGTTTTTGTTTTTGCTTTTTTTTTTTTTTTTTTAAGGCTGTGGTTACCTTGAGATGTCTTTTATTTCATACACCAGAAAGACCATGGGTTGATATTCTGGTCAAAATGGTAGAACAGGTGAAGGTTATGCTTGCCTCTTCTTACAATCACATCAAAATTACAACTAAACTACAGAACACCCATCATTGAGAATAGCCTGAAGTCTAGCCAAACAAAAGTCTTACAATTAAGGACATACAGAAGAAGCTACCTCAAGATAAGTAGGAAGAATGGGCCAGTTCCACACCCACATGTGATGATGGTTTAAAATTAGGAGGGAAATCTCAGCAGTGGAGGTCCCCGCAAAAGAACAAGGGGTCCCAGCTCCAAACCAGGCTCCCTAGCATAGGGTTCCAGTGCTACAAACTGCAGTCCCTACAACTTCAGGCTGTGAAAACCACCAGATATTGTGGCTGAGTGAGAAGGAGGACAGCTGGAGTTCTAGGCATTCCTATTAAAGTGCCTGTGCATAGACTTATTCGCTGACAGACTCACTCACTCTGAGCTGTAGCACGGGTACAACAGCTTGAAAGGTACCAGGAACATAAAGGGAAGGAACTGAGTTGTTTGGCTTCAGGGTGAGAGCTGAAGGGGCAGCTTTGTCTACAAACACTTAGACAGAAGTGCTAGTAGAATCCACTGTTTCTTTGTGAGCCCTCCCCACTCCAGGCATGCAAACACAGGCTGCCACAATAATTGAGTCTCCATCAACCTGGCTAACACTGGTCATCCAGCCTTGCTGATTCTCTGAGATCCCCACTCCACCCGAATTGCAGGCCCACCCAAGCCACTTCCAGTGGCTTTTTTCATACAAATGGCCTGTCTTAGCTCATCAGACTAAAATTCTCTCAAACAATCACAGACCCTAAACAAGCAGCATCTGGCCTTGGCATGCCCCATACATCTGACTAAGAAGCCCCAAGACTAGCACTAGTGGCAGCCAACCTTACTTTGCAGGTTAGCCTCTCCTGGGTACCTCCAAACACAGCACAAGTGGCAACATCTGCAGATCACTTTGTAGCTCATGTCAAGTGGCCCAGAGCAGAGCATAAGCAGCAGCTAAACTTGGCCTACAATAGAGCCCCTCCTAAGAGATCCCAGAACCAAGGCCTCAGAATCAAGAACCAAGGCCAGCTTCAGACCCTGCCAGAGCACCATCCAACCACCTCCACAAAACACATACCAAAAGGTAAAATGGGCAGGCACTAGAGCCCTGCTAAAGTGAATCTTGTTCTGTAGGGTCAGCACATGCATAACAGCTTCTCCACTGTAGTCACAGCAGGTTCTCACAATCAATGGGTCTGAGGGCCAATCCCTTTCATTGACATGCAAATGTCAATCAAGGCTCAACTATAACAGGAGGACACATACAACCCACAAAAGAGAAATACCTGGGGCACCCAGCCCACGTGACCAGAAAGACTGCACTGCTGAGCTCCACAGGACATCTGCTACAGAAAGTCACTCTACTAAGACCGAGAGACATAACAGCTCTACCTAATACAAACAAAATCAGGGAGGCAGTTGAAAAGGACTGGCAAAGAAACATGTCCCAAATGAAAGGACAGAACAAAGCTTCAGAAAAAGAACTAAACAAAATGGAGACAAGCAAACCAGCATCTGCAGAGTTCAAAACAATGGTTATAAAAATGTTCAATGAACTTAGGGGAAGAGTAGAGAAACTCAATAAGAACCTTCACAGTGAGATAGAAAACATTGAAATAAAGTCATTCTGACTTTATTAGAGGGAATCAATAGTAGATTAGATGAAATAGAGGATTAAATCAGTGATTTAGAACAACTGTCCTCAACTTTTTTGCACAAGGGACCAGCGCTCCTATGAGAACCTAATGCCTAATTATCTGGGGTGGAGCCAAGGTGGTGAAACTAGAACTAAGGAGCAGCTACAACTACAGATGAAGCTTTGCTCACTTGCCCGCCGCTCACCACGTGCCATGTGGCCAAGTTTCTAACAGGCCACAAATTGGTACCAGTCAATGACCTGGGGGTTGGAGACCCCTGATTTAGAAGACAAGGTAGCAGATAACACCCAATCAGGATAGCAACAAGAAAAAATTCCAAAAGAATAAGGATAGTTTAAGCATCTTCTGGGACTATATCAAGCATACCAACCTTCACATCATAGGGGTATGATGTGAAGAGAGAAAGGAGAGGAGAGTAAGCCAGGGATTTAAAACCTATTTGAAGAAATAATAACAAAAAACTTTCCTAACCTGGCAAAGAAAATAAACATACAACCCCAGAAAGTGCAGAGAGTCCCAAACAAGATGAATCTAAAGAGGCCTACACCCAGACACAATATAATTAAAATGCCTAAGGTTAAATAGAAAGAAAGAATCTTAAAAGCAGCAAGAGAAAAGCAGTCAGTTACCTACAAGGGAGCTCCCAGAAAACTGTCAGCTGACTTCTCAACAGAAACTTTGCAGGCCAGATGGAATTAGTATGAAATATTTTAAGTGATGAAAAGCAAGGACCTACAACCAAGATTATTCTATACAGCATAGCTATCATTTAGAATCAAAGAACAGATAAAGAGCTTCCCAGAGAAGAAAAAACTAGAATTCATCAAGAATAAATCAGTATTACAAGAAATGTTAGAGGCATTTCTTTAAGAAGAAGAAGACAAAGAAGAAGAAAAAGATCAAAACTACAAGAGACAAAGAAGGACTCAATAATTCCACTTCTGGGTATTCATCCAAAGAAATCCAAAATACATGAAAGGAACATCTGCATCCATATGCTCATTGCAGCATTATTTACAATAGCCAAGATATGGAGGCAACCTGAGTGTCCATCAAAGGATGAAAAAGAGTTGGTACATATATATGAAATACTACTCAGCCATAAAAAAAAATAATGAAATCTTGCCATTTGCAACAACATGGATAAGCTTAGAGGATATTGTGCTGAATAAAGTCAGACAGAGAAAGACAAATGCCATGATTCAACTTACATGTGGAATCTAAAGAACAAAATAAACAAACAAAACAGAAACAAACTCATAGATACAGAGAATATTTTGATGGTTTCCAGATGGGAGGGGGTTGGTGGGTAAAAAGGAGAAGGGATTAAAAAGCACAAATTAGTAATTACAAAATAGTCATGGGAATGTAAAGTATAGAGTATATCTTATAGATCCTTTGGAACCATTATCCATCTATGCTATGAATGCACATTAACAGTAAAATACATTTGCATAATATCTCATCATATTGAATGCATAGTAAAATATTTATAAAAAAGAATTATAACAGTCTAGAGCTATTTACTTAAAAACATTACTTACAGTTCTACCATTCATTAAATATTATTCCTAAATTTTGTAGCAGAAAATAGAAAACCAAGTTTTCAGAGGTCTACATGACCAAAAAGTTGTTTTTATTTTTATAAGCTCCTTCCTACTGATATCCTCAACAACAGAATGTGGTCTATGTAGGTAAAAGAATCATCAGCATTAGTCATAATGAACATATTTTCATTATGCTCAGTGCATAGCTATTATATTTAAAGGCCTTGTAGTAGATGCAACAGTTTAGATAAACATTTGAATATCTCCCAATTCTGCAATATGTACATGAAGTTAAATTTATAGACACTGAATAAATCATATTGTATCACAGCTAGCTAGCTTTTTACTGAATAAATGAATCTAGAGATAACCTAAACTCGTAATGTAAATCCAACATGTTTTTTAATTTCCTGAGGAATATTTGAAGATCTGCTGGTCACTGAGTAAATGAAAGCAATAAGATCTATGATTTTTTGTGTGATTTTAAATACTTTAGATAGTATTATAGGGTCATAAACATAATGACTTTATAATGAAAACCATAAAGCATTAATGAAAAATTAAAGAAGACATATAAATAGAAAGATATTCTGTGCTCATGGACTGGAAGAATTAATATTATGAAAATGTTAATAATACCCTAAGCAATCACAGATTCAATGTAATCCCTATGAAAATTCTAATATAATTTTTATAGAAATAGAACAGTTCTAAAATTTGTATTTAAATACAAAAGACCCCAAATAGCAAAGGCAGTCTTGAGAAAGAACAAAGATAGAGGCGTCATGCTCCCTAATTTCATACTATATTACAAAGCTACAAGTAATCAAAACAGTATGGCATTGGCATAAAAACAGATATATAAATCAGTGGAACAGAGATCCCAGGAATAAACTCACACATAGATAGTTAATTAATTTATAACAACAGAACCAAGAACATACAAAGGGGAAAGGACAGTCTCTTCAAGAATTGAAATTAAGAAAACTGGATAACCACATGCAAAAGTATAAAACTAGACCACTCTCTTACACCATAATCAAAAATTAACCCAAATGGATTGAACATTTGAATGTAAGACCTGAAACCATAAATCTCCTAGGACAAAACACAGGTGATAAGCTCCTTGATATTGGTCTTGGCTATTATTTTTTGGATTTGACACCAGATCAAAGGCAACAAAAGCAAAAATAAACAGGTGAGATTACATCAAACTAAAAAGAGTTTGCACCACAAAGGAAACTATCAAAATAAAAAGGCAACCAATAGAATGGGAGAAAATATTAGCAAATTCTACATCTGATAAGGGGTTAATATGCAAAATATATGTAGAACTCATATAACTGAATAGGAAAAATCAATCTGATTCAAAAATGGGCAGAGGATCTGAACAGATATTTTTCCAAAGACATATGACTGGCCAACAGGTACATAAAAAGGTGCTTAACTTCACTAATCATAAAGGAAATGCAAATCAAAATCACAATGAGATATCACCACACACTCATCTGAGTGGCTATTACCAAAAAAATAAATAAATAAAGTAACAGATGTTGGCAGGCAATGGGGTAAAGGAAATTCTTTTGCACTCTTGCTGGAAATATAAATTGGTGCAACCGCTATGGAAAACACTATGGAGATTCCTCAAAAAATTAGAACCGCCACATGACCCAGCAATTCCACTTCTGGGTATTTATCTGAAAAAATAAAAAAATACTAATTCAAAAAGATATATGCAGTAATCATAGGGATACATATATCCTTAGAAACAAATGTTTTTAAACATATATTAGTTTAATATAGTCCCATTTTATTTTTGCTTTTCTCTCCCTTGATTTTGTGGTCAAATTCATAAAATCCTCTCTAAGACCAAGGTCCATAAGTTTAATACCTATGTTTTCTTCCATGTATTTTATTGTTCATGTCTTATATTTAGGCATTTGGTCCATTTTGAGTTAATTTTTGTGTGTGGTGACAAACAGCATTGTAGTTTCATTCTTTTACATGTGGCTTTCCAATTTTCCTAGTATCCTTTATTGAAGAGTATCTCTTTCCCCCCTTACATGTTTTTGGTTCCTTTGTTAAAAATTATTTGCCCTTTTATAAGTGGGTTTCTTTCCGGGCTCTCAATTCTGTTCCATTGGTCCGTGTGTATATTTTCCTGCCAATACAATGCTATTTTGATTATTGTCACGTTGGAGTATAAATTGAAGTCAGAGAGTGTGAGATCACTAGCTTTGTTCTTTTTTCTCAGGATTGCTTTGGTTATCCAGAGACTTTTTGTGGTTTCTTACAGAACTGATGGCTTTTGGTTCTATTTCTTTAAACAATACCATTGGGATTTTGACGAGAATTTTATTAAATATATGTACTGCTTTGGGTAATATGGCCATTTTAACTATATTGCAGCATTATTCACGGTGGCCCAGACATAGAAACAAGCTAAGTGTTCTTTGATGGAAGATTAGATAAAGAAACTGTGGTACATATGTGCAATGGAATACTACTCAGCTATCAGAAAAGGTGAAATACTGCCATTTGTGAACACATGGATGGATCTTGAGAATATTATGCTAAGCAAAGTAAGTAAGACAGAAAAAGCCAAGAACTGTATGATTTCACTCATAGGTGAAAGTCCTATGCTTATGGATTTTTCTGTGACGAATTTAATCATAGGTTATTTATATATCAAACTGGAAACACCAGATGACATCTCTTCTTTTGGCTCAACTCTTGATTTATGATAGCCTTTCTGAAGACATATGTCTTCTATACTGGCATTTATGTTCCCCCCCAAAAAATTAGCAATTTGTCCATGTGTAAAGCAAAGCCATTACCTGGTTTGACAAGGAATCCAAACTGAAACAATCTTTTCCTTTCTACAAAAACATCATTGCTTTGTTCAGAAAAAACATTGACTTTTGTTCTTTACTTAACCCAATAAAATATAGCAAACAATTCTAAATTGTTTTTATCAAATGCTATATATCTATTTAAATGGAATTGTGTATTGTGGTACACATGCTCATAAAAACAAAGCTATTTTTATGCAAGTTTTTTTATACATGATAAATATTCCCATTTATGTAGACTTTTTATATGTGGTTTCCATTTAGGCAGTCTCATTTTACAAGGTTCTTTCTTTTCCATTTTCATTTTTATTCTTTCTAAAAGTCAGTAGCTTAATTCAGCAACATACAAATATTTATGAACACAAAATTATTTGCTATTGGATGGCAAATAAAAAAGCATGGGTGACTACTGATGTTTTTCAGGACTGGTTTTACAAATGTTTTGCTGTAGAAGCTGAAAATTATATGAAGAAAAAATGTCTTCCTTTTAAAATACACTTACTTTTAGATAACATACCTGGTCATCCACACAATTTAAACGATTCAAATATAAAAGTTATAAATTTGCTTCTAAATATAACTTCCTAAATGCAACCTTTAGGTCAAGACATTATTTCTATCTTTAAGATTACTTATATTAAATGAAATTTTGATGATATTTTAATAAACTTGAAGATAATGAATCACTTACAGTTACAGAAGCCTGGAGTAAATACACAATTTTAAGTTGTCAAGAATATTGCTTTAGCTTTGAGTGATATAAAGCTGTCAATTTTAAACTTGCTGGAAAGCAACATGGCCAGAAGTGGTTGTACTAGGGAATTTGGTTCTAACAATTGAAGAGGAATTGATTGGCATTATTAATTTATTAAATAAACTTCAAGAAGAAGGCTCTGACCATTGAATGTAGATATTAGTGAAATACTGGTTGATCATGAATTAAATCATAATGAATTAATTCACTTAATATCTGAAGCCCATCCTGCTGATGAATATGGCAGTGACTATCAACCAGTTTTATTCACTGCAGAAAATATTTACAAAGTTCAATTGGCCACAAAACTGAAAACTGCAATTCTAGATATTGATCCAAACATTGAACAAGCCTTAAAATTTTGAAAAGATTTTTAAAATGTTGCAGTGAATATCAAAGAACTTATGAAAATTTAGCCAAAGCTAGGGTTGCTAAAAACATAAACATAAATAATGAAACTGAAGTAGTACTTTCAAATATTTTGAATGATGAAGATAGTGACTTTTGCCAATTAAAAGGAAAAGGTCGAATGCTCTAGATTACGCTACAGATACCAAGATCAGATAAAATTTATTTTGTTTTTTTCTGATTATTCATTAGCATTTTTTTGTGAAACTATGTAAAATAAATACTTTTATGACATATTGGCCTATTTCTTTAATATTCTTTTTTTTAATTTTTTTGTACTGGGAGACTCTTTTTACATGGGTTTCTTCTGCGTGAAAAAAAGCACATGGAACAGATCATCCATGTAAATTGAGAAATGGGTGTAATTCTTTGTATTTCTGTGGTGCTAGTTTTCTTCTCCTTTTTCATTTATTATTTTATTTATCTAGGTCCTCTCTCTTTCTTTTTTATGAGTCTGGTTAAAGGTTTATTAATTTTGTGTATCTTTTCAAAGAATCAGCTCTTGGTTTTATTGATCTTTTGTATTTGTTTTTTAGACTCTATTTGGTTTATTTCTGTTCTGACATTTATTTTGTTCTTTCTACTCATTTTAGGCTTTGTTTGTTCTTTCTCTAGTTCCTTTATGTGTAAGGTTAGATTGTTTATTGAGATTTTTTTTCTTTTTATCTTGATATAGGCCTGTTTTGCTATGAATTTGCCTCTTAAAACTGCTTTGGCTCTGTCCCATATATTTTTGTGGGGGGAGGGGTCATTGTACTTTCATTTTTTATTTGTCTCAAGATATCTTTTGCTTGAGCTCATTGTTAACCCATCCATTATTTAGTAGCATGTTATTTAGCCTCTGTGTGTTTATGCATTTTTTAGTATTTTTTCTTGTAATTGATTTATAGTTATATACCATTGTGGTCAGAGAAGATGCTTGATATGATTTCAAACTTCTTAAATTTATTGAGACTGTCTTGTGGTGTAATATGTCTTCTATCCTGGAAAATGTTTCATGTGCACATGAAAAGAATGTATATTTTGCTGCTTTGGAGTGAAATGCTCTAAAAATTGCAATTAAATTTATCTGGTCAACTGTGTCATTTAAAGCCTCTGTTTTCTTGTTGATTTTCTGTCTGAATAACTTCTGTATTGATGTCAATGGAATGTTAAAGTTTTTTACTATTACCATACTACTGTTGATATCTCCTTTTATGTCTGTCAATATTTGATTTATATATTTATGTGCTCTTACATTGGGTGCACAGATGTTTGTGAGAGTTATATCCTGTTGTTGAATTGATCCTTTTATCATTGCAAAATTCCTTTCTTCATCTCTCGTTACATCATTTATTTTAAACTCTATTTTGTCAGATGTAAATATTGCTACCCCAATTTTTTTTCCTTTTCATTTGCATGAAATATTATTTCCATCCCTTTATTTTCATTCTTATGTGCACTTCAGTCTGAAGTGGGTCTCTAGTAAGCAAATAGGTACAGATCTTTTTTTTTTTTTTAATTAATTCAACCACCTTATGGATTTTGATCAGAGCACTTAGTCTATTTACATTTGAAGTAATTATTGATAGACATTGTTATTGTCATTTTATTTATTGTTTTCCTTTTGGTTTATGGTTACTATGTGCTTTACGTATATTAAGCTATTCTTTTAGCAATCTATTTTAAGTTGATGGTCACTTATGTTTGAACGCATTGTAAAATCACTGCAATATTTACTTACTCCACTACATTTATGTTTTTGTCATTTCTTGCTACTTTTTTGTGTGTGTTTGTGTGTATTTTTAAATTTATTATTATAATTACACATTATCTTTCTACTTTTGTCTTTTTATCGTCATACTACCTTTATAATTGATTAATCCACTGCTTTTACTAAGTGTTCATCTTACAGAAGTTAATTTAACATTTTTATAATACTGGTTTAGCGGTGATTAATTTCTTTAGCTTTTTCTTGTATGAGAAACTCTTTATCTCTCCTTTTATTCCTAAAGATAGCTTTGCTGGGTAGAGCAATCTTGGCTATATGTATTTGCCTTTAATCGCTGTTAATATTTTCTGCCATTCCCTTCTGTCTTGTAAAGTTTCTGTTGAGTAGTCAGCTGATCATCTTAATGGAGTGCCTTTATAAGTAACTAGCTGCTTTTCTTTTGCTACTTTGTCTTTAACATCTGGCATCTTAATTTTGATGTATCTTGGTGTGGGCCTCTTTAGGTTCATCTTGTTTGGGTTTTTCTGTGCTTCCTGTACTTGTATATCTATTTCCACCACCAGGTTAAGAAAATATTCTGTCATTATTTGTTCAATGGGTTTTAAATCCCCTGCTCTCTCTTTTCTCCTTCTGGTACCCCAATGATGCAATATTGGTACACTTGATGTTGTATCAGAGGTTCCTTAAACTCTCCTCATTTACTTTTATTTCTTTTTGCTGCTCTGATTGGGTGTTTTCTGCTACTTTATCTTCTAGTTTGCTGATTTGGTCCTTTGCTTCATCTCATTTGATGATGATTCCTCCTCATGCATTCTTCATTTCAGTTACTGTTTTCTTTATTTCTGATTAGTTCTTTTATGTTTTCTATCTTCTTTTGTTTTTTCTTTGTTTTTTCCCCTAAGTTGAAGTCTCACTTAAACTATTCTTCCCATAAGTTGATTGAGCATCCTTACAACCAGTGTTTTGAACTCAGCACCTCGTACATTGCTTGTCTCCATTTTGTTTAGCTATTTTTTTTTCTTGGGGTTTTGTCTTGTTCTTTCATTTGGGACATTTTTCTTTGTTCACTCAGTTTGGCTGACTTCCTGTGTTTGTTTCTCTATATTAGGTAGATCAGCTATATCTCTTGGTCTTGGAAGAGTAACCTTAAGTTGTAGGTGTCCTGTGAGGCCTAGCGGTATAGTGTTCCTTTTCACCTGAGATGAGTTCACCAGTGTTGACCCTTGTGTGGGTTGTGTGTGCCTTCTTGTTATCATTGAGCCTTGATTGCTGTTGGTTCACCAGTGCAAAGAATTGACCCTCAGTCTGACTGACTGTGAGGGCTAGTTATGACTATAGTAGACAAGCTGTTGTGGAGAGGCTAACTCCACAGAGTTGGAGTCACTTTAGCGAAGTTCTGGTGGCCAGCATAGTCTACCCTTCAGGTATGTCATTTGAAGAGCTAACTGGTTGGGTTGTATTCTTGTGTTGTCTAATGCTGGCCACTACATGTGCCTGTTCTGGAGTCTCTTAGAAGGGGCTCTGATGTAGTCAACCATGACTCTTACCTGGCTTAGGACCATCTGTTAGGAGCTATAAAGTGATATACTATTGGTTGCCACTGTGCTGGGCCTAGAGATGCATGGGAGAGGCTATGCTGCCAACTGAGTCTAGCTGCTACTAGTGTCATTCTTGGGATGCTTTGCTGGGCACCATGATGTGAGCTGAAGTTAACTGCCACTTGTGCTGGAGGATTTGTGGCTGCTTAGTTGAGGCTACGTTTCAAGCCAAGCCTGGCTGCTGCTTATGACGGTCATGGAACTATCTGATGGGAGTTACAATGCAAGTTGAGATCGGTTGCCACTTGTGCCAGCCTTGAGGCCACTTATCAAGAGGTACAGGGCACCTTGAGGCCAGCAGCTGCTTGCTTGGGGTTTTGGGCTTTTGGAAATAGGGAGTTGAGGATAAAGAGAAAGTTAGGAAAAGTTTGTAGCACAAGCAGAACAAGACTTCTTGTGTGGAGGAGTCACTGGAAGATGTTTGACTGGGTACAAGAGTTAGTCAAGGTGGGGTCCCAGGGAATCACCAAGGTGAGGCAAATAGTGTTAACCTGGTTAGTGGAGAGCTCAGACTTGGTGCCTTGCTGTGCCAGACTGGCTGGGTAGAGGAGGTCTCAACAAAGAAACAATAGTGCCTTCCAGCACTTCCATCTTTGGCGAGAGCCATATTGACCTCTGCCCCTCCAGCCCTCACCTTGAAGCCAGCCAATTTAGTTTTTTCCCATATGTTCTTGTGCTTTTCAAGCTGCTGCCACAATGCTGGAGCCCAGAGTGAGTTTGTGAGTGACTGCATCTGTGCATGAGTCCTTTAAGGCTTGCAACACCTAGGTTTTCAGCAGCTTCATTCTCAGATGCCATCCTTGCAGGTTTTCACAGCCAGATGTTGTGGAGACTCCTCTTCCTGGCACTGGTTATCTGGGCTGGGAAACCAGGTGTGGGGCTGGGACCACTCATTCCTCAGGTGGGAACTCTGCAGTAGATATATTCCTCCTGATTCTTTTTTTTAAACAAGTTTATTTAAATTAGTTTCAACTTTACAGAACATTGGTTAGACGTCTATATTGTTCATGAAACGATCCCCCCAATTGCTCCTTCTCTCCCCTGGCCCTCCACATAGCTATCAAATTAATACTAACTGCATTCCCTGTGCCATGCTTCCCATTTCTGTGACCAGCTATCAACTACTAATTTGTACTTCTTTAATCCTTCACCCTTCTCCCAGGCCCCCTCCCCTCTGTCTGTCACCAAATTGTTCACTGTATTTGTAAGTCTGTTTTTGATTAATTTGTTCTTTTTGATCCTTAGATTCTGCATATAAGTGAAATCATATGGTATTTATCTTTCTCTGTCTGACTTATTTCACTCAGCATAATAACCTTAGGTCCATCCATGTCATTGCAAATGGTAGGATTTCATTTTTTTAATGGCTGAGTAATAGTTGTATATATGAACCTTAATTTCTTTATCCAGTCATCTGTTGATGGGCATTTAGGTGCTTCCATATCTTGGCTATTGTAAATTGTTCTGCCATGAATACTGGAGTGCATAGATCTTTACGAATTATTGTTTTGGTTTTCTTTGGATAAATATCCAGAAGTGCAAGTGCTGGGTCAAAAACTATATCAATTTTTTTTTTTTTTTGAGAAACCTCCTTACTGTTTTCCATAGCAGCTGTACCAATTTGCAATCCCACCAACGATGTATGAGGATTCTCTTTTGTCCGCATCCTTGCCAACACTCGCTGTTTTTTGATTTATTGATGATAGCCATTCTGATATGTGTGAGGTGATATCTCATTGTGGTTTTAATTTGCATTTCTCTGATGATTAGTAACCTTGAGCATCTATTCATAAGTCTGTTAGTCATTGGATTTCCTCTTTGGAGAAGTATCTGTTCAGGTCTTCTGCCTATTTTTTAATTGGATTGTTTGTTTTTTTGTTGTTGAGTTGTATAAGTTCATTATAAATTTGGGGTTTTAACCCCTTATTAGATGTATCATTAGTGAATATCTTCTCCCAAAGAGTCGGTTGTCTTTTTGTTTTGTTGATAATTTCCTTTGCTCCTGATTCTTAATTGCCACACTGTGGGTGTGGGACCTACCTGTTCTGGTTACTGCCCAAATCCCCACCAGTCTAGATGTGGCTTCTCTTTTATATACTTAGTTATAGGACTTATGTCCTGTTAGTCTCAAGTGCTTCTTAAGGATGAATTTTCCATAATTTCGTTGTAGTTTTGATGTGGTTTTAGAAGGAGGGGAGCACACCATTTACCTACTTTACCATCTTGTCTAAAACTCAAGAATTTTTAATGTAAAAGATTTAATACAAGGGAAAAAAAACAGGATAAATCAGGGGAGTTTCTCTTTTATCCCCAATTCCTTATTTCTAATCACTTCCCCTGAGATAAGCACAGAAACATGGTTAATAATTTAAGAGTATGTCAGCCATTACATTTTCTATCCACTTATATTTCTACATATACGTGTTATTGTATATCTTACTTCTTTCACCCAGAATTTTACCTCAATATTTCAAAGTTAGTACAAAATAGATTAATCTAATTCTTATATGGCTAAATTATTTGGTACTAACCATTCATTTGATTTAACCTAGTTTCGCATTTGGTAGGGAGGTATATATAAACAATGTTTTATTTTCTAAGATAATTTATTTTTAATTATTTCATCATATCTTACCTCATTGGCAAGGTACTAAGATGATCTCATTTTGAGAATATTTTGTTCTTGAGATACTCTTTAATATAAAATTTGTTTTATCTGTAATGTATTATATGTCTTTAATAAAATAGCAAGTAATACTTTTAATTTACTGTTAAGTTTTAAGTTTCAAAGTGAATAATGGATCCTGTTTTTTTTCTAATTATATAACAGATATAACAGAGTCAGCCTTTTATGCATAGGCATTTTTTTCTTCTGGTACAACCATACCACTCTGTCTTATATTTACAAATTGAATATTTCTGTAAAATATTAGAAAAGAAAGTATTTGAATAATCTCTGACATACTTGCTGAAAGCAAGAAGGATTCACATGAACAATTGTTAGAAAAGAAATTTTTTTTGGTTGTCTGTCTCCAATTCTTCTCTCTCACTTTATTTAGATGAGCCTTGTTCAATATAACTAGATGTTTTAATGGAAAATTAAGCATTTAGAATTCATACAGTGTATGACTTTAAATATATGCTCATTTTGCCCAGGAACTTTTAACAAGTATATTAGTACAATATATGTTCAGATCAGAAAACTCAATCAAAAATTGTAATATTTTAAAGTATGTAACAAATCTAATGAAGAATAAGAATCATACTCTCTGGCTCTGAAATGGAGTTTTCTATGCTAAAACTGCATAATCCTGGTGTTAATGGCCAGAGAATAAAAATGTACCAAACTATAATATTCCAAGGCGCTGGCTTAAGAAGGTCACCAGTCACAGAAACAAAAGGGAAGGGAGTGATTAACTCTCATTTACAAAACATAAGCATAACATGCCCACTAATCTAGATTATGGGGCTAGGAAAAATTTTATGTGAAGAAATTATTAAATTTGCGTATTAGCCTAATTTTGAGTCATAATAAGTTTCTTTAGCAAAAAAAAAATGTGCTAATAGTAAGAAAGGCATTTCTGCTCTGCACCAGAGAGCAATGCAGTGATTCATTCCACCAGCTAGAGCAGAACTCAGAACAAAAGATCTGCCTTCAACATAACAATTCTAATTGAGAAAAATGGTTTCTCCAAATGTTCTTTAATATGTTTTTGTTCCATATACTCTATAAGATTTCTAGTCTACATATTGTTGAAGCTTACATGCTATATAAATTACCTTTTATATAGAAAGTACTTTTCAAATCTTAACAAATATCAACTCTCAAAACACACACACACACACACACACACACACACACACACACACATGGCAATGTATCTCCCTATGAGAATCCCTTTTGTTCTTCCTTTTCTATGTGCAGCTTTAAATTATTTTCACCCATTTCTCCAGTGCCCTCCCATCTGGCAACCATCAGTTTGTTCTCTGTATGTATGAGTTTTCTGTTTTGTTTATTCTTTTATTTTGTTTTTTAGATTCCACATATAGATGAAATCATTTGGTATTTATCTTTCTCTGTTTGACTTATTTTGCTTAGCATAATACCTTCTAGGTCCATCCATGTTGTTACAGATGGCAAGATTTCATTTTTTAATGTCTGAGTAATATTTCATGTACCACATCTTTTTTATCCATTAATTTATTAATGAACACCAAGGTTGCTTCTATATCTTGGCTATTATAAATAATGCTTTAATAAACATAGGACTGCATATATCTTTTTAAAAACTTTATTAAACTTTGAGGTGACATTGGTTAATAGATTTCAAGTGTATAATTCTATACTATATCACCTGTTTATTGCATTGTGTTCAACACCCAAAGTCAAGTCTCCTTCCATCCTCATGTATTTGACTTCCTTATACTCTTCTACCTCCTCCCACCCCTTCCCCACTGAAAATCACCATACTTTTGTCTGTTTGTGACTTTTTTGTTTGTCTTGTTTGTTCCTTGCTTTCTGTTTTATATCTCACATATGAGTAAAAGTATATGGTTTTTATTTTTCCCTCCACCACAATAAACTCACATCTGCCAGACTAACTATCACCGATCCATCAATAAACAACAAGCCCTGGGGAGGACGTGAGGAAAAGAGAACTCTCGTGCATTGTCAATGAGACTGTAAATTGGTGCAGCTACTATGGAAAACAGTATGGAGTTTCTTAATTAATTAAAAATAGAACCACCTTATGACCCAGCAATTCCACTTCTGGATATTTATCCAAAGAAACCAAAACACTAATTCAATGAAGTATATGCTCTCCTATGTTCATTGCAGCATTATTTACAAAGGCCAAGATATGGAAGTAACCTAAGTGTCCATTGATAGTTGAATGGATAAAGAATATGTGGTACATATATTTATAAAATATATAAAAAAGAATGAAATTCTGCCATTTGAACCGACATAGATGGACCTGAAGGGTATTATTCTGAATGAAATAAGTCAGACAGAAAAAAACAAATACCATATGATTTTACTTACAAGTTGATTCTAAAAAATAAACAAAACAAACAAAATAGAATCATATGCAGAGAACAAATTGACAGTTGCCAGAAGTGAGGAGGGTGGGGGGCAAGTTAAAAAGAAGAAGGAATTAAGAAGTACAAATTGGTAGTTACAAAGTAGTCGTAGGAGTATAAAGTATAGCATAAGAAATATAGTCAATAATATTGTAATAACTATGTATGATATCAAATGGATATTAGATTTATTGAGGTGATCACTTTGTAACTAATATAATGTCTAATTACTATGTTGTACATCTAAAACTAATACAATATTGTATGTCAGTTGTAATAGAAAAATTAAAAATTTAAATACTATTAGGATTTGGGTAATTACAATAATTTTAACCAATATCAAATTTTAGCCACATGTTCCTCCTCTTATATTCATCTATATATACTTATATGTAAATTCATTTTTATAAGGATTCTAGCATTTTATGAAGATTAGTTCCCCCATGGAATATGCAGCTAAGTAGATGGTTTTTAAAATTTCATTTATAGGTCAAATCTTCTATATATTTCATATTTCCCCAAGTGTCCAGTATAATGTTGTATAAATAGTGAATATCATTGATAGCAAAAAATAAAAGTAAAAGATAAGTAACTTAAGGTATATATCTTAGTGCAACTTAATTTTCAAAAAATAAATAGGTCGATGTGCTCCCAAAAAAATTTGAGGAGGCTTTTTAAAAGGCACAAAAAATTAACTGCTATGAATTTTAAAAGTTAATTTTTAAGCCTAAGAGAAGTTCCTTATTTATTCATTTATTTAGGACATAATTGAGACTGACTCTGGACCAGCCAAACATGATTGGAAGCACTAGAGATTCAATGATGAACAGGACTAAGTTCCTGACATCATGGAACACACACGCTGAGATTGATCACAAAAAGTAATACTGATGACCCAAGAAACCAAGGAAAAGGGCAACATGATGATATAATTGATGGGTTAAAACCTTGCGATAGGCTTGATCAAGCCCATTGTGGGCCCAACTATGAAGTAAGGCCGAACTCAGAAATTCTCACTGTGGCATAGTGAGACCTCAAGGGATATATAAATATATAAATGGAAGAAATTCTTGGCCCTGGTTTCCTCCAACTGAACTCATCCTTCACTCTCCACAGGTGACTACTGAAGTAAGAGCAAGAGGGACAACAAAGAGATGAACGGTCCTCTGATCTCGTGGAATATCAGCCCTATTGGTTTGTCAGTGATATAAATCAAGCAGAAAGTAATCTTGAACTGGGTTCCTGTTGTTATTGTTGTCAACTTTTAAACTCAGATCAGCATTTGTGTTCTCTGCAAGCCTCACAATTCACCACGATAGATTACTTTTCCATTATCTCTGATTTTCAATGGAAATTCTTGTCATGAGGCTTTAAATTAAAGATTTATTAGCTAGGGGCATTCAAAGTCAAGAGAGGTCAGCCACATCGGGTTTTTTAGTCCTTAATATATTAAAAATAAAGAGGAAAGCAGGATTATAAAATTTTTGATATATTTAAAACATTTACATGCAATAAATTAACCCTTATAGCTCATTCATAAATTTCATGAATGTCTTGAAATTAAAATGTTAAAAGTCTAAGTTTAATGACCTTTGTTCATGTTGACTTTCATTTTTCAAGTTAAAACAAGGCTAAAAACAAGTATCTGGAACATGTGGATACTCACACCATTTACCAGGCCTATGCATATCCACTGATACTGTCCTTAGTGATAATTTTGCAAAATATTCAAAAATACTCTATATGTTGTCATTTCTTATAGCCATTCTTAATAAAAGTGAAGGATGTATTAAGTTTTGGCTCTACTAGGGAAATTCTACAAATTAGAATATTGTTTTAAAAATGAATAGGTACTGTACTCTTTAGACTGGCAGGGCCCAAACACAAAACCATGGTTCTTAAAAGTCCCTTGGGAACTTTCCGAAAATACAGATTTCTCAGCACTGCTCACAAGGATTCTAATATAATAGTTAAAAGACAGAGTCTGACAATTCTGTCTTTCGAAAACTCTTCATTATTTAATTAAAGAACAGAATTGGTAACCACTGTCTTTGACTAATGCTCTTCAATATACAATATTTTAGCTAAACTTTTATTCTATTAATATTTTGGTGTATTCTTCTGGTCCTTTTTTCCAAAATGTAGATCTTTTATTACATAGTCACAATAACATGGCGATTTAATTTTTTTCCTTTTTAAAGTTGAAATTCACCAATTTTTAATATTTTAAATTCGGTCATTTGATTCCTCAAAATAGTAATGTATGCAAATAATTTCCTTATCATGTTTTACATATATAAATCAAAAACAGAACAGAGGTACCAACTTGCAATAAATGATCATTACTAAAAAGACACAGGTCGAAATTTTTTACATTAATGAAAACAAAACTATGCTCAATCAAACATTCCATAATGATGTTAGTCAAATCTAGAATTTTTAAGGAAGTCAACAAATTAAATGGAAGGGATAAAATTCCAACTGTTTTTCTGTACAGTAGGTGAAAAAAGTTCTAGAGAGACCATAAGAACTTATAGAATATAATTCACAAACTTGAGAAAGTATTTTATAGAAATTCTGAAGTAGAATGTTTAAAGAATTCTATTTTGAGAATTACTTCAAATACCAAAGAGACCATAGAAAAAATGATTGTCTTTTTTCCTGCCTTATTATATAATAATTATGTATTCCATATTTTTACATGGAAATAACTATTTTTCATTTTATTATAAGCTTTATGAATATAATTTGTTAAATTGAATATCATTACCAAACTGGATATATAACATTACTTTTTCCATTCCATGTATTATGTTTAGTTACCAGTACTAGGATGAGTAGTATTTAAAAATGAAATTGTCAACAAAGACAAAAGGCAAATGGAAAAAAATAGTTGCAAATCATATATCATATATCAGGTTACTATGCAAAAAGTAGAAAGAACTCATACAATCTCATTAAAAAATGGTCAGAAGACTTAAATAGATATTTCTACAAAACACATACAGATGACCAGCAGGTATATGAAAAGATGCTCATCATCACTAATCATAAGAGAAATTCAAATCAAAACCAAAATGTGATATCACTTCACACCTATTAGGATGGCTATTATCAAAAAGACTATTGATGGGAATGTAAATTGGTGCCGCCACTATGGAAAACTGTATGGCAGTTCTTCAAAAATTCAAAAACCTTATGGTCCAGCAATTCCACTTCTGTGTATTTAGCTGAAGGAAATGAAAAGATATACCCACCCTCATGTTAACTGGAGCATTATTTACAATAACTAAGACATGGAAGCAACCTAAATGTCCATCAGTAGATGGATGAAGAAAATGTGATATTTATATACATATATTATGTGATATACCTTGCAGAGAAAGTAAGATAACTGTAGTCAAGCTCCCTCCCACACCCATAGCTAACTTCCAAGGGGAGGAAATTCAGAACTTCTCTCTCTATGTAACCATGTGCCCCTGTATGCAGGCATGGGCTTCCATTATCTGCCAGTGTACCACTATTGTTTAACTTGTGAATAAAAGGCACTCCACCACACAAGATGGTGCCATGCCCTTGTTGGATAACACTACCACCCTGTGAGGCTGGAATAAAAAGCTATGTCACAGCTGCCTATGCTCACCGCATTTTCTTCCAACTGTCCGAGTCTCATACCCCTTACCCGGAACCACGAATCTGCGGCAACTAATGTACATATATTATTATTCAGCCACAAAGAAAAGAGATCTTGCTATTTATGACAACTTGAATGGAACTTGAAAGCATTATGTTAAGTGAGACAAGTCAAACAGAGAAAGACAAATATGTATGATTTCACTTTTATGTAGAATCTAAACAAACAACAAACCAAACTGATACAGAGAAAGATTAGTTGTTGTCAGAGGTGGGTGTGGTGAGCAGCAAAATGGATGAAGGAGGTCAAAAGGTACAAAATTCAATTATAAAATAAATAAGTCATGGGGATATAATATACAACATGGGGATGATAGTTCATAATACTTTATTGCATATTTGAAAGCTGCTAGGAAAGTAAATCTTAAAAGTTTTCATCACAAGGTAAAGAATTGTAACTACATGAGGTGATAGATGTTAACTAGATCTAGGTTGATCATTTCACAGTATATACAAAATATTGAATCGTTATGTTGTATATCTGAAACTAATATAATGTTATACATTAATTATATCTCAATTAAAAATATTAGTACAGAAGTCCCACTTTTGAAGATAAAATCTGGAAAGGAAATTGTAATTTTAAAAGCTCCCGAGGTGGTTCTAATGTGCAGCTAAATTGAAGATCACTATCTATGAGGGTGACAGATACATGTATAAGATTCAGAAACAAATAAGTTCAAAGGTCAGTGACCCAGATTTTCTATGTCACTTCAGATATCGGAGACCCAAGCTCCTTTCATCTTGTTGCTCTATTGCCTAGATCATTTCAATGTCCAAAGTGCCTGTGCCACCTCTGGCCACCATATCCACATTCCAGCCAGCCAGAAGGCAGAAAAGAAGAGCATGTCCTCTCTCAATAAGAAAACATCACAGAAGTTGCACTTATCACTTTTCCTATTCATTCCAATTGTCGGAACCTAAATGCACTAGATCACTCCTGGATAATAGAGACATTAAAAATGTAGTTTGCATTTTTGGATAGCATATGCTCAATTAAAAATCACAAATTGTATCACTATAGGAAAGGGGAAGAAATTATATTTTAAAATAACATACTTTCTTTCCCAGGAGGTTAAAATTCTATTGCAGTAGGTGAAGAGATTGCCAGTAAAGTTTCTGGATTTGCATTGAGACAGTTAATCTTTCTTGCTGATTTTTTCACTACTATTATATCAGGATGTATTTCCAAATATTCCTGTATTAACTATAAATGGAAACTGTTAGCCACTAAAGTAGCAACTTCACTTTCAAGGAAAAAGAAATGAAAGAGAAAGCATCAGTGTAGGCAAAAATAACTCCTTCTCAAATCCAAAATTGTTTGCTTTGTTTTCTTGCTCCTTATCCACAGGCCAAAATGATAAATATGTGAAGTACTTTTCCTAGACCATCTCTTCAGTATCAAGTTTGATATTAACTCTAATAGATTCCATAAAAGACACATTTATAATGTATCCGAAGGCACATTTGGGAGATCCTAGCCTGGAGGACTACTTTCAACAAATCTTAAATGTAGTTAAGAGAAGCGAAAAATTGAACTGAAGGTGTTTAAGGTAATGGCAATGGGAGAGCTGACGACCAGCAGAACCTAATTTTGAGCAAATAAGTCATCACGTGTGAGAAAGATCTAGGTGTAGAACTATAAAGGAGTAAGTGCGTGGACACAGTTATCAGTTAATTATAAGCCCACAATGTATATGTGGTTCGACCACATAAAGAATTCTATTTTTCATAGACAAGTGACATCTTTAAAAAAATTCAATATTAATCTATTTCCTTGAATAACATTTTAAAGTTATTTTTGAGTAATTTTTTTTTAAGTACAAAGAAGGATAGTGGAGGAATCTGATAGAGAGCACTTGAACCAAGTGAATGAAGTTAACAGTGTCTATAATGGGGCAAATTAATATTAGGTGCCTAATGTTTGTCAAAGGACATATAATCACTGCTGCAATATTATTAGCCAAAAAAAGAAAAAAAAACAAAAACAAGTAAATCATAATCTAAACCTAATCATGAAAAACATCAGTTTTATTTAAATGTTAAGCCAAATGTAGCACTAATATTCTGTAATCTCTACTAATGTATCATTCTTTAGCATTCTAAAGATCTCATCGCTTCTAATTACCTTTCCTTTTCAGAAATATCTGAGTTATTCTGGGCCATTAATGCTATCCTGTTACAGATGTGCATTTTCTTAATTCTAGTCTACTCAGAGCTGATGGAACATCCAGATGGTACATAAAGACTACATACTCTCCATTTTTGTTGATACCTCAGGACCCCACCTTATTCCTCATTGGAAGCTTGAATATAAGCACCTTCCCAAGTTGATATGTCACAAAAGTTACATGTTTGGTATTTACAGATCATTAGTTAATGACCTGTATCTGGGAGATCCTAATTTAAGATTGGTTAAGACATATCAAAAGTCTGAATAGAGAAAATGGAAAGAAGGCTCTGGGATATAGGGGAGAAAAGTTCTAAAAGAATAACCTTTGACTGTTACATGAAAAGAAGAAAAAAAAAGTTGTTGAAATCAAACTTGTTAGGCAAGAAAACCCCGATACAGATGTAAATGTTTGCACATTTTAAAACCATGGTATTTCAGGAGGAAAAGAGGACACGGCCTCTGACCCGAGACACAACACTTACCTGTGAACCTGCTGTCTTCCTCTTCCTTTGCTGAGTTTCTTCCTCAGGTGAGAGTATGTGGAAAAATAAATCACAAATTTATCTTGAGAACATGACTTTAAAGACTTCAGTACAGACTCTTTGTATGCTACCACCACATCCACAGGCAGAAGGGACTTGAAATACAGGAAAGTTCATCCTTCCCTATCCTCTGTCTCAAGAGAAATTCAGGAACAAGGTCCTACAATGAGACCAAATTTTCAGTTTCTCCTTCCCTATCATCAGGGGCTCTCTATTCCCACAGATGCCCCCAAATTCTGCTGCAGCCCAGATAACATGTATTGCACAGACCTCCCTGCCAAATCTGCATAGAGGAGACTCTGTTACTTCTCCATGGACCAAAGGCTGGACTCAATTCTCATAAATATACACAGGAGTACTCTTACTAAACCCTGGCCTCACCTTAAAATCACCTAGAGCTCTTAATTAAAACAACGTTGATGTTCCCACCCAGACCAATTGACAGAATCTGTGCAGAGGTTGTGAGGGAGGACATAGGTGATTATAGTTCTGAAAACCCCACTTGTGATTCTACTTGAAAGCCTGAGCTAAGAGCCATTTTCTAAGCCTCACTGCTCAAACTTTAATTCCATAAAAATCGTTTGTATGGGTGTTAAGTAGACTTATTGTGGTGAACATTTCATAATATATACAAATATCGAATTACTATATTGTACACCTGAAACTAATATGATGTTATATATCAATTTTATCTTAATTGAAAAATAGCTTGGAGATAAAAAATACAATACAAATACATAGGGAAGAATTAGTCTTCTCTGGAGCTCTTAACCCTCTCCCAGAATGTGACCTGGATTATTTTTAAAAATATGATTCTTCTAGGAAAGAAAAACCAATGAAAATAACACTTAGAGATCTTAGATTGTACACTTTTTTTTTTCTATGCTTAAGGTCTAGGTTACATTTGAAGGAGAGGAGTCAACCCTTAATTTTATTTTTTACTTTAAAATATAAAAATAAATATGGTTAATGAGGATAAAAGATCTTTTAAATTATTTAAAGATATTCTAAGCAATAGTAGCTGCCTTTTTACTGGTTTTTCTAGAGAAGGAACAGAGAGAAAAACATGAGTATGAGGCATTCAGATAGGCCCTTGTAGGACTTATACAGCAGGTCAAAAATTCATTTAAGATCACTAACAATTTCCTAAGTACAAGTATGGAATGAAGATCCAACTTAACATCTAACTTAACAAACTCTTTTCCAATAATAACACAAATAGAATAGGTTTTTTAAAAACCAAGAATTTTTCAATAGTATTCAGTCATTTTAAATATTATTTAATTTTTTGAATACATACTACACCCAAAAATTCAGTTGAAAGACTTTACGATAGTACCCCTTCTTATCCAGACACCTCCAATTGCATCAATTTGCAGTGCACCAGTGAAACATACTACTGAGATTTTGAAACACTCATTTTTCATCCAGATGTTTTAATTGCATGCAAGCACCATTGTTGACTATTAACACTGATGATTGTAAAAGGTCTTACTTTTCAGTATGAAGGTTAAATTTAGATTTTTTAAATCTCCCTTTATTTTGGTCTTATTTCATTTTATTCCGTATTATCTTATGACAGGAAAATGAAACAAAAGGAAAAGGAAGTTTACACACGTTTTATTTTAAGTTACAGTTTATATGAGCATCAAACACAAGTGTTTTATTTAATTCCTCGGGTTGATACTTTTCTGGTTTCCTGAAATATAATACCCATTAATCCCTGTTTGCAGATACCTTGAAATATTTATTGAATAATACAATACAGATTCTAAAACATAATCTTCTTTTATGAATACTGGCACAATTTCACCCAGCTCTGCGGGAGATTTAAGAAAAATGGCAGGGCAAGATCAGACATTGTTTACATCTCACCTCCAGCAAGATATAACTTTACTCTTGGCTGACCTTTAAGCGAAAGCAATGGTTATGTAACCAAGTAAGCTAAAAACTAAACAGGAAAAGTCACAGAACTGGGAATAAACTATAAACTTACACTATTTGTTAAACTGAGATTTTTATCACATTGCTCAAAGAAACACTAAAGTTTCCCAAATGGAAAAATGTGACTCATATTTTATCTTTGCTATCTGAATGTATATATAAATATTTCAGTATTTAAAAGAAGTTATTTAGGAGTCTACTATAAATCTTGTAGTGTTAAGTAGTATTATTCATTGACAAAATACAATTTTTGAACAAACTGCATTCTGTATTCATATAAATATTGGTTATAATTAATACTCATGCTATTTTGTTTCTAAAACATACATTCCGAGATTATTCTTGAACAGATTTATCTTTAGAAAGTTTTAAATACAACCTGATCAAGGGGCAAAAGAAAAACTTCTTAAAGTCTTTTTTTAGCTTTATCATTTGAATCATATGATCAAGTTAATAGTGGCTACATTTTGTGTTCAACAGAAAAAAAAAATTCTTGCCAAGGGGAAAAAATATAAAAGAAATAGCACAACCTAGAAATATTTTAAGATTTTGAAAGATCTTATTTTTAGCAATGTATAAATATCTTTAGCAAACTATAGGCCCTTTTCGATGTCCCTGTAATAAGAGTATCTTTACATTTTTGACAGAATTGAATAATCATCTAGTATATTTTATATTTCACATGCAGTAGAATCCTTAATAAATCTATAGTACATTTTTAAATCATTTAAACAAGGAAATTATAACATGAATTGCTATCGAAGGAATATAAAAAGAAAGCTGGAGAATGAGAGATAAAATTGCATTGAAATGTATGAAATGAATAACATGTTAGATGCTGTGCATTCACAGATGAACAGAATACAGATTGCTTAAAGTCTAGTGGATAAGATGTAGACAAGAGACAAATAATTAAAATACAGTAAGCCAAGTAGTAAAATAGAAAATGATATCCAAGTACCTAGCAGAGCATCTAAGTGCGTCTTGGAGGAGGACGGGTTATTGGAGAAGAATTCTCTGTGAAGGAACAAAAATAAGCAAAAGAGAATATAATCCATCATAAAAATAAAAGTAACTTGATATGAATGGAGTAATAGATATCAGAAGATGAAGGATGAGGTTAAAGAAGGAAGTCAGTCTGGAAGAGCCCTGTAGCCATGTGAGCTTAATGTTTTTTCTAAAAGAATAAAGAGAAGCAATCTAATAATTGTACCAAAGAGTTTTAAATAGGAGACTGACGCCATCATGTCAGCTCTTAGGGTGATTTTTCTGGTTGCATTTGAAGTATGAATGAAAGGAATGAAAGACCAAAATCGAGAAGAGTCAGTACTGGGAGCTGTATTAGTCAGAGTTCTCTAGAGAGCCAGTAGGATATAAAGATTTACACAACACAAGATTTATTATAGTACTAGTTCATGGGTTTCTGAAGGCAAAGAGATCCCAGCAAGCTGGAGAACCAGTAAAGCTGAGTCTGAAAACCTGAGAATTCTGTGGGGAGGAGATTGGTGGAAGGGTGTCACTGACATAAATCAGAGTCTAAAGACCTGAGAACCAAGATCTCTGAAATTCGAGGGCAGCTCAAGAAAAGAGGGAGAGAATGTGCCCATCCTTCACCTTTTTTGTTGTATTTGGGCCCTCAACGAATTGGATTATGTATGCCCATATTGGTGAGGATGGATCTCTTCTGTCTACTGAATCAAATATTAATCTCTTCCAGAGACATCCTCACTGACATTAAAAAATAATGTTTTACCAGCTCTCTGGGATCCCTTAGCCCCATCAAGTTGACATGCAAATTTAACTATCACAGGAGTCTGTAATATTAATCCAAGTGAAAGGCTATGGCAGTACTGGAAAAGGAAAGAAGAAGAGGGATTTCAGAGCTTTTTAGGAAGTATTGGATTGCAGTAAGAAAAAGCAAAATGGCCATGGCACTCACTGAAATAAGAACATGGAAAGAGGGCTAGGTATGGAGAGGGAAAATAATAAATGCAACTTTGGACATCCTGTCCTTCGAAAAACCTGGATGTGAATATCAAAAAAAAAAAAGCAGTAAGATACATGGGAAAATCTGAATAGGAATTATGTAGTTTTGATATATAAATGAGATTTAAAAAAAATTGTCATCTCCTTCAAATGTACACATACAACTCAAAGAACACAACCATCTAAATGTATTACATGTAATGCTTTTACTAAAGCAATAATATTCTAATCAGGAAGATAAATGATGATCTGACTAGAATACCTTTAGGGGAGAAGAATTGGAAGAGTATCAATAAAAATTTAAACAAACAGACAAACAAAAGGAATACAATAAGATTTGACTGAGCATGAAAAATGTAATGGGGTTAGGTCCAGAGTTTATCCTTTGTTGAAGACACAAGGCCAGCAATAGTTTTGGTGTTGCTCTTGTATTCCATTTTTCCATTTGTTTTTATTTGTAACGTCCGTTTTTCTTTGGTAAGATTACTCAGCTTTTACAGCATTGTAAGGCGATTTGTATTAAAAAGGAGCTGTAACTATCAATTTCCCATGGAGGAAAGATCCATAAATTACAGCTCAGGTTATTTGTCAGTTATGTAGTTTAAAATTCCTTGGCAGATAGGATTAAAGTGTGAGAATTGATCCTGAACTCCAGCTGAGGAGCTTGTGAAATTATAAAGATAATATGTTCACTACAACATCTCCTGCTGCCCAATTTAAAGGTGCTGGGTAGGAGGTCAGTGGAAAGGGAAGGCAATTGGATGGCACTGTTTGAAATAATTTAAATAAGTGCTTTGTAAGAGACTAACATATATGTAAAGGAATGAATTATTTTTTTCTTTTTGGCTAAACAGAATCTTTATCTAATCATCTGATTTATGAATGAGAGATTTCACCTAGAAACTCGAGTCTTTCGGCCAGTCCAGTTTTCAGCAGAGCATTATTTTCTATGTATAATTTTTGATGCCGTATCTAGCCTTTTTTTTAAAATGACGAATACGTGTCATTATTTTCTCTGTACCTTTTTCCTCAACAAAACATTCTGTGGTCTTATAATTCTCACATAAAGAAACTTCTGCTGCTGGAATGCTTAATCATTTTATGGGTATATTTGTTGCTCAGAAGCAGTACTGAACCTCTCATAGATCCTAAGGTTGTTGTGCTATATGTTGGCTGGGTGAACTAAAACAAAATAAAAAACATGACATCACATAGTCTTTCTTTGGAACAGCCAGGTATTCTGAAATCAGATGCTTACTTATATACAAAAGCTTATGTTGCCTGATTGATTTGTTCCAGAAGAGTTTTAGGTATTTACAAAGATGCATATGATATGGAAAAATAAAAATAATTTCCAACTTGTAGAAGGAAAGGGTATATAAATGAGATTCAAAAAATTGTCAAGAATATGAAATAGGAAAGGAAGAAGGAACCAGGAATGAGGGCAGAACACAAGATACATGAGGTGGTATCCACTTGAAAAGATAAACTCAAAATATGCTCTAAGCTTGAAACATCAAGGAGGAAATGGTATTTAATTATAAGGTTGACAGTATCTATGTGGAAAAAAATGAAGTATTAGTACAGAAGTCCATTGAGTTTGATTTACAATCTGAGAGAGAGAGAGGGGATCCTTTATAAGGAAATGAACAATAAGTTTCCGTCATTATAAGAGACATAGTAAGGAGTTTCTCTCCTTGTGTCTAACAATGTCCATCATAGAGGCAGGTGACAACTCCTGAGTTGTAAGAGGAATCTCAGGAGTGGGAGAGAATTAGATGTCAAATTACCAACATGACGCCTAGCCAGAAAAGGCTAAGAGCCCCAAGTATACGACTATAGTTTTTTACTGGAAAATAGAAGGAAATAAAATAAAAAGTATGATGTGCAATATTTTTATGCTATCATTTGCTTTATAGCTTAACAGGAATTTTATAAGTCAAAGATCCCTGAAATTCAACTGCAGCGGAGAGGAAAAAGCAGTGGATTGGAGTGAAAGCCTGAGTTTGGGCTCCAGCTCTGCTAACTTCTAACAGTATGATTTTGCTGGGGCAGGTCATGAATGATATTACTGAGGTCCAGATTTCACATCTGTAAAAAAGGGGTTAATAATAGCAATTCAGAAACTTTGTGAAGATTACACAAATTATTGCATATAAACAGTTTTCCATTTCATTATCAGAAATACCCTTTTCTTTATATTATCTGAAAGATCTTTATATTTTGAAGATGTATTTCAACTGTATTACAATTTGTTTTATACCACCTTACCTGATAATTTCTTTATGTGAATTCACAAATAAATATCAAAAGATATTGTAATTATTATTGATAATAATACCCATCATTATCTAAGCTCCTAGAACATGAAAATCAATCTAGTAAATGCTTAATATATTTTACCTTACACAACCTTAAAACAACATTTATGAAGCAAGTATTATTACTCTACCCATTTTATAAATTGTGAAGTTAAAGAGATAAAGTTACTTAGGTGGGGTTAGGAATGTAAAATTTGCCATAGGAGAAGATGGAAAAACTGAAAGAAACTCTGTGATGGTGGGGGGAAAAGAAATATTTAAATACAAAAAGTGTCTGTTACATGATAAAATTAGACTTTTAAAGTATTGGTACTTACTGATATGTGATGGAGAATTTTTTTTACAAAAACATATTTGAGTAAAAATTTTAAAAACTATGGTATCCAGTAAAATATTTAAGGTAGTTTATAGAGCATCTCAATCTTTAATATTCAAAACTCAGGGAGCCCATAGCATACCTCTATATATTAGTCTACCACCAAAAGGGTCAGATGCTGTTGGCATTTTGCACCAAGGCCCCCCAAATAGCTAATCTAAACTTTAGAGTGACAGTGAAAATCATAATGCTTAGATCCTAAATAGTCATATTTTGTTAGATATATTTTGAGAGGAATACATTTTTTTCCTTTCAAAATTAGAAAACTAGTTTTTAAAAGTTCCCATATAAAAATTTATCTTTACATAAATTCACAACTCATTATTAAAATAGACACCATTTTCTTTGTTCATTTTAGGTCAAATTTCATTCCAAGAAAGGAGACAAGAAGAAATAATCCACCATGAGTTCTGTACAGGGGTTACAAAAACTCAGAGACAAAAAAAAAATAGAATGTTGAATATTTGGTGGCAGAAGGAAATTTAACTTTGGGTAGTGAACACACACTACAATATACATATGATGTATTATTGAATTGTACCCTTGAAACCCATTTGATTTTATTAACCAATGCCATCCCAGTAATTTTAATTTAAAAAAAGAAAAAAAAATGGAATGTTGAATAATTAAAAGCACTAACAAATGTAATACATTTTATTTGGAACAGTAAATATTCCCATAAGAATACAATAGGCCAAATAAACTTTATTAGTTTGCTAGGACTGCCATTACAAAGTACCATAGACTTAGTAGAAATTCAATTTCTCACAATTCCGGAAGCTAAAATTCCCATATCAAGATGGTGGCAAGGTTGGTTTCTCCTGAAGTCTTTCTTTGGGTTTGCAGATGGCTGTCTTCTCGTGTCTTTCCATGACTTTTCCTCTGTGCCCATCAATATCATAATCTCTTCTTTGTATAAGGATACCAATCATATTGGATTAGGGCCTACCCTAATGACTTTATTTCAACTTAATTGCCTTTTTAAAGACCCTATTTCCAAATACAGCCATAGTCTGAGATACTGGGAGTTAGGACTTCAATATATCAATTTGGGTGGGGGAGAACAGTATACAGTTCATATCATTAATATAGCCTAAATATGGGGGAAAGAATGATATCATATGTTATAGCGTAAATATTTTTAACTCATTTCCTTTTTGCCTCAAAAATACTTGCTGGCGGTGCTTACAGTTGCAGCATTTATCCCAAGATAACTCACAAATTATAGTTCTAACGTTACCCCTAAAGTCTGCCACCAAATATCTTGCTTTTATTATTATTTTCGCATCACTTTAGTATATCAATAGTCTTTGGAAACAAATGACATAATTCTATTTATAACATTCTGTTTTTAGTAGTGGTATTTCCATTTACAAAATATAGTAATTCTTGACTGCTAAAAATGTCAAATCCTAGAAAATGGAGCATTCCTACACATGATGTTAATATTGTTCTCAAACAGATGTTAACTGGAGATTCATTTGATGAATCCAATTTATGTATATATTTCTGTTACATTAGGATTAGAGTCAAGTTCTGTTTAGAAATAACTCCGAGAACAGATTTTATATTTTATTTTCACATTGAAAACCAGTCAGATTTGCTTCAGCCTCAAAGAGCATGTTAATGTAAAATTAAATTAACACTGGCAGCGAGCTGCACTTTTTTTTCTAAATGGGAAATGGGTTAAATAAATATTAAGAATAATATTGTAAATATAGCATGGTAAATATACATCAATAATAATTTAGTAATTTATATTGATTTATGACCTTAAAATGCCTGAAGAACATCAATATGCTTACATGTCCTAGTTGTTGTAGAAGCCAGCTACATAGGAGATCAGTTCTGTATTCCTCCCACCATCACCCAACCATAGTTATGTGTTTATTCCTAGGAGCTGAGAATCTAAAAGGTAAAAATGTTCAGACCTTTGGGATTTAATATCTAATTGCAGTATCCGTGTGGATGTTTGAGAAAGAATAAATAACAATACAAGTTTGCATGTCCTAAATTCCAAATCAGAGATCATCTGTTTTCCTGATTCTGTGGTCATAGCAGCCAGTTCTGTGTTAATTTCTAAAGGATTCCAAGAAAAAACTAATGTTATTAAATATGCAGATAATTAGTGGAATAGAATTTCGGAAGAAAGAACAGTAGTAATACACCTTTTGAAGGCCCCTGATTTCAAATCCCTTGATCTTCCTTTGAGTCTCAATGAGGCAGAAATAGAATGTTTAAAAAATCTCCTCAATTATTTAAAAGTTCATTATTTGGAGTTAATTCAACTGAGGTTTGCCATAACAAGAAAATGATAATTAAATTAAGGTTTTTTTAAAATATATATATATTTAGTTCATGTGAATTCAGTAAATACATTTTCACAACCTAAGAGACAGAAGGGATGAGTTGTTTTGACTCCTTCAATCAAGCTTTCATGTCTTTTTACTGGCATGAAGATTTGGCCTAATTCAATTCCCTACTTCACTGTCAAAAGTGGGAGTGGAGATGGGGAACAACTTTTGTTATATGATATGTGTACAACTATTAACAGAAGTCTCTGATGGAATAGATTAAAAAGTACAAAAATATCTTACAATGGTCAGAATATTAGAGTATTTGATTTTGCAGGTAGAAAAACTTAGAACTGAGGTTAATTAGAATTCTTGACAGCATTTTAGTATAGTAAATGTAGGTAATATATTAGTTTTAAGCACATGGAAAGTCTCTCAAAAGAAGAGTTTAAGGAAGCAGTGTAGCATAATGGTTAAACTAGACATGAACCCCCTAATTTACTATTTGCATTCCTTAGGCAAATTGCTTTTTCTCTCTAATGCCTTAATTTTATCAACTGTAAATGGGGATAATAATGGTATCTGCCTCATATAATAACCATGAGGACAAAATTCACAATAGATGTTAGCTATTCTTGGTAGCCGTGGGTCCCAGGTCTGGCTGTATCCAGGCTCTCAGCTAGGGATAGGACTCCAGATTTAAAATGTTACATTAATGTAGTAAGGCGCCTGTTCCTAACTTATGTAAATATGACTCAGCTTATTGTTTATTATGCATGTGTTGCAGAATGCCACTATTGTTCTCTGACATATATAAAGCCCATGCGGTCCCCTAGCGCAGAAGCGCATATTCCCAGCAATAAAGTTGGTACCTGCTGTTTCATTCTCATGGCTGCTTGTGCATTCTTTCGACTGGGCATCTCACCACCAAAACCTTCCTTTCTAGATCAGCTCGGCACTGATACATGGCATAGCTGGCAGGATGAAGTGAGTACAGCCCCCAGCGCTCTGGACAGTCCCCAGGTGGAGAATACCTGGGTGGATGACATGTGGCCCCCTGCCTCCCAGTGGTATCCTGTGGCTATGTATCTGGCTACGTGGACGTCCCTGGGGGATTGGGATGGAGTGAAGCTGTGACCAGAAGACATTCGGAAAGCCCTGGAGCCAAATGTTCCGGACCACTCATTGGGAAGCAGCAAATCGGGTGGCTTGGATATTCCTGGCAGTGCTGTGGCAGGCCAGCCCGGAGGTGCAGGACCAGGCTCAGTGGGTACAACAATTGCAATGTCAGGAAGAAGCTTTGGAAAGGCAGCTGGCAGCAGCAGAACACATGCTGCAGGACCCTGACAGGTCATTGCCATGGTCTCTGTCTGAGAGCCCGCCAGTGATACTGCAGCAGATTGGAGTAGAGCAGCCATTGGCCCCGGGTTGGGGGTGGGGGTAGTGGGGAACAAGCTGGCAGCACCTCCCAAGCTAAAAAGCATACCACTTTGATCCAGTACACTCCCACTGAACTCCGGGACCTGACAAAACAGGTATGGCAGAGAGCCAGGGAGAGATGGCTCAGCTGGCCTCTATAACGGTGATACCGTCCCTCAGGCTGCACCTCCAGAAACTGGCACATTCGGCTCAGTGTGTAGGCAACCACTCTCTCATTGACTGGCTCATGTCCACTGCACGGACAGTGTCTCTAGCACAGACACTGCTAGAGACAGTTAGCAGATGGACCATGTACTTAGATCTTGTCCAGATAATTCGGGAAATGGGCATGTGGCAGATGTTTCGCACCCAGTACACTAGCCCCGATGAGGAGGCATTTCAACCCATATGAAGGACTTGATCTTGACCTCTGGCCTGGCTGGTACTTTTGGCACCACGGTGGCACTGCTGGCCCCTTCTGTAGATAAGCAGATCCACGAGGTAACATCGGCCATGGCGAAGTTGGGGGATGTGGAAGTGAAACGCAAGGAGTGTTCCACTCAAGTGCGGGCTATACCATCCACTGCACTCCCAAACCAGCTAGTGTGTGGACAGAGGTGTGGCCAAAAGGTGGGAGAGCGAGGCAGCACCCAGCCCAATCAGCTGTGAAAGTGAGCCTCAGGCAAATACGGTTTGATCTCCTCGTAGCAGGTGTCGCTGCAGAAAAAACTGAGCAGCAATCTAATGAAGTGCTGCTGGCGCTGTGGAATCAGCTATACCCTGACCAGCAGTTCACTCCTATTCCCAGTAAAGCCACGACCCGTGAGGTGTGGTGGGCCTATTACTTCCCTGATTAGAGATTCAGCCAGGACATCCAGTTGGCGGGGGGAGCCAGTTGACCAGAGGCTGTGTGTGGAACTGGCTATACATTGGTCCTCCCGCAATGCGCAAAGAGTATTAGCCCTCATTGACACGGGTTCTGGCAGCACCCTGCTCTATGGGAATCTGGACCAGGTTTTCAGGCCCACTGCAACCATAGAAGGCTATGGGGGTAGAATCATTCATTTGCGGCAAGTCCCTATGACATTGGATATTGGCAGATTGCCTCCTTGGACATACCAAGTATATATATCCCCCATATAGGAGTACATTTCAGAGATTGATGTTTTGTGAGGCTTGACTGTAAATACCACTGCTGGTGAATTTTGCCTTCATATCTGAGTGGTGAAAAGTATTATCTAGAGATGTCCACACCATGCCCTGTTGGTATTGCCCCAGGCTACCCAGGTAGTGAATACAAAGCCCTATTGCTTGCCAGATGGCCATGAGGAAAGAGGATGCACCATTCTGAAGCTGGAAGAAGCAGTGTCATTTGGCTACTCATAGCCCATACAACTTCCCCGTGTGGCCAGTGAAGAAGCCTGATGGCACCTGGAACATGACATTTGCCTATCAGGAGCTGAATAAGGTTATGCCGCCCATGCATGTCGCCATACCGGATATCACAGACATCATGGACCAGTTGTCACATGAACTTGGATGATACCATTATGTGGTGGACTTTGCAAATGCTTTTTTCTCTATTGCCATAACCCCAGAAAGTCAAGAACAGTTTGCTTTCATTTGGGAAGGGCGACAGTGGACATTCCTCGTCCTTCCCCAGGGCTATCTGCACAGCCCTACCATGTGCCACCCACAGTGCACTTGTATCATTACATTGATGATATAATGTTAACTTCTGATTCTCTTACAGAACTAGAAGCTGTAGCGACCAGCCCACGAGAAGTTCTCGCTGACTGTGGTTAGGCAGTCAACGAGGACAAGTTCCAGGGACCTGCGTTCTCTGTCAAATTCTTGGGAGTTGTCTGGTAGGGAAAGACAAAAGTAATGCTGGAGGAGGTGATTGATAAGATACAAGCATATCCCCGACCTGAAACCGTGAAGCTGTTCTAAACTTATTTGGGACTGCTGGGGTTTTGGAGAGTGTTCATTTCTCATTTAACCTCCTTGATGCTACTCCTGCACCGTCTAGCCCAGTGGGATTGGATCCCCAAGTTAGAAGAGGCCTTTAAGGCTACAAAGCACAAGCCCAAACTCTATGCGTAGTAGATCCAGCTCTCCCATTCCTGCTTACGGTGCAGGTGGATGATGCAGGGTTTGGATGGGGCTTGTGGAAGAAGCATGGTTCCTGAAAGGTATCGATAGACTTCTGGTCCCAGTGTGGAAAGGCACGGAAGTGCGGAATTCTCTGATAGAGAAGCAACTGGCTGCCATATATGCAACCCTTTTGTCCAGTGAGGCCATCACTGGTCCCAATCCCATACTATGCAGTACACATACCCCATGGAGGGGTGGCTGCAGTCTTGGGTGAAGACTCTCTGAACAGGAATTGCACAAACTCCTATACTGACCAGCTGAGAGGCATACCTGGAGAAGCAGGCACAGTTCTCTACACTCCCTATTAGGACCGGTGCAGTTTCAAGTAGAGCTCCTGGCGGAACCTGCTGAGATGGGGGACATGCCAAGTCCCTATATAGAGGGTCGGGCACCCATCCCTGAGGATGCCTGGTACACAGATGGCTTATGCCACGGGCAGCCCCTGACATGGCCTGCCATGGCATTAAAGCTGTCCACAGAAACATTTTGGTATAAGACCAGTGGTGCTGGACAGACCAGCCAATGGGCTGAGCTTCATGCTATGTGGTTGGTCCTCCTGAATGAAACTGGCTCAGTGCATGTCTGCACTGACATTTGGGCTGTATATCAACTTCTAACTCTGTGGCTGCCCCAGTGTGCTGCCCAGGAGTAGATGATAGGCCACCGTCCCCTTTGGGGCCAGGGTTGTGGGAAAACCTCTGGAAGCGGAGTCTTTAGCTGGGGGCCACTACATACCATGTCCCTGGCCATCGGCCATTACAGGTCCTGAGCAATGATGAAGCCAGTGCGCTGGCACAAGTCCACTCCGCCTATGTACCATCAGTTCCAGCAGACATTTGCCCCTGGCTCCACTGAAAACTGGGGCATGTCAGGGCCCGTTCCATGGAACAGGTAGAGAAGCGATGCGGGCTATCAAGCACAAGCACAAGTTGCAGTGTCACAATGTCCCTGGTGTGCTAAGCAGCACCCAGAGATGTGGGGGATAAAGAGTACCCCAGGGGTGGTGCCCCATGGGGCTAAGCCACTCCAGGAATGGCAAGTGGACTATATAGGGCCTTTGCCCAGAGACCAGGGGCATCACTATGTATTCACAGGTGTGGACACGGCTACTGGTCTAGGATTTGCATGGCCGGTGGCAGCTGCTGATCAACACTATACTGTAACTGCTTTGGAGCACCTTGCGGCAGCCTATGGCCAGCCCTTATTAATCTCCAGTGACAAAGGCACTCATTTTACTGGACAGGAGGTGCAGACCTGGGCCTGCACCAATGATGTGCAGTGGCAGTTACATGTTCCTTATCATCCACAGGCAGTTGGAATGGTAGAGCAGTTCAATAGCTTGCTGAAGGATAAACTGTGTGCCTTGGGCCTGGTCTGGTGCCATTGGCACACTAACCTCCCACAGGTTATACACCTTCTGAATGAGCAGCTCCGGCAAACAAGGTTGTCTTCCCTTGACAGGTTATAGCCGACTTGCCACAGGCTATCAAAGTGTACCCAGGCATCGCTGCTAAACAATTCTCCCTACCAGGGAGCTTTGCTCCCAGAACTTTTTGCAGCAGATAAACAGGTCATCTAGTCATGGCCCTGGACTATACAGGTAACACAGGAGCCATGAGTGGCTCTAGTGAAACCCTGGAGACAGGACTCATGCAATGGGTTGTGGGTAGAACCCTGGATTTACATTTGGCCCTCGCCCTTGCGAGTGTCACTCCCTATGATGGTGAAGGGTTAACTGTTAACAGGGAGTTTTGTCCTTAGCCTCTGGCCCATTCCTGTCTATAATGAGACATTGGTGGAGACCCCCTGGCCTGCTACCCTTGGAGAAACTGTCTGGTATCAGGCCAGGGGAAGCTTCTCTTCCCGCCACCCTTCTATCTCAAGATGGGCAGGTGGCCTGCGTTCTCCTGGAAGAACGAGACTTGCCCCTAATGATCATTTTGTCTGCTCTATTGTATCATGTAGGCTGACAAGAGGGAACAGTGTCATGTCCTGGGCTCATGTGTTTGCTGCTGTCCACAGTGTTTCCCGCCGCTGAGTGTGTACTGAACTACCAGTGGAAGCAACTGAGGGACTGTCTTGGCACATTACTCCGGCTGTGGCTGAGAATTGGACGTGGCTGTATACTTGAAACACCACACCTAAATGGGACCAGTGACAGCAGGCCACGGAAGTGCTGCTCCACTGTGATTATCACAACTCCCCGCCCCTCATAGGCTATGCCATTTCCAGTGGTTGGAGGTGGCTGGCAGGAGAACATGTGGAATTGCAGGAGCAGGCCCCTCACTACATAGAGCAAGTAAGATCTGTGCCCAGCCATATCATGGGGCGGCTACCCTCTGAGCTGTGCTAACACCATCCTTGTTAATATTCCTGAGCTGTGCTAACACCACCTTTGCTAATATTTCCAAGGTCCAGTGGAATGGGCAATGTTATATCGGTACAGATCCAACTGACTGGCTACCTGCAGGCACTACGTCTAGCCCTACTTGCCCACTGATTGGACCGGCCATTGTACTTGGGAATGACCCTATTTAGCTGGACGCATATTATCCACCTCGCCCCAATTGCCTCATTATTGGGATCCCATATATCATTGCTGGCACCAGCAGAAATGGGCAACATGGTGGTTCTACCCCGGGCATTATTCATTCCAGGGGTGGGATCCATAGATGTAGAATTGCAGGTAGAAGATTTAGCCCAGCACACTGCATTGGCATTGAACGCTATGCATCAGGCTATAACCCTTATTAATGGATAAAACCACGCAAATGCAGAAAGTAGTTCTGCAAAACCGAATGGTCCTTGATCTAACTGCTGCCCAGGGTGGCACCTATGCCCTACTCCATGTAGAATGCTGTGTCTACATTCCTGATCATGCTGAGCAGTCACAGGCAGTTCTCCAGGAAATGGATGCTGAAGTCCAAGCCATCCATGCCCTGGGAGAAGACCTCTTGGAAACTTGGTGGAATTCTTTGGGGTCCTCCTGGCAGTGGACAGTAGCTATTCTAGACCTTGTAGCCTGTAGCCTGGTAGTATTTGTTGTTCTTTTCATTGTTGCTGTGGATCGTGGGCCCAAGGTAGCTCCCTGTGGGCCAGATCCCGCACAGCAAACCTGTAGGGGTGGAGTGTGGGACCCAGGTCTGGCTGTGATCCAGGCTTGAAGCTAGGGATAGGACTCCAGATTTAAAATGTTACATTAATGTGGTAAAGTGCCTACGCCTAACTTACGCAAATATGCCTCAGTTTATTGTTTATTACGCATGTGTGACAGAATGCCACTATTATTCTCTGACATATGTAAAGCCCATGTGGTCCCCTAGTAGAAGCGCACACTCCCGGCAATAAAGTTGGTGTCTGCAGTTTTATTCTCATGTCAGCTTCTTTTGCATTCTTTCAACTGGGCATCTCACCATTGAAACCTTCTCTTCTTGATCAGCTCGCGCTGACAGTAGCCAATAATTTAGAGTATAGTTAACATTTTGCTAAACGTTTCTAAGCAATAATTTTTAACCTCATCAGCACAATGAAATCATCCTAGGATTTTTTTAATCTAATATTTGGCCTTATCCATAGAGATTTTGATTAAATTGGTATAAAGTTAGGCCTAGATATCTGTGAGTTTTAAAAGTTTCCAGGTAATTCTAACATCTAACCAGAATTGATAAGATTTGATCCAAATAACCCAAGGCCAATGTGCAGCATTAGACGGCCCTGTCAGTATCTGAACCAGTCCTAGAGTAACTTTTCCCAAACTGTATTCTGGCATTCCACCAAGATGCTTCCTAAAACAAACAAACAAATAAACCAATAAAAACCAACCTAACAGGGAAAGATGCAGTGTTAACTAAGTTTGATGATGTATATATTTTTTTGAAGATTCGTTTTTACATTAGCATATTAAAAGATCTGAGAAGTCCTGCTTTAAGTATATTTGTTTATTACTGATAAACCCAGATTTCCCCAAACTTTTTGTAATAAAAAACACTTTCTTGATAAATATTTAACTTTCTGCTCTATAACACAGTGGTGTCACCAAGTATCATTCCTATTGGCTGCAATACCAATTAAGTAATAATATTTAATTGATATAATATGTATTATTTACATCCATTAGCTCCATCCCCTGTTCTAGGTACTGGAAATTTAAAACTAAAAGCTTAGGATTTGGCCTTTAAAATCACCTATGGAGTCTTTTTTTTAAATACAGGTACCTTAACTTCACACCAGACCTACTACTTGTTCTATGACAGTGACCTTGCCAATAACTGTTTACTGGTTTTTTAACCGTTTACTGGAATTCTGATAATGAGCTGGGTTTGGAAATTACTGATTCATAACCTAGCCTTTCATATTAAACCATGTAGTTTCAACCTATTTTGAAAATATCCATGAAGAAAATAAAGCTAGAAAGAGGAATTACTGACTAATCCTAGAAACAAGAAGGAGACAAAAGTGGATAGATGAGAAAAGAGTCATACAGCACCATGGAAATGTAGTGTGCCTGAGCAATGTGCATGTGTGATGTGTGCATAATGCTCACGTGTGAGTGTGCACTCTGTGTATGTGATGAGATGGATGACACAGACTGGAAAAGGAGCAGGAAGAGATACACTTTGAATCCACATTGGTCAAGGAGGAACAGAGCTTTATCTTTTATTAAAGAGTGGTAAATATAATCTCCTGTCCCTTAGCTAAAGATATTGAGAAGATTAGAAGAGAAGTGATTAGAAACTTGAGAATTGAATAGTTTAAGACAATAGACTTTGAACTGGTTCTGATGGCAGAGGAGGTAGAAATCACCTTGCTTTTTGAGAAATAATATGAAATATTGACATTATAGACTTAGAATATATGCAAATTTTTTTTGTAAGCCAAGTGTTACCATTTCCTAGATGAAGCAGGTGATGGGATACAAGATAAATACAAAGGAAAGAACTCTTGAGAATGTCATTGTGCTTCTTTGGCTACAACTCTGTTAAAGGTGAGAACTTAAATACCGTATGATCTCACTTACATGTGTAATCTTTAAAAAAAAGGTGGGGAGTGCAAATCTTAGAGAAAGAAAAAGAGTAAAACGGTGGTACCCAAGGGCTGGGAGGTAGGGGAAATGGGAGATGTTGGTTAAATATCACAAACTTTCAGTTATAAGATGAAGAAGTTCTGGGTACCTAATGTAAAGTATATTGATTAAAGTTAACAATACTTTATTATATACTTAGAAGTTGTAAAAAGAGTAAATATTAAATGCTCTTACAGCACACACAAATTAAAGCAATAGATGTGTTAACTAATCTTCTTGTAGTAATCATTTCACGATATGTATGTGTTTCAAGCCATTGTGTTGAACACCTTAAACTAACACAATGTTGTATATCGATTATATATCAATAAGCTAGAAAAAAAGGTAGGGACTTATGGGTTCAGTTTTTATATTTTGGGGGCTTCTTAGAGAGTTTGATTTTTAGGTGATATGTTTAACTACATCTCAGATAAAAACATTACTTTCTAGATTTAAGCCAGAGAAATCCTCTATTTTACTATTAGAATTTTGTGGAGAAAAGGTTCCCATTACCCAAACATGAGATGTTATAGTCTTAAGAGTACAGCCTCAACCTTAGAGAGACATGGTAGATACAGTACAGATATTGGGCTTTCTATTCTGGGGGAAGAATGACTGTTTAAGACTGAATCTTTTAGAAAGAAAACCTGATATTTGTGACATTCTATATAACATTCAAATTTCATGTAAGAACTTGTAAAATGAAATTTAATTTTAACCTCAATTTTTATGGACATATAGTTTGGATAGAGAGAAGACATCGATGTCAGAGCTACTCTGATTGGTTTAGAGATGCTGTCTCACATCTCTGCATGTTGGAAGGCCCAGAACAGGGCTGCCCTCTTGTGGTTTGCAATCAAACAGGCTGTAGAACCAAGCACAGTGGCTATGCTCTACCAGAAAACAAAGAATTCCAGGCAACACTGTGCCTGGGATAGGAGCAGAGATATACAGTGATAGATAGCTCAAGAAATCCAAATACTACAAAAGTGTTAGATTCTTAATCCAGAGAAATGGCAGAGATTAAGTCAGGGTCTATTGAACTGATTCTCTGACACAAAGTGATTGTGACTTGATTTCTTTGGAAGACTTAGGTAGAACAAGTGTATTTCAGAGTGCATAGGGGCCGGGATTTATAACTGCAAATCAGTAAAAGGGTCTATCCCTCTGTTCAGTAGAAGCCTTTCATCAGCAGGTGGTAGAATATGACTTGAAGGACAAGTGGTGTTCTACTTCAAAGTTGAAGAAGAAACAAATTTATAGCCAAGATTTATTAAGCAACCTTGGGCTTCTTTGTAACCCAAAGAGATCAATCCAATTTTCTCTGTGGCTACCTTGGACACACACCAAAAACAAGTTTGGATCATGGAGCTCAGAGTCAAGATGCTGGGAAGAATGTGGCAGGCTGGAAGGGTGTCATCATCTCTAGTAGATCAGGTTAAGATCATTCTCCAATCTTAAAACTGAATTTTCTACAACCTTAGAGCCAGCTTAGTTTTGAACTGAAGGCCGAATATCTTGATTTACTTGTATTATGCAGGAGTATATCATAATAAAATCCCCTATAAAAAACTAGCTAGTTATCTTTGGCATTTAGTAGACATCAATCATGAATAAAATAAATCAAGTAATGACATGAACTTGGTTAGAAAAAATATTTTGTTGTTATTGTTGTTGTAATTTGAGAGATGAAGATAGCTAAGTGAAAGGCCTCAAAGAAGCTGTGATGACATGAAAGTCGTAGAGAAAACAAGAGAATTTAGAAAACATTGCAGTGAACTCTAAATTAGGGTGAATTTCATGTTCCTGAAGAGATACAAATGAAAATCAAATTCTCTACCCATACTTTGGTTTGAGCCAAATGTAAGACACACAATATTGGAGCTTGTATCTGGATTATAGACGACGAATTGAGTCCCATCTACTTTTGGCAAGCATTTTAGGTAGATCTTTCACATACATCATGCCATTTACTTTCAGAACAACTTTATAAAGCAGAGAGAAGTAACTTTCTCCTGTCTAGTAAATGGCATAATCCAAATTTAAAACTTGTCTGGACTGACTCTATAGCCTATTATTTCCACTACCCCAGGAAATCATGAGTCATTTTCTGCTAATACATGTTTTTTATTATGTCTAACTAAGAATGGACTTTCAGAAGCAACTGGCAGTAAAAATTATTAACACCTATATTTGGTAAACATTATTATTCAGGTAAACAATACTAAAAACCTCATTCAACAGGTCAATTCATTCAGCTACTTTGGTTGCATTTTGCATCTTATTCAGCTATCATGATAAAGTACTTTTCAAAAGAAATAAACATTCACAAGGCACATATAAACTTACTTCTGATCAGCTTCCATTATTGATCTACCCCAGTTATTTTTGTTTCTTGTATTTAGAAGAAGTGCCTGATGCTTGAAGTAGAAAAATAGTTCTACTATCCACCTTTTCTGCATAGGCCTCATTTCCAGTGTCTTGGATATCATAGAGGGAAAATATGATTAGATAGAATTGCCTTAACCTACTCTGTTACCTTACCATCAGACATTTGTTTTTTTTTATTTCAAAGCACATAATCTACAGTAAAATTTTGTTAATATAACCTTATTAGAGTAGACAATATAAATCATTCATAAACTTGAAACACTGACTATCTTTAAACACATCTAACTTAGTGGTTAAGAACATGCACTTTGAACTTAGACACATTGAGGATCAGATAGTGTTTCCTGCACTTACTGATTGTGGCTTTGGTATATGTTTCATTCTCTTTGGGTCTCATATGAACAATGAGAGAAACAACACCTACTTCATAAGATGTGACTGAGGCTGAAGACATTATATAATTAAACAATGTTTATAAAGTGCTTAACAAAATACCTGGTACATAGCAAGTATCCAAAATAGACATTATTATTTAGATTTCATATCGATTTTATCACACATTCTATAGAATAGTTTATTTGCTGGTATATACTATCAGAGAAAAATAAAGTCTTCCAAGATTAATATTTTTTGTCAAGGATTAGATTAGCAACTAGAGTTCTTAGAAACCCTCTATCTCATCATAATTCAAGCATAAGAAGCAATAGGATGTGCCAGAACAGAATCTAAACTCAAAAAAATCCATTTATATCCATATAGTTAGATAGAGCCTGGGGGTGCTAATCATGGGAGAAAGAGGTTGTTGCTATTTTTGTATAAGGAAATGGAAACATAAAAGATAAGCCTAGTACTGCAAGAGACAGGCAGGATGTGATGGAACTAAGTCTAAGAGTCATATCATCTTAAGTCTGTGTGGTCACATGAGAATTCAAGGGGAAGTTGCAACCATTACTAGGGAGTGCAGCCAGTGGCTGGATTGAGATTAGCTTGACCTGGCAGTGGTCATAGGCAAGCCCCAATAGAGAAAACCAGTGCAGGGAAAGCAATCCAGTCACTGCAGAATTCCAAGCTGCAAGTCAGAGGACCTAAGCTAGCCTCAATTCAATTACATCATCTCATATATGCATATCTTTTCCCTCCATAGAAAGAGACGTGTTCCAGAATCTAACATGAGTTTAAATGGCCTTAGCAGTAATTTTTCTCAATAAAGGCATAGAAGCCCATTAGTTTAACAAGTCACACAATATAGAAAGGCAATTTTGAAAGCACTGAGAGTGGTGTTGTATAAGTAAATGGGACACAATGGTTTTCATTCATTAGAGATTTTAAACAGTTGGTATATACAACAACGTGAAGTTGGTTAATTTTCTGATGCCTGTTATGTATTTTTCTAGTAGTTTACTACACATAGATTCAATTTCTATTTCTCTAATTTTTAAGACCTGAGGTATAATGTCTTGAGGAGTCAGATTAGCATCAAAACACAAAGGTAACAACTCACATGACTGGGATGGTAAGACATCTCAATCTTTTTTCTATCTATATATGTGCAAATTAAATAAAATTCCTAACCTTCATGAAGATTATCTTCTGCCTAAGAAAGTTTGTGTTTATCATATGACATTGATTAAAATCTCCACAAGAAATATGTTTATTGTATCTAGTGACTGGAATAAAAAGGGATGGAAACTCTAGTCCTTTGGCGAAGATACAGCCATAGGAATGATGGATGTCTGAAGTAGGAAGAAGTATCTATTAAACAAGTCATAGTTGACAGCCTGTCCCAGCACATGTTTGACACGCATTCAGAGATTACCAAAATGATGACGTGCTCAAGAGTAAAACCACGATGAGAAACCAACCTTTCACTGATGAAAAGGGAGTTTGTTTTTTAAAGAGTGATTCAAACTTACACTTAGCTTTAAACTTGGTATAGTTTATATTAATAAAAACAAGGGAACTTTCAGCACTGAGACTCAATAAATAAGTTGACAGCCAATTTTTAAAATTCCTTCTATGCTGGCAGCAGTGAAATCAAATTACTCTTAATAAAAGCTTACACTACAATGTGATACAAACTATCTAATCGAACCATGATTCACTAATTCAAAAAAATATTATAACTCTATTTCAGATAGGTAAACATGATGGCACATCAATCAAGCAATAAGAAATATAAAGACTGTTATATTTTCTAGATAAAATATAATAATTAATTCTTAAGTGTTTTCTTGTGGTCGTGCAAACTGGATTGCAACCTCGGCCGTAAGTCATCTTTTAACCATTAGCAGAAACAACTGAATATAACAGATGAGATCATGCCCCTCCTCCTGGGCAGAGGGATATCAATTTCCATGGGTAGAGGTGGGAGTGGCAGCATTAGGACCTCCTGAATTTTTCTAAACAAGAATGGATCCTGAGTTCAAGAGCCAAAAGCCTGAGGAGATGGCAGAGTTTTGACAACAGGCCCAAGCACAGGGGCAAGACAGGGAGGATGGTGTTTCTCATTTGCTTGGTTTGTGTCTGGATCATTCTCCAACACTGCCTTCCTGGGCTCTTATAACACATCTCAGGGAACAATGCTTGATTCTAAAATAGTATAAAAAATCATAACAAATCTCACTTAAAAAGCATTAACAAATTGAAAATATGTTGTTATTTAGCTAAGGAGTCATACATTTAAACATTTCGGCATTTTTCTCCTACTACTGCATTATTGAAATTGATGTGCTCAAAGCATGAGAAAATGAAGGAGAGTTGAGGATAGGCTAGTACTCTATGTCTGAATCTGCTGTTTCTGTAACTCATATTTTCTCAATCAACACAAATCAACAAACATTTATCGCACTCCCTTACGGTACAAACAAAGTCAAAATGTGGTTATGAAATGGAAGAATTTTGGGCTAGTAGAAAAGGGAGAAATATAAATGTAAAACAATACAATGACACAACATGCCGTGTGCTTCAATAGAGGTCTATATATAGGACTAGGACACTCCAGTGAACTGTATGGATGTTCTGTGACATTGTCACCAGTGAAAAACCTCAGAGCAATTTGGAAAGTGGGAAATTGTTCCCACATCTCTTTTAGCATCTCTCTATCCTAAGGTTTCTCAACCTTAAAAACCCTCATTATCCCCAACTGCACTCCCCTTTAAAATTTTCCCACAGTTTCTTTCACACTTAGAAGAAAGCCTAAACTTCTTTATTTGGTTTATAAAGCCTACGAGATCTAGCTGTAACTTCCTCTCCAAGCTCACCGCACTGATTCACTAAATTTCAGTTATACTGGTCTCCTAACTCAGTGCCTCTCAAAATTCAATGTACATACAAAGCACCTGGGGGAGGCATCTTGCTAAAAGGCAGATTTTTTATTTAGTAGGTTTGAGGAGGGGGACAAAATCCTCTTGCATTTGTAATAAACTCCAAGATAATCCTGATGATACCAAACCTGGGATCACACTTTGAATAGCAAGGTGCCACAGGACTGGTGCTCACTGCAGACACTGGCATTGCTACTCATAGTAATACTATATATTACTATATATTACTACGAGTAGCAATGCAACTATTGAAAATGCTTATTCAATCACTTATCTATAATACTCCATCAACATATTTTATTCTTTTAATTATACTTATCCCCCTCTGAATTTTTTTCCTCATCTATTTCTTTCCTTGTAAACTCCATGAAGCAATGGCATGGCCTATACTACTCAGCACAGTATCTCAGCACATAAATCAATGCCTGATCCATAGGACTGGCTTTATGGATTCACAACCCGTATAATTGTACTTGGTCTTCTGCTTAGTTTAGTGGTCTACTGTCACCAACAAAAAATTCATAATTTTTTCTTTGAACTTGTGTCTTGTAAATGAAGGGTAATAGAACAATAGAACATGCATGTGAGTAGAAGAAACACACTCAATATATATGTCCTCTTTTCTTTGCTGTTCCATTTCACACTGTGTTTGTAATGCCCAATGAGTACAGAATTTTGATGAATTCAACAAGACTCAAAATGATTACAAGGTAAATGTGTTATATCTATGACTAAGTAAATGGGGTGCTGACAGCCCCAAGAGGCCATACTTTCTATTCAAGCCAGAAATTGCTTCAAAAACACAAAGAACAATGGTATTCTCAGAAACATAAATGACCAAGGAAGCCTGATAGGTTCCTACTTATTCATGTTTCTTCTCCAGTCCACTATTTATATAGAAAAATGGCACACAAGAAAAGAGAAGATAGTGCAACATATATATATATATATGTATATATATTTCTGTTTGGTTCTTACTTTCTCAGGACAAAAGTAGAATGTTGGTAGAATATGCACATATTAAGAAATAAAATTAAAAATGTTGAGTTTGTATAGTATTGTAAGAATAAAATACATATATGCATGTACAAGCTGTGAAATACAAATTTTGTAATTTGGTAAATCTAGATACGAATTAAATGCTCTCATATTTTTATTTAAAACTGGCATTGCACAGCATAAAATGATGACAAAATTCATGCTGATAATTTAAAATGTTAAGTATTCCTTACTTAGAACAATAAATTACAAAGCAAAAACCATGATGCATCAAAAAAGAGATCACTAAAAACAGAAAAAGCTTGTTTTAATCAAGATAGCTGGGTAGCAGGACCTTGTGCTTGCCTCCTCTCATGACCACATTAAAATTGCAACTATAACACATAACAATCAACCTGGAGAACCATCTAAAGACTAGACAAACAGAAATCCTATAACTAAGGATAAAAAAGAAAACCACCTTGAGACTGGTGGGAGGGATGGAGATGTGAAACAGGTTGGCCCCACACCTGCGTGCGGCCGCTGAGAATTGGGAAGAATATCTCGAGTACAGAGGTTCCCCATGAACAAGGAGGGGCCTTAGCCCCACAATGAGCTTCTTGTTGGAGGACCAGTGCCAGGAAGAATAGTTCCCACAACATCTGGCTATAAAAATGAGCTCAAGGGGATATCTTTCCTGTGTTGAGCCCTCCACTCACACATGCATATCTGAATTTTTATTGGCCTGGTAAGCTCACTTATTCCACCCTGGTGACTACCTGGGACTCCAAACCATTTGACTTGCTCAGTGCCAGAGACAATTTTGAGACTGGAAGGCATCCATTGATGGTCTGTGCTGCAGTTTTTCTCAGACAACTCTCAGGGGTCTGGACCCCAGGTTGGCATTGGCTGGCCTTGGCAGGTTTTGAGACACTTTCAGACCTGTCCCAGGCTCAACACTAGTGCAAAATCTGAATCTACATTAACCCGTTGAACACCACTTACCCCATGCTGGTGACTCCCTGAGAACCTGCGCGCCCAACTCCCATACCACCCATACCAGCAGAGGCTCTTCCACCAGCTGAACCTTATGGATAGCAAGTCGATAACGGCAGGCCTACGGGTTACCTGGGCCTTTTGCTGTGCTTCCCCAAGCCCAGTACATGTTACATTTGGCCTGGATTCACAGCATGGTCTCTCCCACACACTTCTAGGTCCAGCACAGAAGTGATCAACCACAGATCACTTTGTAGCTCCTACCAGGAAGCTCTGGACCAGTCACAGGTGGAAGCTGACCTTGGTTTACACAGGAGCCCTTCCCAAGAGGCCTCAGAATCAGCACATCCAGTGGCCAGCTTCAATTATAACAGAACGCACCACTCAATTAGTCCCACAGTCGCACACCCAAAGGATGGTCTCAGCAGGCACCAGAGCCTGCTAGAGAAAAGCCAATGCATGGAATCAAATCTCATACTGCAGCTCCTATGTCGTGGTGCTCAGGTGACCAGGGAGACTGCCCCACAATACCCCACAGGACACCTACTACATAAGGCCACCCTGCCAGGACTAGGAGATGTAGCAAATCTACTTAATACATAGAAACAAACACAGAGAAGCAGCCAAAATGAGGAAACAGGAAAACACATCCCAAATGAAAGAAGAGGAGAAAACTCCAGGAAAAAAAAAAAACCTAAATGAAATGGAGGGAAGCAATCTACCAGATACAGAATTCAGAAAAATAATTATAAGATGCTTAAGGAACTTACTAAGAACTTCAGCAAAAAGATAGCAAGCATAAAAAAGGACACAGAAATCATTTAAAAAAAAACAGTCAGAAATGAAGACTACAGTAACTGAAATGAAGCATACACTGGAAGGAATGAAAAGCAGATTAGATGAAGCAGAGGATCAAATCAGCAATTTGGAAGATAAGGTAGCAGAAAAAAAAAAAACACAATTAGGATGTCAGAAAGAAAAAAGAATCCATAAAAAGGAAGATAATTTAGGGGATCTCTGGGACAACTTCAGGCATAACAACATTCCCATCATAGGGGTACCAGAAAAAGAAGAGAGAGAACAAGGAATTGAGAACACATCTGAAGAAATAATAACAAAAAACCTCCTTAACCTAGTGAAGGAAATAGACATACAAGCCCAGGAACTTCAGAGAGTCTCAAAGAAGATAAACTCAAACAGGCCTGCACCAAGATACATCATAATTAAAATGACAAAGTTTAAAGACAAAGAAAGAATCTTAAAAGCAGCAACAGAAAAGCAGTCAGTTGCCTACAAAGGAGCTCCCATACTATTGTCTGCTGATTTCTCAACAGAAACTTTACCAGCCAGAAGGATTGACATGAAATATTCAGTGACCAAAAGTAAGGACCTACAATCAAGACTACTCTACCCAGCAAAGCTATCATTTAGAATCAAAGGACAGACAAAGAGCTTCCCAGATAAAGCTTCCAAGAAAAAGCTAAAGAAACTAATCACTACCAAAGAGCTATTAGAAAGAATTTAAAGGGACTTCTTTAAGAAGACGGGCGGGAAGAAACAACAACAAAAAAAGTACATAAATATGAATAATAAAATGGCAATAACTATGTATCTATCAATAATCACTTTAACTGTAAGTAGATTAAATGCTCCAATCAAAAGACATAGGGTAGCTGAATGGATAAGAAAACAAGACCCATACATATGCTGCCTACAAGAAACCCACTTCTGATTGAAAGGCACACACAGACTAAAAGTAAAGGGGTGGAAAAAAGATATTTTATGCAAATGAAAACAACAACAAAAAAGCTTGGTAGCAATACTTATATCAGACAAAATAGACTTTAAAACAAAAACTATACTGAGACAAAAAGGGACATTACATAATAATAAAGAAATCAATCCTACAAGAGGATATAATCCTTGTAAACATGTATGCACTCAACAAATGAGCATCTAAATACATAAAACAAATACTTGTCCACATAAGGGAGAGATTGACAACAGTACAGTCATAGAAGGGGACTTTAACACTCCATTGACACCAAGGAATATATCCTCCAGACAGAAAATCAATAAGAAAACAGTGGTCTTAAAAGACAAATTAGACCAAAGTAGCAGAATATACTTTCTTTTTAAGTCCACATGGAACATTTTCCAAGTCAGACGACATGTTAAGCCACAAAACAAGTCTCAATAACGTTAAGGAGATTAAAATTAAACCAAGCATCTACTCCAACCACAATGGTATAAAACTAGAAATCAAATATATATATATTTGAGAAATACACAAACACATGGAAGCTAAATAACATGCTATTAAACAATGAATGAGTTAACAATGAAATCAAAAAAGAGCCAAAAGTTGCCTCGAGACAAATGAAAATGAAAATACAATGAATCCAAATCTATGGGACAGAGTGAAAGAAGTGCTAGGAGGGAAATTTATAGCAATACTGGCCTACCTCAAGAAACAAGAAAAATCTCAAATAAACAATCTAATCTTATGCCTAAAAGAACTAGAAAAATAGCAGCAAACGAAGCACAAAGTGCCTAGAAGGAAGGAAGTAATAAAGACGATAAAGGAAATAAACAAAATAGAGCCTAAAAAGTCAATACAAAATATCAATGAAAACAAGAACTGGTTCTTTGAAAAGATAAACAAAATTGATAAACCTCTAACCAAACTCATTAAGAAAAAAAGAGAGTGGACTCAAATAAATAAGATTAGATATGAAAGAGAAGTGACACAAAGGATTTTAAGAAAATACTACAATTATATGCCAGCAAATCGGACAAACTGGAAGAAATTGATAAATTTCTAGATGCATGCAATCTTCCAAGACTGAATCAAGAAGAAACAGAAAACCTGAACAGACCAATTACTACTAACAAAATAGAATTAGAAATCAAAAACCTCTCACAAGCAAAAGTCCTGGACCAGATGGCTTCATGCATAAGTTTTGCTCAATATTCAAACAGTGAACACCTATCCTTTCCAAACTATTCCAAAATATTTAAAAAGATGGAATGCTCTCAAGTTCATTTTATGAGGCCATTATTACCCTGATTCTAAAGTCAGACAAAGACATTACAGAAAAAAGTATAGGTCAATATTCTTGATGAACATAGATGCAAAAATTTTGAATGAAATATTAGCAAACCAAATTCTAGTGGTATTTATTTCTGGGATGCAAAGTTGGTTCATTATTCTCAAACCAATTAACATGATACTTCACATAAATAAAAAGTGAAGGATAAAAATCATGATTATATCAATAGATGCAGAAAAAGCATTTGATAAAATCCAGCATCCATTTATGATAAAAACTATCAGCTAAGTGGAAATAGAGGTAACATGCCTCAATATAATATATATTGGCCAGTATGACAAACCCACAGCTAATATCACAATAGTGAAAAACTAAAAGTGTCTTCCTTACAATCAGGAAGAAGACCAAGATGCCCACTTTGACCGACTTTATTTAACATAGTATTGAAAGTCCTAGCCATAGCAATCAACCAAGAAAGAAAAATAAAAGGCATCCAAATTAAAAAAGAAAGAAGTAAAACTGTCATTATTTGCAGATTATATGATACTATATAGAGAGAACTCTAAAGATCTCACCAAACAGAACTGATAAATGAATTCAGTAAAGTAGCAGGGTACAAAATTAATATTCAGAAATTTGTTGCATTTCTATACACCAGTAATGAATTATTGGAAAGAGAAATTAAGAAAACAATTCCATTTACGATTGCATCAAAAAAATAAAATAAAATACCTAGAAGTCAATTCAACCAAAGTGGAGAAAGATGTGTACTTAGACAATTAAAAGATATTAAAGAAATAAATTGAACAAGATAGAAATAAATGGAAGCATATAGCATGTTTATGAATAGGAAGAATTAACATGATTAAAGTGTCCATACAACCTAAAGTAATCTATAGATTCAATGCAAACCCTATCCAAATATCAATGGCATATTTCACAGTACTAGAACAAATAACCCTAAAATATATATGGAGCCTCAAAAGACCTTGAATAGCCATAGCAATCTTGAGAAAAAAGAACAAAGTTGGAGGTATCACACTACCTGATATCAAACTATACTACAAGTCTATAGTAATCAAAACAGGATGGTACTGGCAGAGAAACAGGCATATGGATCAATGGAACAGAATAGAGAACCCAGAAATAAATCCACTCTTATATGGTCACTAATCTATGACAAAGGAGGAAAGAATATACAATGGGGTGAAGACAGTCTCTTCAATAAATGGTGCTGAAAAACTGGATAGACACGTGCAAAAAAAATAAAATAAAATAAAACAAAACCACCTTCTTATATGATATACAAGAAAAAATGCAAAATGGATTAAAGACTTAAATGTAAGACTTGAAACCAGAAAACTTGTAGAAGAAAACATAGGCAGTAAACTCTATGACATTGCTCTTAGTAATATTTTTTCTGATACGTCACCTTGGGCAAAGAAAACAAAAGAAAAATAAACAAATGGAACCACATCAAATTAAAAGATTTTCTACGGGAAAGGGAACCATTAACAAAATGGAATGATAATCTAATGAACAGGAGAAGATATTTACCAATGACACATCAAATAAGGTGTTAATATCCAAAATTTATAAAGAACTCAAAGTAACACCAAAAAAAACAAACAAAAAAAATTTAATTTAAAAAATGGGCAGAGGACCTGAATAGATCTTTCTGCAAAGAGGACATACAGAGATGGTCAATAGACATATGAAAAGATGCTCAACATTACTAACCATCAGAGAAATGCAAGTTAAAACCACAATGAGATGTTACCTTACACCTGTCAGAATGGCCATCATTAATAAATTAACAAACAAGTGCTGGCGAGGGTATTGAGATAAAGGAACACTGGTGCACTGCTGGTGGGACTGCAAATTGGTGAAGCCACTATGGAAAACAGTTTGGAGGTTCCTCGAAAAATTTAAAATAGAACTACCATATGATCCAGCAATTCCACTTCTTGGTATTTTTCAAAGAAATTCAAAACACTAATTCAAAAACGTATACACACTCATATGTTCATTGCAACATTTTTTACACTATCCAAGATATGAAAGCGAGCTAAGTGCCCATCAGTAGACATTTGGATGAAGAAATTTTGGTATATGTATACAATGGACTATTACTCATCCATAAAAAGAATGAAATCATACTATTTGTAACAACATGGATGAATCTGGATTATTATGCTAAGTAAAATAATTCATACAGAGAAAGACAAATAACATATGACTTCACTTATATGTGGAATCTAAAGAATGAAATAAAGAAATAAAACAGAAGCAGATTCATTGTTTCAGGGAACAAGCCGATGGTTGCCAGGTAAAAGGGGAGTCAGAGGAGAGGATGAAAAAGGTGAAGGAATCAAGAAGCACAAATTAGTAGTTATAAAATAATCATGGGGATGTAAAGTAAAATACAGGGAATAGACCCAGTAATATGGTATTAACTATGTATAATGTCAGATAGGTACTAACCTAGTGACGGGTATCACTTCATAAATTACAGAAACACCTAACCACCAGTCTGTGCATCTGAAGCTAATATAAAATGATGTTGAATATCAACTGTAATTCGAAATCAAAAAGGGAGGGAGGTGAAAGGAAATAAGAGATTCAAACTTCTAGGTATAAAACAAATGAGTCATGGGGCTGTAGTGTACAGCATAGGGAATACAGTCAATAATATTGTGATAGTGTCATATGATTTCAGATGGTTGCTGGATATATCATGGTGATTATTCTTTAGGTATATAAATGTTGAGTAACTATGGTGTACACCTAAAACTAATATAATATTTTATGTTAGCTATATTTTAATAAAAATGTTTTTTAAAAAAAGAAAAAATCTTTATGTTTTTATACCTTTAATGGTACTTTTTTCTACTTTTTAGAAAAGGAAGTCTACATTTTTATTTTTCACTTCGTTCAACAAATTATGTAGCCTATCCTACTCATCCATAAAAGCACACATTGAAGGACTAAAATTGTTGTGTATTTACTATGTGACTGGCACTATGTGAAGCCCTCTACATACATGATCTTATTTTACCCTCAAGTTAATCTTTTAGAATAGATGTTACTGTTTAACAGATGAGAAACAACAGCATAGAGAGATTAAATAATTTAGTCAATATCTTAAAGCTTATTAAATAAAGAAACTAGGGTTTATACTAGTATTTGGATCTGTGGAATCTCAAAGACTGTCTCTTGATCACTGCTGCAATTCCTCCCAGAAGCCAGTGTCAGTCTCACTCAGCTTTCCCTTGGGCTACTGGGAGTATTCCAGAATGGGCCCATGGTCCTTTTCCAAACTAAAATGAACCATGAATGCTGAGCTTTTTTTACCTTAATCACAATGACTCTCAAAATGCTCTAAGTTCTGTGTCTACACCCAAATAAATAATTCATAGTAGAGTAGGTGCCAGACACCAATTAAATCTAGAATTTCCCAAAGTATTTAAGCATTTGTGTCTCAGAGACTGGGGAATCGTACAATCTTATTTTAACATCTTATTTAGCCCTCCAAGATGAAAACCATTTTATTAAAGTCTTTTAAGTATTTCTGGTAATATTCTAGAATTGTATATCCAAGAAACAATGTCTTTTAGCAGTTTTAATCTTCTTTGCCCAAATCTCACTGGCAAATACGAGTATATCTTTTATTCATGGTGTTGGATAAAAGCCTCTGCCTGTATATGCATAGGGTTTAAAATATTTTAAATAATGTTCACTATGGTAACAATATATTTGCAGTTTTTGTCATTTGGACATGAAATGTTCAATTAGAGTGTGAAATATAGTACCATACTCGAGCATTTAGTATTAATGAAAGGGGGAAAAAATCAGCATATGATCATATATTAAACATCTCTTGTTTTATTTTAGCATTTGTTAGAAGATAGAATGTATTTATTTAACATATTTGTGATTAAATGTATTTTATCATTTTATTAAATATTTACTTTTGTATACAATTTTTAAATTAAATATTTACTTTTTGTATACAATATTGGTAAAATTATATATTGCTATAAACCCATTTCAAGAATCACATGTGTTGTAGCAGGTTCAGTCTGTGTTATGGAACCTAATCACAGGCACTTACTTTCTCTCTATACGAGGTGCAGAGCTCCAGATAATTACAACGGTCACACATTCATACATAATAGGTTGCAAGACATTTTCAAATACTTCTAATTTTGTTAATATTAACATCCTCACATATCTATATTCACTTTTTCCTTATTCAGTATAAAATCCATCATATGTACAAAATTTAGTGACAGAACCATTTGGATATTCTTTCATTTGAATTCAATAAATAAATCAATCACTAAAATCTAAACTTCTCTAATTTTTAAACTCTACTTTTGTCTATTAGAGAAACCAGTTGTTTTTGCTCTTAATATAAGCAAAGAAATTATGAGAGAAAAACTGGTAATTCTTTTAGTCTCAATTTCCTTATTTGTAAAATGAAGGCAAATAGACTCAATGATTTCCAAAGGGCTTTCCTTCTCTACAAATCCAAAATATTATTTTTTTCCTCCAATAGAACCATACTTTATCTCACCCTTCACTTTGCTTTGGCTATTAATATTACTTCTGATCATTTAATTTGACCAAAAATGTACTAAATTACCAAAATAATTCAAGCAAAGAAAAGTTACTCATGTTCATTATAATCATTATCATTATTTAGATGAATAAATATTTTCTGTTCCTTGTTTCACTCCAGGTATACTATCAATACTGTGGAAGGTACTGTTTTTTAAAGTGTCAGTTGTCATCTATTTTTGTCTCTTCATTAATTACACGATGCTGTACAAATGTTTGCTTAGTGAAGGAAGAAAGGAAAGGAGGAATAAAAAAAAGAATAAAATTCTGGGTTCTCATGAAAGAAATGTAAGGCACTTTTACTAATAATACATTCCCAGATTTTTTAAAGGTGCAATTATGACACCAGAAGTATTTGTATATGCTTGTGTGTGTATGTGTGTGTGTGTGTTGTGTGTGTTGGAGAAACAGGAAAAAATAAAATAAAACACTACAAAGAAAGAAAATAAGAAAAAATACAAAAATCAATCTCTCAGAACTTTCCAAACTTAAATTCTAGATGTTACAATATAACATATCAATGTCTGCCTTTCCTCAGTCTAACAAACTAAAACATGAAATATATTTAGGAAAATAACCAACATAATTTCCATACTTATTCTAAGTATTTAGAGTGGTTGTTCTCAACCCTGGCTGCACATTAGAGTCATCCAGAAAGCTTTTAAAAAATTTTTAAGCCTCACCTCAGATCAATTAAATCAGGTAGTGGGTGGGGCTGGCCATTCTTATTGTTTGAAAAGCTCTCTTAGGGATTCTAATATGCAGCCAGGGTTGAGAGCATTGATTTAGAGTAAATCCTATTATACAGTCCAGTAAGAAATATATATATTTAAATTTTAAGCGAGGGAGCCATTTTTTTTAAGGAGTTTAAAATCACTTTACAAAACTAATGATATAGTCTATCTATTCTTAAGTTATGACCCAAACCAGAAATCAAAAGTCCCTAAAACTAGGCTGAGCTTGTGGGATAGAGTCAGTGATCATACAGCAGAGTGCTTTCCTTCATGTGCACTGGCCGTCTTTCTACTGAGGCCATCTCTCCAGGTAAGCTCTGGAGAACCAAATCACCTCTGCTTGGTACAGAACTCCTCTTTGAACTCTCTCTCTTTCTCTCTCTCTCTCTATCTCTCTCTCCTCTCTTTCTCCCTCCTCTCTCCTCTCCTCCTCTTCTCCCTCCCTCCCTCTCTTTCCACCCCTCTTTCTCTATTTCCTCCCTCCTTCCCTTCCCTCCCTCTTCCTCTCCCTTCCTTTCCCTCCTTCCTTCTATCTTCCTATCTCCTTCTCCTTCCTCTTTATCTCCTCCTCACCCCTTGCTTTTTCCTGTTAGAAACAGTTAAATTAAGATAAAAACCTAATATTCATGTCATACATTTAAGTTCCTAGACTGGAAATTTTTATTTCTTTGCCAAAGGATGCTAGAACAATTTTCAGACAAAAATATTAAAACTAAAAATGCCTCAATTTTAAATCCCTCTTTTTTTTTTTTTTTTTTTTTAACCAGACCAAAGTGAAATGTGACCAGCAGTTTGGAGGTCGCTCCCAGAATTAATAATCTCCAGGTGTATTAAAAAACCATTGATTTCCTCTGAAGGGAGCAAAAGGAGGCTTCCCAGAAACCTGCTATTTGAAGGAGAGATACTGAGCTCAGTGTTTGCTGCTTCAGTGAGTTACTATGGTCAAGGTATTCATGTTGTGCTTAAACTATGAAGCTTGAAAGGACTAACTTGGACACAGAACTTTGATGTCCTAGCATGAATGCACTGAAGGTCTTATAAAGAAGGTTGTTTGAATTACATGTATGTTAAACAGTTTCAGGAAAACTCTTTCCACTTTAGGTTTTTGCACAATAAACCCTAAATTGCACTTTTGACTACTGAGCTGAGTCTTTTAACTTGCTTTTCTCCAAAATAATAAATCCCCCTAATGATGACTATGCAGCACTGTCACACACTGACACAGTCTATTTCTTCAACACCTATGTCATTAAAAGATGCAACTTACTTACAATGATTAATAATAATGAAATATGTATGAAGAAATAAATTATACAAATGCTATACTATACATAATAGGGAGAGATATCAATTTCCAGGCCCTGATTACCTGCATCCCACTTCAAACAACAGACAGCAGAACATTTCTCTCCAGCGGATTTTCCTCTAGAATCTTAACTTAGGAATCAGGATATGAGAAAGTTTGAAAGGTGTTATGATAGGTTTAAATTCTTTTTTAATTGTGGATTTGTAACACTTGACCTTTCCCCCCACCTAGCTTTCGCTGTTGCCTTCACAGCCCATAATTTAAGAACACCTGAGTCAATGCCATCTGACGGGATGTGTCAAATGATTTTGTCTTAGCCGACACAGAAATACCATATACCCTCCTTGTCCTTTTCCTGAATATTCATATCGTAACATGTAGGGCGTGGGGGCTGAGCCGGGGAAGTGAGGAGCCTGTCTCTGGGTATAAACAGTGTGGTTGGATAGGAAATGGGATCAAGATAGAGTCATGAGGCTATTGGTTCAGATATGAATTAACACCATAGCATGCTTATGAATTCTTAATCATTCATTATGCATTTGCTTCCTCTGATATAGCATGTTATTAGGGGGGAAAAATGACATAAACAGCCCAAGTCCTCTAATTTTTACGTTTGATAAAATGATACAATTTTTAAAAATACAAGTTGTTGCTTCTACAAAATTTAAATGAGCTAACACCTCTCCTAAAGCTGAAATTTCATGGCTTAGTTGCTGAAGTTCATAGAAGGCTGTAAGCTTTCTCTTATCTATGTTTTTCTGTTGTTCAGATATAAACAATGGCCCTTGAGGATCCTGTCACTTTGTTTTCAGAAGACGTAGTTTAAACCAACTGGAGAAATTACCCATTTAAAGCTAATAGAATCTTCAGAAGTACCTGGAGCATAAAAGAGACTACTGTTTTATTCTCCAACAGCACAACATGCTCAACGCATGAGATCCCATATCATTGGGTGATCATGCCCTACAAGCTCTTTGTTGTTTATAGCTATTTTTAAAGCCTTTTGTCAAATTAATCTTTTCATAGACGTTACACACACACACAACAAATATTCTTACAGATAAATTATGTGACAGAGAAACATGAACTTTTAAGAGATAAACATTAAATCAAAACAAAATATGAAGCTGACAATCCCTGTAGTAATTTCTGTTATAACAAAAAGCCTTGATTATTTTGGATATACTTTCATCAGATGAAGTTCACAAAAATTTAGAATTTACTGTAGATGGAGTCAGTTCATAATTGTAGTTTTTTTTGTGATATTTTATTTGTAGTATTTATTGTATGTCTCTCCATTAGAATATACACTCTTTGGGAGTGATTTTGAGTCCTGCTTCATTCACTGAGGTTTTCCCTGTACTCGGCACATAGTAATTCCTCAGAAAATTGAATTTAGGGCAAAAATTAAAACTTTCACCATAAAAAGAGAAAAAGCATCTGAGTTTTTTGTTTTATGTTATCGATGCCTTATTTGAAAATTAGGTCTACCAGTAGATACTTCTGACACTTTCCCTTTTGTCTGTCATCTTAAAATGAAACTTAAATACATTATGAAAATATCCCATAAGGTAATTAATAAGTACCTTGCATTCAACAGAAAGCAGTAGTAAATAATCTCTTTGCTTTTATTACTGGTGGCCTACCCAAGATGTAGTAAGAAAGCTGAATAACTCATTATTTTATAATTCATCTAAATTTAAACATATGAATTTTTCTCTTAATATACTTAAATTATTTGATTGCTTGATTAAACCCTTTTTTATCTAGCTCATGTAAAATCCAGATTGTAGAAAATTAATTTGAAAAATAGATGTCTTAAAATAAAAATTCACCACTTGATAATGGTTATTAAATTTTAATTGCATAAATTTCATCTGGGATGACTGTCAAAACTATAGAGTCCTAGGTTCCACCCCCAGAGCCATTAGATCAACTGGAGACTAGGAATCTATATTTTTAACTAGTATTAGGTATGAAGAAAATACTCTGAAAAATACTGTCCTCATAGTTTAAGCTTAGATTCACATTTGGGGAATAGTACAAGTTCTTTAATGGAACTTTTGATTAGACAAATATTTCCTATTCTGCTATGGAGACCATCCTTTCTGTCAGTTGATGAACTTCTCTGATTTAACAGTGTTTGATCTTGTGGGCAGACTTTCTGAAAATTGTTTCCTCCTTTAAAAATAGTTTATTTCTATATATCTTTAAGAAGAATAAAGCCTTGGATTATGGACAAAAACTTGCTATAGTACATTCCCATTGGAGAGAAGCAAACTGACCCTTCTAAGAGCAGTAAATCAGGCCTGAGGAGAGACAGCCAGAGAGAGCTCTGGGAAGGGACCTAGCCTAAAGCCTCTGAAAGGATTTTGTTTTCTTCTCTAGATTTGTAAAACTCTTCTGTTGTCTCTCTACATGCATCCCCTTCTCCAGACAAATCATTACACTGCCTAGTTTGATTTTCCCTAAAGCATTAATTATCATTTGAAACATTCACATGTATGTTTATTTATTTGATTTTTACTTGCTTCTCCAAATAAAATGTAAATACTATGAAAGTAGACTTATCTGTCTTCTACAGGAAAATATGAATTAAGGACAGATGGATATAAAGCAACAACTAGAAATTGTAAAAATAAAATTGCAATCACCAAAATAAGATATATTTTAAATATGATAAACTTTAGATTTGACCTTGTTAAAGAGAGAATTGGTGAATTAAAAAGTGGTACTGGGTATTTTATTTCTAAGATATGTAATTAATTATACTTGCTATTGTGGTCATAGTTATTGTTTTTGTTTTATATCCATCTGTTCTTGATTCACATATGCCTGAAGAAGACAAGCAAGTTTACTGATTTCATGGTATTTATGTATTAATTTTAGGACACAACAAAAATCAAATAAACAAATGTATAAATGTGAGTATTTAAAATGGTTTAGTGCTCTGAAGAAAATCAAACTGAGTAGTATGATAATTTGCCTGGAGCACTGGAGGCACTTTATATACGATGGCAACAGATGAGTTTTATAAAGTAGGAAAAAAAGAAAAATCTTCTCAGAGTCTGTAGGCCAGGTCCCTCCCCAAAGATATCTCCTGCTGCCTCTCTCTTATTTATCTCAAGTATTTGAATCACTTGGAGTCTACTTTTATTGTGTGTGTGTGTTTTTTCTTGGATTTATTAATATGCATGGGAATTTAAATTGAATATCAAACACTTTCATGAAAAACGGCAGAGACTTCTGATGATCTTGACTTTCTAGCTTAGGAAGATAGAATAGAGGCTTCATCACCTTAATCTATTAAGAAGCTCAACTGAGTTAAGTCTGTGTTAAAATTCTGGCAAGTTTCTCTCTATCTATGGTTTGCTTTGACTCTCCAGGAATTCCAACTGAGAGCCTAGTGGTCTGACCAAGGCCTTTCCCCTTATAAATACTGACCCCTGATCTTTGTCTCTTCCGTATCACAGACTGACATAAGATCCGTTCTGCTTTGTGGAAAATTTCTGCTCAGCCGCTTAGCCTCCTGCCCCACACAACTTCAGAATTTCACAAATGTCCTGAAAGAAAATTGGCTATGTGTCAAGCTAAATTCTTTTGTCTTCCCTGCTGACTAGGATCCTGTCCTCTCAAGTATTTCTACTACTGTAAAGCTTTCCTAGTTTCTTCATCTTCTCTGCCTAAAGAAGACCAGGTTCTCCAACATTTGCTCCATGCTCAGAATCAGCAAATTTCTCTGGGGAAAAATTGGCTAAATAGTATTAATTCACTTGTCCCTCCTCTCTGGAATCTTGGCAATCCTCGTTTTGTTTGCCTTAGCAGCTCTAAGCAGATGTCTTCTGTATTATATTAGGCTTGTTCTTGGCTGAAGCATTAGTATGCTGAAAAGTACTACTATATACCCAGAAGTGGAAATCTCCTATTATTTTTATTAGTTATTTACTGCCATGTAACAAATTACATTAAAACTTGGTGACTTATAAAAAAAAAAAAAAGCATTCATTATCTCAGTTTTTGTGCATCAGAAATCCTATTGGTTAGAAGCAGCATTGCTGGGTGGTTCTGGTTCAGGGTCTCTCATGACATTGCCATCATGATGTCGGCTTAGGCTGGATGATGAGTTTTTACGACAGCTCATGATTGGCAAGCAGATGCTGGCTATCTTCAGGAGGCCATTGTGCATTTTCACATAGGTCGCTTGAATGTATTTATGACGTGGCAGCTGGCTTCCTCTATAACAAGGGACCTAAGAGTGAGCAGAATAGAAGTCTTCTATGACTGAATCTTGGAAGTCACACTTTTTCCTTTTTACAATATTTTATGGGTTACATAATTTCTATTAAATGTAAAAGGAGGTACACAGGTAATAAACACCAGGAGATGAAAATGATTATTTATAGAGATTATCTTGGATATGGGATCCCATATTTTAAAAAAATTCTTCATATAGATATAGATATTGAAAATTTTGTTTGCCTGCAGTAATAAATCATTCTAAAATAACTACAAAATTTTTCCTGTGTGGGTTGGTTGCAATTCTTCTCCTGTCTCATGCATCATCTGCCTTTTAGGATCAAGACTAAAAGAGTAACTTCTATCTGGGACATGCTGTTCTTTTGACAGAAGGAAATGAGAACAAGAGTCTTAACACACATTATCTTCTAATTCTTTGCTTGGATATGGCGTACATTAGTTCTCTTCTCTTCATTGACCAAAGCAAATCATATGGCCAAATCAAATAACAGTGGGGTAGGAAAGCATATTACTCTGATAGAAAGGCACTGTTTCATGGCAATGGTGAAGATATATAACATTTCGGTAAAATGAAGAGTGAATAATTGGGAACCATAATAAAATCTACCACAAACAGTACAAACATGACAATTATATAATAATCAATTCCATTCAGAAAGAGCAGTCCAGTTCGGCCAGCATAGCCTCAATTATAATATTGCCCTTAGTCCTAAAGAGAAGCAAATGGTCAAATCAAAACTGTTTTAAGTTTTCTAATTTTTCTCACATTTAGTCATGTTTTAGTGGAATACTTTGGACAACTTAATAATTACCAAATCAATGAATTCATTTTTTATTATATTTTTAAACACTATTTATTCTACCCCATAAATGTAGTATTAATCTGATTCAACTGTAATTCAGAAATCAAATGACATTCTGAAAAAAAAGAATAGGTAGAGAAACACACTCTGAGAACAATCTAGAATTTTTTGAAAAATTCCCGGAAACATGATTAGTTTTAATATACTTAATCACAGATTAATAAATGTACTATTTTCCTAATAATTCAATAGAATTAATAATTCAATGAAATAGATCTTATAATAATTAATGGCCTTTAGGCCTGACATGTGTAGTGTATCCATTTTCTGAGAGAATCTGATAACAAATGATTATGGATAATATTCCACCTAAAAATGTTATTTTTAGCATCCATACTAGATACTAAAAATTCTGTTCATAAAAACAAGTTAATCATCATAATTTTAGACCATATATTCTGATTTGGAATTGCAAAACTCTGGTAACCATATGTGTATGTGCCTCAAACGAGAATAGTTATTAAGATTTATACAAACAAAATAATACTGGTTTCTTTTTTACTTATTTTATCTTATTTGGTTTTGTTTTATTTTATTTTAATTTACTTTTAAATTTATTGGAGTAACTCATTAATATAATTATATAATTTTCAGATGTACATTATAATTCAACACTATATATTCTATTGTATGATTACCACCCAGAGTCCAGTTTCCTTCAGCTACCATATATTTGATCCCCTTTACCCACTTCACCCTCCCCCAAATCCCTATATTTGACCCTCTTTACCTTGTCTATCTCTTCCCACCTCCCCAACCCACCTCTGGTAACCACTAGTCCATTGTCCATGTCCTTGAGTCTCTATTTATCCTGTTCATTTGTTGCTTTTAGGTTTATATCCCACATATAAGTGATAGCATGTGATCTTCAACTTTGTCAGTCTGGCTTATTTTGCTTAGCATGCTTATTTCGAGGTCCATCCAGGTTGTTGCAACTGGCAGTATTTCATTTCTTCTTATGGCTGAGTAATATTCCATTGTATATATGTACCACAGCTTCTTTAGCCAATCATCTATCGTAGGACACTTCAGTTGCTTCTATGTCTTGGCCACTGTGAATAATGCTGCTATGAACATCAGTGTGCAAATATCTTTTAGGACATGGATTTTCAAGCCTTTGAGGCAAATACCCAGTAGAGGGATTGCTGTATCACATGGTAGATCAATTAGTTTTTTGAGGAACCTCCATACTGTTTTCCATAGTGGCTGTACCAATTTGCAGTCCCACCAGCAGTGACGTAGGTTCCTTTTTCTCTGCATCCTCTCCAACATTTGTTATTATAGCAATTCTAACAGATGTGAGATGGTATCACATTGTGGTTTTGATTTGCATTTCCCTAATAGCTAGCAGTGTTGAACATCTCTTCATATATATGTTGGCCATTTGTATGTCCTATAAGAAGTGTCTGTTCAGGTCCACTGCTCATTTTTTGATTGGATGGTTTGTTTTTTGTTGTTGTTATTGAGTCGTATGAGTTCTTTGTATATTTTAGATATTAGGCCCTTATTGGAGGCGTTGCTTGCAAATATATTGTCCCATTCCGATGGTTATCTCCTTACCTTGTTGACAGTTTCTTTTGCTGAGCAGAAGCTTTATAGTTTGATGTAGTCCCATTCATTTATTTTTGCTTTTACTACCCTTGCCTCATTCTTTTTTTGCAAGATGGCTTTGGCAATTCGGAGTCTTTTGTGCTTCCATAACTATCTGATGATTTTTTTGTTCTATTTCTTTAAAAAGTGCCTATGGCATTTTGATGGGGATTGCATTAAATCTGTATAAGCTTTAGGTAATATGGTCATTTTAACTATCTTGATTCTTCCAATCTAAGAACATAGAATATCTTTCCATTTCTTTGTATCTTCTTCGATTTATTTTAATAGAGTCTTGTAGTTTTCATTTTATAGGGCCTTCATATGTTCCATTAAATGTATTCCTAGATATTTTATTCTTTTTGTTGCATTGCAAAAGGAATTATTTCTTCCACTTCTTTTTCTGACACTTCATTATTAGAGTATAGGAATGCTATGGATTTTTGAACGTTGATTTTGTATCTACAGACTTTCCTGTATTTGCTTATTGTTTTTAGTAGTGTTGTGGAGTCTTTAGGGTTTTCTATATAGAGAATTATATCATCCGCAAATAGTGACAGTTTGACTTCTTCATTTCCTATTTGGATGCCTTTTATATCTTTCTCTTGCCTGATTGCACTTGCTAGGACCTCCAATGTTCTATTGAATAACAGTGGCGATAGTGGACAGCCTTTCCTTGTTCCTGATCTTAGAAGGAAGGTCTTTAGTTTTTCACCATGAAGTATAATGTTGGCTGAGGGTTTGTCATTTTGGGCCTTTATTATCTTAAATTTCTTTCCTTCTATACCAATTTTGTTAAGTGTTTTGATCATAAATGAATGCTGTATCTTGTCGAAGGTTTTTTCTGCATCTATTGATATGATTCTTATTTTTAAATTTGTTTATGCTGTGTATCACATTAATCGATTTGCATATGTTGAACGATCCCTGTGCCCCTGGGATGAAGCCCACTTGATCATGCTGTATAATTTTTTTAATATGTTGTTGTATTCAGTTCACTAGTATCTTATTTAAGATTTTTGCATGTGAGAGATATATCTGTAGTTTTCTTTTTCGTGTCTCTTTACCAGGTTTTGGTATCAGAGTAATATTGGCCTCATAAAATGAGTTAGGAAGTATTGTCTCCTCTTTGATTTTTTTGGAAGAGTTTCCGGAGAATAGGTATTAAATCTTTGAATGTTTGGTAGAATTCACTGGCGAAGCCATCTGGTCCTGGACTTTCACTTTTTGGTAGGTTTTTGATGATTGTTTTAATTTCCATACTGCTGATTGGTCTATTTAGATTTTCCAGATCTTCTTGATTCAGTCTAGGAAGATTGTATTTTTCTAAGTACTGGTCCATATCTTCTAGGTTATTAAATTTGTTATTATATGCTTTTTCATAGTATTCTTGCATGATCCTTTGTATTTCTGCAATGTCAGTCGTGATTTCCTCTCTTTCATCCCTGATTTTGTTTATTTGAGTCCTTTCTCTCTTTTCTTTAGTGAGTCTAGACAGGGGTTTATCAATTTTATTACCCTTCTCAAAGAACCAGCTCTTTGTTGCATTTGTTTCTTCTATTTTTTGTTTGTTTGTTTGTTTGTTTTCAATTTCATTTATTTCTGCTCTATTTTGATTATTTCTTTCCTTCTGCTGACTTTGGGTCTCATTTGTTCTTCCTTTTCTAGTTTTTTAAGATGAAGCAGTAGGTTGTTTACTTGAGCTCATTCTTATTTTTGGCAGTAGGCCTGTAATGATATGCACTTTCCTCTTATGACCGCTTTTGCCGTGTCTCAAAAGTTTTGATATGTTGCATTATCACTATCATTCGTTTCTATGTATTTCTTGATCTCTCTTTTTATTTCTTCTCTGACCCAGTTATTTTCAGTAGCATGTTGTTTAATCTCCAGGTATTTGTGGTTCTTCCTGATTTCTTTTTACAGTTGATCTCCAGTTACTGAGCATTATGACCAGAGAATATGGATTGTATGATTTCAACCTTCTTATATTTGTTAAGTCTATTTCTGTGACCCAGTATGTGGTCAATTCTTGAGAACGTTCCATGTGCACTAGAGAAGAATGTATATGCAGTTGTTTTGGGATGGAAAGCTCTGTATATGTCAATTATGTCCAGTTGGTCTAATGTGTCATTTAAGGATGTTATTTCCTTATTGATTTTCTGTTTAGATGATCTGTCCGTATCCAACAGTGGGGTATTTAGGTCCCCTACTACAATGGTGTTTTGGTCTGTTTCTTCCTTTAGTTCTGTTAGTAATTGCTTTACATATTTTGGGGCTCCCTGATTGGGAGCATAGGTAATAATAAGTGTTATATCTTCTTGGTGCATCATTCCCTTTATCGTTATGCAGTGTCTCTCCATATCTTTATCTTTTTTATTTTGAAGTCTATTTCATCCAATATTACTACCACTACTCCCACTTTTCTCTGTATTTCATTTGCTTGAAATAGCATTTTCCATCCTTTCACTTTGAGTCTATATTTGACTTCGGAACTTAGGTGTGTCTCCTGGAGGCAGCATATGGTTATGTTTTGTCTTTTGATCCATTCTGCAACTCTTTTTATTGGTGAGTTCAGTCCATTACATTTAGGGTGATTATTGAAATATGAGGTCTTCGTATAGCCATTTTATCTTTTGCTTTCTGGTAACTCAGTGTTTCCATTGCTTCCTTGTCCTTGTGTTTCTGTTTTCTTTATTTTGGTTGACATTTGTGGGTTTTGCCTCTGTTTCTTCTTGCTTTCTGTTATATACTTCAGTTCTGAATCTTTGGTGTGTGGTTACCATTACGAATATAAAAAGGATATAGTTATATATATATGTATATTATACAGTCATCCATGTTCTTCTGCGTGTGCCTTATCTCCTTTCTTTTGTGTGAATTTGGATCTTTGAATTCTCCTCGTTTCAGTCATTGTTATCTCAATTTGTCCCTATGTATGCTGAACATTCATTACTATCTTGTTATAGCAATTCTCTGATTATTAATTAAGCTTATAATGCTCAGTTCTTAGTAAGGGTTGCACTCTCTGCTTCTAGTTGCCTGATAGTAACTTTACTCCTAATTATTTATTTTTGTTTGTTTGTTTTATTTTGTTTTAGGTGAACTGACACCTTTTATTATTTCCTGTAGTGCAGGCTTCGTAGTGGAGAATTCCCTCAATTTTCGTATGTCTGGAAAAGTCTTTATTTCTCCTTCATATCTAAAGGAGAGCTTAGCTGGATACATTATTTTAAGCTGGTAGTTCCTTTCACTTATTAGTTTAAATATTTGATTCCATTCCTTTCTGTCTTGTAAGGTTTGCACCGAGAAGTCCAATGATAATCTAATGGGTTTTCCTTTACATGTTACCATTTTCTTTTTCCTGGCTGCCCTGAGATTCTATCTTTGTCATTGATTTTTGATAACTTGAATACAATGTGTCTTGGTGAAGGCCTTTTTTGGCGGAGGTAATTGGGTTTTCTGTTGATGTTTTGAATTCCAAGCTTCAACTCACTTCTTAGATTTGGGAAATTCTTGTCAACTATTTGTCTGAAAATGCTTTCTAGTCCTTGCTCCTTTTTCTTGCTTTGGTAATGCCCATTATTCTTATGTTTCCTCTCCTGATGGTATCAGCTAGTTCCTGTATTTCTCTTGTATTATTTTTCATTCTTCGATTTCCCTCTTCTTTCTTCTGATTTATTTCTAGATTTCTGTCTTTGATATCACTAATCCTTTCCTCCATTTGGTCTACTCTATTTCCCAGGCTTGCTATTTCACTTTTCACCTCTTGCCGTATGTTCATCATCTCTAGAAGTTCTATTTGGTTCTTTTTGAGGGTTTCAATCTCCTTGCTCTGTACATCTAGTTGTTTTTCAATTCCTGAAATTTTTTATTTGAGTTGTTTTGGATCTCATTGAGTTTTTTCAGAAATACCATCTCGAATTTTCTTTCATTTAAGTTGCATATTTCTATGTCTATAAGCTTACTTTCTGGAGATTTTTCCCTTTCTTTCTGAAATGCCTGGTCACCTTGGCTGTTCATGGACTTTAATGGATTATTTCTCTGCCTGGGCATTAATGGAAGTGTATTCTGTTGTTTCCAGAAAGAAGATTTATTATATAAAGGTCTCTCTTTAGCCTGCTGCAAAGAAGGCGCTTTTCTTTTGGTTTCCAGTAGGTGGCGTCTAAACTTCTTGGATTCCCTACTTTATATAAAGCCTAAATGTCTTTTTTATTTTCTTGTAGATATTTAATCACACTTGGCAGTCTCAATTTCAGTCCCTGTCTGTGTTAGCAATAGTTTTGGTAGTATTTACTCAGATTCTCCTGGGGCTTTGCAGTGATTGATCTCGGAGGGTATGGGGGTAGGGGCTCTCTGGGTTGGGAGTTGGGGCCTGTGGCTCAGCCTCGGTTTTGCAACAGCAGCCAGTAAAAATCAACTGTTCTTTCTTTGCAGTCCCGTCCCACTTCTTTGCTTTCTATCCTGATGACTTAGCCCGGCTGCCGGCTGCTAGAAGTTTGTGCCCTTCCAGGCATGCTGAATCAGGGAAGTCACCGCACCTTCTCCCTTCCCCCTCATCTCGCAGGGAGCTCTAGAGGCTGCGAGAGGTAGCTTCAGTCTCAGCAGCTTTTGTTCAGATTCCTCTTGGGCTCTGCGGAGTTCAGTCTTGGAGGGTATGGGGGAGAGCCATCTGTGTTGGGAGTTGGGGTCCATAGCTCAGCCTCAGTTTTGAAACCAGGGTGGTAAAAATCAACTGTTCTTTCTCTACTGTCCCGTCCCGCTTCTCTGCTTTCTGCCCTAATGATTGGGCCTTGCTGTCGGCTGCTAGAAATTCCGGCACTTCCAGGCAGGGTTGATCAGGGAAGTCAACACACCTTCACCCCTCCCCCTCCTCCTCCTCCTGCAAGGTGCTCCATGGGCTGCTAAAGGCAGCTTCTTTATTTCTCCCAGTCCATTGCCTCACACCCGGGATCCTGACCCATGGTACCGCTTATGTGCAGATCCCACACTCAGACATGCTGGTATACAGTTTGGGTGTTTTTTTGTAGAGTTTTAGATGTTCAGCTTATTGTTGTTTCAAGGGGAGAGATCTGAGGACATCTCTCACTTTGCCATGTTTCCCCGATCAATACTGGTTTCTAATATCCTTTTTTAGAGATACGGTTCTACTTTCCTTGTTTATGTATGCCATTTAAAGTTTCTGCAAAAACTGAGGTAGTCTTGTGAATGTAGGAGGAATTCTATGCTTGTCTTGGAATTAAATTCAAGAAAAATTAGAACTTTCACAACCACACGGAATATAGTAAATTATCACTTTATCGAGCAAAATTTAATTGTTCTAGCCCTCAACTATGTAGTTACTATAATTAATAATGTTAATTGTTATCATGTTATTGTGTTCTAGTTCTCACAGTTTTTAAATTTAATTTTAACTTTTATATATTTGAATGTCTACCTGAGCCAACCTAGCTAATATGTACCAGTTAGAAAAATTGCTTTTATATGGTGCTTCCCTAAATCCACATTTTTTTCTGACTGAGATCTTTGTCAGCCAGCTAAGCAATTGTTTTCACCATGCAATCTGTCCAATGGCCATTTTTTAATTATTATACTAAAATTTCAACATCAACTCTTTTCAGCATATAAAAAAATAACACATCTTCTAAGCATGTAAAAAACATATTTTGATATTGATGTTCACATAATTTTTTAACACTAATACTAATTGTGGCTGGAAGGACAACCACCAACACATGACTTTCCTTCCAGCAACCCAAATTCTTCTGTACATCCTAATGTTTTTTTCTGTCCTTCACATCTGATTAAAAAAAAGAAAAAGAGTGGAGTGAATTTTCTTCATTTCATACCATATATGCAACGTACAAATTAAATTTTTATAAATCAAAATTTTCCATTGACTTACAACTTCTCACATGATTGAACTTTAATTAGCAGTGACATCTAATACTTAAAGTTTAGATTTCTTTGCCCACTAAGCTTTGTTGAGAAGATTGCTCAGCACCTAATATAATAGGAAAGTTACTACTGAAAATGGAAAATCACCCTCTGGTTCATCTCTTTTACAAGCATGAACATTTACATATTAAGTTTTCTTAGCAAAATGAACATCTCTAGTTAGTTTTATACTTGATCTTAGCCAAAGGGCCAAGAAGGGATCTAGTTAGTTTTAGATACAAAACAAATGCTTGGCTTTCTTTAATAACTGCTCTTATTAAACCAAAATAATTTTTTTGTTATGTAAATGTTTAGTGTTAGTTAAAAGTAATGAACGGCTATTCTACCAGTAAAGCATTAATAGTAATCTTTTCTTTAACAAAAGTTAAATTAATAACCATAATTTATACACATCACATTTTGTCTGCTTTATTATAAAAAGGCTCATCCATATTCTCTTATTGTTTTTGATGAGATGAACTAAGAAGTTCCTCCAGGGGATTGATTTGCTCAATGTGCTTTTACATGATTAAAAAAAGAAGTAGAAAAACTTCATAGGAGAAAGTACTTTTACAATATGTGTTAGTAATATTCTCAACATATTCTGAAAGTCAGTATGGTAACATTTTCTTCAAATTTCTGTGTATAAATCACTTTGCGTCCTCTCCAAATTGCAGAGAAACAGATATCAACATATAGCTTCCCAAAATACAAGATATTTTGTAGTTAAATATTTCATTTCTACATGTATAAACATCTACAAATTTACTGGGCATTTGTAATCTATGTGGCACAAATAATAGGCATATGAAATTGAATATGATCTCATTCAGATAAATAATAACAGAATAATATGAAAATTATCAACAAGATTAAAACATTTTTATTCATTTTTATTAAATTCTGAAAAACTAAAGAGTAAATGTCTCTAATATAAATTTTCTTTATTCTTGTAAACTCAAAGAAAGCAAGACTATATTTCATTATAAGCATCAATAAATGTTGATTTAAAAAAAACAATCTTAGTTTACAACTATGCTTCTTTGGGAATCTTCATTCAAAACTTCCCTCTCTTTTCTCATGGTTAATTGATACTTTTCCCATTATTATTGTTTCACAAACAATTATATTATGCTCTGTACTAAGGCTAAATATATGCTAACTCATTTAATCCTCATGTCAATTCTGTAAGTAAACTGCTCTATTCCCAACTTATAATGGGTAAAACTGAAGTACAGAGTGGTTGGGTGACTTGTTCCAGGTCATACAGCTAATAAATGGCATACCTGGGATGTGAATCTCAACAGTCAGACTTCAGAACCTGTGGCTAAACCATTTCACTGTGCTATTCCTCCAGTGATGACCTTCATTAAGCTGCATACTTGATCATTGATTATTTCATTTAATCTTTGTTGTTGCTCTTTGCCAATAACTGAATCACAGTATCTATTGAGCCCTCAAGATATATGACAGAACAGGTTGTCTCTGAAGTTATTAAAAGCTGAATTCTCAATTTCAAGAGTAAGTGTTCTCATTGCTGGGTGACCAGAGAGCCTGCCTGGCAAAAATACATCTTCCTGTAAAGAAACTAGAAGGTAGCATGCCTGCCTAGTACATAAGCACCATAAGCTATTGTAATACACACTAAAAGCAAAGCTCTGTTTCCATTTTCCACACAAGGAAAGCTAATTTCCCCTAGAGGGGAACCACAGCTAAAAAGTTATACTTTATTCCTACCCAAACCTTTTTCATCTTGATTACTCTATAAATAGGAGCACATAGTAGTATTTTCATTTTATGGAAGGAAAAATTGAGACAAGGTAAGATCTTATTACAGAAAGGTTACTCACTAAATTGGTAGGAGAGGTTTTCAGTGACCTGGAAAGCACTTAAAACAAGAAGTAAAATTGCTATTAGTTCCTGTGGTACTCTGAACGTATTTAAAGCCAGACTTTCTTCTTTTTGTATTTGTGAATATGAGTATTGTAGGTCCAGGCCTGTTGGGTCACAGGTCTGGATCCAGACTTGTGACTAGTAATAGGACACCGGATTAAGAATGTTACATTACTGTAGTAGAATGCCTGCGCCTAAAATATGTAAATATACTTCAGCTTATTGTATCACGCATGTGTAGCTGAATGCCGCTATTGTACTCTGATATGTATGGAGCCATGTGGTCCCCTGGAGAGCAGAAAGAGAGCACAAGAAGGGGAGCAGAAGAAGTTTTTGCAATACCACACTCTCCCCACAACAAAAGTGCTCCCCCACAACAAAGTTGGTGTCTGCTGTTTCATTTTCATGTCAACCTCTTGTGCATTCTTCCAACTGGGCGTCTCACCATTGAACCTTCCCTTCTCAATCAGCTCAGTGCTGACAAGTATCTACTTAGCAGGAGACTATTTTATTTTACCAGTATGATATTCAGGAGTTAAAAGTCGAGGTTATATAGTGTGGTTTTTCAGTACCAGGGATATTCCCCAGATCCTGCAAGTTCCTCCTTTAGTTTTCTGATATTTATAATTTGAGTTTCTATCGCTAAAAAAGTCATGTTAATGGCTAGGGGGCAGGGAGCAGGGTATGAAGGGACATATGACAACACTAACCATTATTAATAATTTTTACCTGTGTAAATTCTGAAAGTTGTTTGTTGAAAGGAAAGAAGTGAATAATCAGGGGTTCACTAAGAATCCAAAAGGAAGTTTTCTCTGAAGATGAACAGAGGTAAAACTGAGAAAGAACTCAGAAAGTGGCATGAAGGATCCAAAGAGAAACTGACTCATTTTCATTATGTAAAAGAGAATTACAGTGTAAGCAAGCCAAATCTAATTAATCTTTATTAATTGAAAAAGAATGCTCACAGTAATTTCAACTGCATAAACCAACTTGTATAGTACTAGAGCATTAAATGTAAAAATGCAAAATCAGTCATTCAAAATTATAAATAATTTTAAGAAGTTGAATTTAGGTACAAATCAGACCCAGTCCAGTTACCTCTAAAATAGTAGGTTTATTTTTAATAGTGGTATGGGTGCAGTAATTCTGAAGTAAGTTCAATGCATCATAGCATTGAACATAGGCATAAATATATTGATCTCATTGGGAGCCAGGCTTCTCACAGTGAGAAAGGAGCTATAAATATAAAATAGTGAAAGGTGAAAATGATATGAAATGACAATTTTTCCCAGTCTATCCACTGAAAAGACATGAGCAATGAGCACATCTAGCTTTCAAATTTTGGGTTCTAATATCACTCCTCACTAAAAAAAAAAATCAGAGTTTCTAGCAAAATGGCTGAGTCCAGGGCTAGCACTGAAGAGTAAGCCAGAATTCAGAATGTGCTTTAAGAATGACAGGCACAGGAGCCAGCTTTGAGAGAGCTTCCACTGGTCAAATCTGGAACAATCTAAGCATAAAAATAAGTAATAATAGTGATTCCGATTTTATTCAATAGTAACCCATTGAATAAAATCGGAATCTATGTATCCATATTGACAGAAGTAAGTAAATAAATAAGGAAGCAAGAAAGACCCTTACAGTAAAATGTCAACTAATAAATACAGAAAGAATTATGGGGTTTAAAAATCACTTTTTGTCAATCATTATAGCACTTTGATTCAGGCAAGAGTCATCAATGTACTATAAGGAACAGGATATTCACATAGCCTCAAATAATCTCCCCATGAGTTATTTATAAATTACAAAGGGGAAAATAACAACTTTACAATAGAGAAACTTGGGGGAAATGTCTAGGACTTGGTGATTAAAGTTAACGTCACCAATATGGGAACAAGTAACAATATCCTGCCACTTGATAGGATCAATGAGAAAAGAACATCACTTCTTGGGTATTCCTGCCACCTATGCATAATTTGAATTTAATGAATGTTCCTCAAGTTGAGGAACATTCTATAAAACAATTGGCCCCATCTCTTCAAAATGTCAAACTTAAGAAGGATAAAGACTGATTAAGACTGATCCTGATAAAGGAAGGCTGAAGAGACATGACAACTGAAATGCAACAGGTGATCTTGAATTGGATCCTAGACCAGAAAAATTCTTACTACAGAGGACAAGTAAGACAATGGTGAAATCTGAATAAAGTCTATGGGTTGGATAACCATGTTTTACCAATGTTAATTTCCTGATTTTAACACATTTGCACTGTGATTATATAAGAGATTGTCCTTGATTTTAAGAAATACACATCAAACTATTTAGAGGTTAAGAAACATAGATAAATGATAGATAGATAGATAGATAGATAGATAGATAGATAGATAGATAGATAATAGACAGATAATAGAAAGATGATAAATGATAGATGATAGAAAGATGATAGTTGATAGATACATACATACATACATACATACATACATACATAATAGGTGAGAGAGAGAGAGAGGTAAATAAGACTGAAGAAATTATGCTTGGCACTGTTAACATACAAAGCAAGATAAGTGCCACTGAAACATAAAATGGGCCCAAAGTGCTTGCATTGCTAAATATAAAGTACTACCTAAAGCAAGCCTGGAGTCCTGCTAAAGGCTTTGCGTAGAAAGGGAGTCTAGATTTGGGGTGAAATTATCTGCAAGGATTTTTCTCTTAATTCTTCAAGGCAAAGAATTAAATGATAGAATAGGTGTGATGTGTACTTAATAGAAGCAAATTTGGATTTGGAATTCATTCTCAGGAGCAGAGAATGCTTTCTCTGATGTAAGAATCCAGAAAAATCAGCAAATATAATTATTCCAAGGCTATCCTAGCACAGAGTTTAAGATTTACTTACCTATGATAAGAAATTTTAAAGGTGAAATACTTGTCTGTTTCACATTAACCAGATTTGACTGTCAAGAACAAATATGGTTAATATGTGAAAAGCCTGAAATTTACCCGATAGGCAAGCTAACAGCAAGCAAGTTACTAGCCTGTCACAGGTTGACAGATGCTGACAGAAGACAGGAGACTCCTGGGTCAGAGACAAAAAAATATTTATTACTCACAGTAATAGTAGTAGTCAGAGTATCAGCATTTGTACCAGTTCCTCAAGCTCCAATTCTGCAAAGAAATGAAAAGCAGGCCAAGTGATGCCTAAATATATAGTGGGCTGTTACAGAAGAAGAACCCCTAGTTTAGGGAACACAAACCATTTATAATGGGCAGTAAGCCTACCTGACCTTTGCTAAAGAAGAACACTGCCTGATCTTTCAATGATGTTTGCCATAGAAACCTCCTTAAAAAGGCAGTCTGGAAAACAAGCAGTGCCTCTGTTCATGAGACATGCAGAAACACAAGAGATCCAAAGAGCATTGTCTCTAACAATAGGAGAAAGCTTGTTTTCTTTTCTATTTAGACTTCCTAATCTTTCAGTAATATTTATTCATACCTTTCTTTGATCCAAAAATATGACACAGCAGAAGATAAAAAAAAAATCCCTCAGTAATAAAGTGGGAACACTAAGAATGCAGATGTACTGGATATCTTGGTTATAACACAAGTATCTAGTCTACTGCACTTCATTGTAGAATAGAATGTGTTTGGGTAAAAGTGATGTTATTTCCAGGTCCTGAGATGGTCTAAGATGGAATAAATCAATTAGAAAAATCCATTTTCCTTGCACTATGATTGGTTTTGATAAATCAGTACATGGAGTTCTGGAAATAGAGATTTAGCTAGAAAGAGAAGGAGTAAAATGACCCCAAAAATATTTTTTAAGTTTGAGCAAGTTTAAATTTAAGAAACAACTGACAGCACCTTATCAATACAGTGTGATTCAAGAAACTAAGATAAGGAAAATGATTTTTAATTTTATTGCTTATTTTTTATTTGCCTTTTTTGAGGTTTTTAAATAATTAAAGAAAATAGTAGTATGAGTAGATTATGAGTACACATTCAACAAGTGGTTTTGGAAGCTGATGTGCCATCTCTCCAAGAGAAAAAAATATTTACATATCAAATTTTTAGTTAATTTATAGTTATCTTCCTGAGAAAAATTGTGAAATTATGCAGCTACCAAAAAATAATCCTCTATTCCTTTAAATTTAATTTCAAATCCATGTTTTCTTCTATTAGATGCACAATATACCACTTCTGTCATTTTATCTTATGTGTGAAGGATTTGACAAAAAGGACAAATGCACTCTGGTCAGTTTACCCTACCTATAAAATGTGGGTAATATCTCTCATCCACTACAATAAATATGCCATTTTGGAAGTTAAGATATGAATATCTTTGCTTTTTATATTCTAAAGAAATATCTTTACATCATTTCTTTTTTATATATGTTAAATTTTCAAGTTAAATTCTTGCTATTAAAAAGATCTTTAGGCAGCCCAGAAGCAATTTCCATGTTATTAGAAGGATTTAGGCAAATCATAGATCCAAGATAGTGTGTTCAGTCTAGGTTCAGGGAATACATGTGTCCTGATAATTGCTTATGGGAAAGGAGATACTATCCAGAAACACAGATCTAAATATTTAGTAAAACTAGAATGAACAACATGCATTCCAGGGTGAATCCTGCCACATTCTTCTATAGGCTGTGGAATTACTGAATTACAAGCATGTTAATTACTTATTTCCAGATGCTTACCCAGTTGGAAGAGTCATATCAAAAATATTTGCTTCATCTCTAGAATAACAGTGTTTTGAAAGATTTAAAAGATGAGGATTTCTATATCTAAACTTTAGTCTCTAAAGGAATATGTTAATAAGAATAATAGACCTAGAAGTTTCACAGGAGTTTGATCTTTTGCCCCTTGAACTCCAGTACTCAGGTTTTAAACTCACAAACCATAAGTAAAACAGCTGCCACATATTGTAAAGCTTCCAGTTCCAGTATCTCGGCATAATGACCATTTATTTAATTTGCTATGTTGAAATGATACCTATAAAGTAAATAAACTAGTACCTAGCACATAGTAACTAGTCAATAATATTATCTATCATTATTATTATTACAAGAACAGTAATAGAACAGACATGAGATCTGATCTTTAAGTTAATCATACTTTAAAATTTCTTTAAAATTTAACTCAACACTATTTTTAGCTCTGTATTCATCTTGAACTTTTATTAATTTATGTCATTTGTAGGTTCTTTAAATGTGCGTGAAATTTTATAAGATATTTTTAAATAGCTGTAAATTTTACAAATATGGTGCTAAATAAATGTTCAAAATGTTTGTGTATGGGTTACATGTCAAAGCTAGATTTTCTTCTCTCCATTTTCTTTCTTTGACTTTCCCAACTTTGACAGATCACTAAAGAGATAGTTTTTACGTGTGAACCCAGGTATAATGCTCTGTGACGTGGTCAATACCAGCAAGAAAACGCTACAAATGCTTTATAGTGATTTCTGTTTCATAATTGGAAAGACTTAAGCTTTCTTCTGGGAAAAAAAAAATTAGAATCTATTTAATCATTTCCATTATGGAGCTGTGAATAATGTCTACAACCTTCAACTGGATAGTTAGGATTTATCATCAAGGGCAGAAGACCAGAGAAAGCAAAGTGCAAAGATGGGGAAAGTTAACAGAAAGAGGTAGACCAGAAAGCAAACAGCTTCAAGATTCCATCCAGGGTTCACACTATAAGAGCTACAGAGTGACTTCACAGAGCAAATAATAAAATATTTTGTAGTATTCACTGGACTATGTGTCCATGGCAAGATTATTTTCGTTAACCTGAATTTATACATTTTTTTAGCTATTATGCATATAACTGAGCCCTAAAAACCATAAAAGTCATTGTTTCAAAAGCTAAAGTTATTTTTTTTGTCAGTGATTGCTCTGATCCTAGAAATGAGAAAGCAGTCATTTTTTCACTATAAGAGTTGTGTGTTTTTCCTAATGACAGATACATTTTATAAGTGTTGCCTAGTAAGTATAACTTATTAAGTGTATCAAATTATTATTTACAAAATAACAATTATTGTCTGTTCTTGCAAATCTTGCTCACAAAGACGTCAATTTCTTCCAAAACTGAGTGATTTACTTCTGCTTTCATTGAATAGAGCAACTAACAGTTTATCCTTAGACAGCTATCTCATGAACTATATTTATTATACAAAAGCAAAATTGTGAAGGAAACAATTTACCAGAATCAAACACTGCTCCCGTCATCTTTGCTTTCCTTTTTGGCTGTAGCATTCACAACGTAATGGTTATTTTGTTAAGATTTCACTAGATTGCAATTTATTTTCCCATTACTCAAGAGCTTAAAAGAAAATTCTCAACAATACATTAAGGGTCATAAAACATTTCTTGAAAAAAAATTAGATTAGATATGAAGCAATACAAGAAAAGTTGGAGATGGGGAATTATACTTATCATGTTCCACATAAAGAAATGTCATTTGTGAGATCTCTAAGGAAACTGTTGTGGCTGTTTGAAACGCTGTGCCTAGGATTTGTCAGGTTGCAGCACAGTTGTTGGATTCAAAGAAACAAGTGTTCACTTATCTTGTAAAACTGGCCCCAAGATGGACCAATTTGTCCGCCGGTGTTTATCCTTTCAAGATAGCTTTGCAAAGTGGATTTTTCTTGAATAAAAGCTGATACTGACCTGATATTTTTTCTCTTTTTTGTGTGCTCAACTGAGTTCCTGTCTCATGAATATGCTTCACCTTTTTTCTGAGGTTTTCCACAAACTCATTGATGAATACCGAAGTAAGCCATAATTAAATCTGCATTGTCTGGAAAAGGAACATCCAGATAATTGAAATCTACTCATAATCCATAACCCTCACGCTCTACCTGATCCAGTGCCTAGAATATGCTAAAAAGTAGTCAAGTCGATTTCATTTCCTCATTGTTTTAAGCCTGTGTGCTCTGTAGTAAAGCTTATAACAAGCAGTGAAATTACCTAAGATGCCAGAAGCAGAAAAAAAAAACAGAAGAAATGACAGAAATGTATAAAAAGAAACCTTTAAAAACTTAACAGATTTCTCTTATAAGTTTTTTCTGCTAGGTAACGGTTCATTTTCTGTTTGTTTATGAGTTTATTTCCTTTATAAAGTTCATGTAGGATTTTGCAGAAGCAACCACTTAAGTATAGCTTTTCTATAAACACCTTGTCAGTCTATGTACTTTAACACTTTTTCTTTACAGATGTGTCATCTAAGGAAATGCCAATATTAAAAGCAAAGTTCTTCTTTAAATTTTTTCTTTTTTTTTTTTTTGACTTTCTCTTTTTTCCTCATATTTTAGTCTTTAAAGAAAAGGGGTGGGGCAATCAGTAATCTCAAAATGATACAATGCCACTTATTTAGAAACTAAAATATTTCCAAATACTTTCCACTCTTATAATGGAATAAGACAATTACAATTTTAAGAGTTCTGTAACTCTCATTGCTCTAGTGGTTTTCCAAATATTTTCATTATGTGATAGAAAAATGGCTTTCTGCTCAGTATATCAGATAAACCTGACCATGAAGTTACTTACAGGGTAACTAAAGGTGTTGGTCTGTGCTTTTATGGCTCCATTTATAGAATGATGGCTAAACTTAACATTACCTTATAACTCATGAATAAATTATACAGTAGGTCTTATTTTTTAATCTAAATTCTTGACCATGTGAGAAATTAAATTATCCTACAGTTTAGCAAATTTGTTTTATAATTATCTCATGTTCTTTAAGAATTTTTTTTTCATGCAGTGACACAAACTCTCCAACCACAGACAGTTATCTCTCTTGTGTAAAATCACAAACTTACAATTTAAATAACTCTGTGTTATGGGTCCCCAGCTCTGCACCCTTTCAAAATTAGGGTACAACTTTGCCCACCTTTGTGCTGACATTGTTCAGAGAGTGATCTATGGCCAAAGATAGATGGTGGATACAAGAAGTCCTATTTATTCAAAAACTTTTCCTCTTCATATTCCATTAATTACAGATACACTTAAGTTGACCTCTTTGATGTCCCTGTGAGTTTTTTTAAAGGCAAGTAATGTTGTAAGCTTGGAAAAGAAAGAGAAAAATCAAACAAAAATTATTTCATATGAATTCCATTGCTTCTAGTTGATTCAAGCTTAATGAAGAATTAAAAAGAAAATAGGAGACAGAATAAATTCAAAATTTTGCTAAACCACTTAATAATTTCTATAATTCACACAAATTCTCTCTCTTTGTATAGTGAGCATAATCCTACTTTGCAGAGTTCTTCTGTTTTTCCAACAATTAAACAAGATTGCATGTGCAAGATTCTTAGTAGACAGTAGTCACGTACCAAGTGACTATTTTTTCTAGAGTCTATTAGTGAGGTTGGGCTGGAGTCTTAGTAGGCTGTTCACTTATTAATATAGTGCAGCATATTTGTCTTCAAACCCCTAGGAGTACACAAAGTCCCTCCATGGAATAGAATACGTGAACAGTGAACTGCGAACCATTTTATAAAAATCATTTTCTAGATTCATTTTTTCTATATGTACTCTTTTCTAAACTTGACCTGTTTCAGAACTTTCCCATGCATGATAAAAGCAACATACCAGCAAGGATCCTTTTCCGGCAACTCTTTTCAAAACAGGTCCTCTCAACTGACAAAAAAGAGGAATTTCTTTCACCTATCACAAGTTTGTTATGATGCATTATTCAATAATTAAAATGCTCTGGATGTCAAAGGTATAAGTTGAAAATTTGTTGTGCACAGACTCTCCTTTAATCAAGGTACCATAAGAGCCCCATCCATCCTACTTTTGAGTAGGAAATGTACCTTGTGAGTACATTTCCAATGTAAATTCACTTGTTGTGGCTAATAATAATTTATCAAAACTTGTAATATATTTTTTTGATTTTATGAGTTGACTACTACTAACAATTGTAATAACAGCTTAATCAAAAGAAATTTTGAATACTCAGAACTTATAGTTATAAGAAATTATTTAAAATTCAATTTTATTTATAGTCATATTTTTATTACAGAAAACATGAAAAGATGATCAATAAGAGACTTTCAAGCATAAAAAATGTTATATTATGATAACATTCTGGAGAAGTAATGTTATAAAAGTACAATTTCAAGCAAAATAAGAGAGAATTGTTCATGAATTTTTAAAATCAATGGTTCCGGGTACCATGTCACAATGGCATTTAGAGTCCCTTGGAAACATTTAAAAGCATGATGTAACAGTTACATTCTTAAATGATAATATTTACGATATGTGGGAAATTACATCCTTTTCAGTCACTTCAACTTATTATTAAAAATGTATAAGATGACACATAGCAAAAAATAATTTCCTGGAACATGTAAGCAATGCAAGCTAGTCTGCAGACCCCTGATGCAGAAGTTAAGAGCATGGACTTTCAAGAGAGCAAGTTTGGCTTGTAATGAACCCTGTTCAATTTAATCTTCTCTAGGCCTCAGTTTTCTTATCTTTAAAATGGAGATAATAGAATTCAATGACAATATATTTAAAGTGCTTGGAATTGTGCCTGGCATTAGGCAGCTACTATCATTATCACCATTATTACTGCACATGAGGGAGACAAAGAGAGGCTTCAGTGCAAAAAGAGATGAACAGGATTCAAGAGTCAAATGTAGTATTTGAGTCAACATTTCTCCAAAGAAGATATGCTATACAAATGATTAACAAGCATATGAAAAGATATTCAATATCATTAGCCATTAGGGAAATGCAAAGCAAATTCACAATAAAAATCCAGTTCACATCCACTAGAATAAAAAAAAAAAAATTAAGAAAGAAATATCACATGTTGGTGAAGATGTAGGGAAATTGAAACCACTAATAAACTCCTGCTGGAAATGTAAAATGAAGCAGCCACTGAGGAAAACAATTTGGTGATTCCTCAAAAAGTTAAACATGGAATTATCATATGATCTAGCAATTCTACTTTTAGATATATATCCAAATAAATTAAAAAGATGTATTTAAGTAAATACTTATACACAAATATTCAGAACAGCACTAGTCCCAGTAGCTATAAGGTGGAAACAACCAAGTGTCCATCAACGTGGTATATTGATAAGCAAATAAGAGTATATCCACACAATGGAATATTATTTAGCCACAAGAAAAAATATAGTATTTGACACATGGATGAAACTGAAAAACATTCAGCTAACTGAAAGAAATGAGACAAAAAAGGTCACATATTATATGATTCCCTTTATATAAAATATGTAGAATAGGCAAATCCGTAGAGAAAGAGAGCAGATTAGTGGCTTCCAGGAACTTGGGGGCGGATAAATAGAGTATGGCTGCCTAATGAGTACAGAGTCTCTTTGGTGGGGGAAGGGGAGCAATGAAAATGTTTTAGAACTAGAGTTGATGATTGCACAGCACTGTGAATATACTGAACACTATATAGATTTGAAATACTGCATTTCTTATGTTGTATGTTTTATAGCAACAATTTATACATTATAATAAAGAAGATTGCTTGCTCCAAATGTTTCTCTCCCATTTCCAAGTTTTATAATGACAACCAAACTTCTCCCACCTTCAAAATACCAAGTATCAGCAGCATCCTTAAAGCTTCAGTAGCCAAAGCACAGCTGCTGTCTACAGCCCTAAAGCCACACTGGAGGAAGGATGAAAGATGATGGTAGTTTTGGGATCTCAGTTATAACCTCATCCACACTGCAAACAGTTATATACTGCACCAAAACCATCTCAAGGGTGTTTAAGTGGCCATGTTACCTTTTAAGAGATAGATGGCATGGTCTCTTCCAAAACCATCTTTGGGTCACAAGAAAGGTAAGGGCAAAGGCCAAAGTGGGGGGCACAGGATGCTTCTCCAGGATGCATGACTTAGGAGTTTAAGAAACGGAAACTGGGAAAGAAGAATTGAATAATTTGTTAGTTTAGTTACTGGGTGCAGCCTGTGGTAGGTGTGTCTCAGCTGAGATTCCTTCATGTGGCTCTCTGCTTCTCTACTCGTTGTCTAGGTAACTTGAGGAAGGTTACTTAATGTATGCAGGTTAAAATGGACATGATGTTAAAATCTACTTCTAAAGTATTCGTGTGTGTGCACATGCACGCATGTATATAAAATGAGGCAATGTAATTTCCCTCTAAGCTTGCCTAGTGTTAATGATCATTTAAGGTGTATTATAAAACAGACATGAGACATAGGATCCAAGGTAGGGGGATGAGAATCATATTTTGAATGCCTTCTTCAGGTGATTCATACATCTAGCTACAATGGGAAATGGCACAGTTCCTGGTTTAATGTGTTAGTTATTATAAGTATTTTAGATTATTATTTTAGTGCTTAAGACTAATATTTAAATTAGTCCTCCAGGAAGTCTAAATAATTAGTCAAAAATGACAAAATCTATCCAAATGCTATGTTTTCCACATTTTACCAAACAATAGTATTGATCATTTTTGTCCCATTAAACAGACTAAAATTGAGTGGGAAAAATTTAATAACAATTTAAGCTTGTGAAAAAGATGACCGTATCATTAGCAATTAAGATATGCATTTGAGTACTGCTTCTATTTGACAATAGAGGAGGATGCAGAAATTATAGCAGATGAAAGATCTCTAGCAGCTTCCTAATTAGATTTCTCCTGAGTCAATGATTATTTAGTACCAACCAAGAATAGTAATCCATTGGTCTGATGATGTGCTTATGACTTTACCTAATTAAAAGAGAGCCAAATATTCCAATTAGATCCAGTTAATCCTACTACATTGGCTTTTTAACTTTTGACCATGGTCTACAGTAAGAAATATGTTTACACTGAATTTCAGATATCAATGTATCTGAAATAATACTTGTCCTTAAACCCCTATGACATGTCATGCATTTGGATACTTATTATATTTTATTCTATTCTATTCTCTGTTTTTTTTCTTTTTTAATCCTTGTTGCAATCTACTAATTGCTTTGTTCCAAACAAGTAAAGGGGAGCAACCTAAAAGTTGAGAACTGACTTAATATATGCACTAGAAGTTAGTATTTTTACTATCTCTTAATTATGAATAATAATAATAAAAAAACTGATTTCAATCATTAATAAGCCAGAGGTTGATAATTCTAGTTTGCAAGTCACCAAAAGCAAGAGATGAGTAAGCAATTTGGACTATAACTGAACTTTTTGTTCTCATCTGAGTCTATCAGACTTATTACAGCAGCCCTTAAGTAGACACACCTGAAACTCTATGTAGGATGATATGTCAGGAATACTTGCAGCTTTGAAGTTTATTATTCATTAAAAATAAAACAACTGCAAAAGTTTTTCCAGGTATATGGGTATTCTTGAGTGTAAATTTGAATATCAGAGACAGCTTATGAAAATATAATCTGAGCAACATGTTTTTTGAGAGGAAATGGCAAATGTGTGGAAAAGGTTGTATCTTTATTATTGCTTTAATAAATAATTGGCTCCTTTGCTTTATTATTTTATCTCTTTCACTTTTTTCCTTCCTTTCATAAACTGTTTGTCTTAAAATTTGGCACCAGAAATTTCCAACATTGTGTGATAAGTGGTAATGCTGTATTTTGCTATAGTAGAGGGTTTTATTGTTGCTAGCACAAATAATACTGGGCTAGTGTATTGGGAAGCCATTAACTGTGTGGACTTTCAAATGAGATATACCAGGGTTTGGATTCCACCTCTCCACTTACTGGTGGTGTAAATATAGGTAATGTTTTTTAATCTATTCAATCCTTAGTTTTCTCATCTGCAAAATAAGGATAATGTACAATTCATAGGATTTTACAAATTCCTTGAGATAATATATTACTACAGCACCTATCATAGTAATATTTCCTAATAAATTATATGCTACATCAAAATTATTGTTTACAAATTTGTGACAAGTCAGTTTTTCCATACTTGATGATAAAATATTTATTTAGAGGGAAGCAAATTTCCACTGCGTACTGTCCGACCGAGAGATTCTCATTAACTCAGGTAGTTGTCTCGCTTCCCATTTGGTCCCTGGATTTTATAGCCAGAATTTTCCACTGTTGGATCTAAAAGCAGAATTATGCATTAGTTTAATCAGTACAGTTGCTGTAGACAAAAAGCACCCACTATGCATAGATATTTTGTGAAGAAGAGAAATACCAATGAAAATGTCACTAATCAGTGACAAGTTACATAGTAAGAATATTTAACAAACCAATTTGATTATTTGGTCCAGGCTTTAATGGTCATAAATAGTAATTTTCATAGAGCAAAGATTATATCTCAGTTTTTAATTAAAATATCATTAATGCATAACTTTAGCATTAAGAAAATTTTAGGCAACCATTCATTTATTCATGTAGGGCATAAAAATATTATGTAATGTTTCACTCTTTCATTCATTCAGAGTGAGGCAATTTCTGAATTCTAAAATCCAAATAGTAAAATAATTTATAACACTGGTGCTAGGGCCAGAATTATCGCCCATTCCGTAGATAAACTTTGTAATATCACATTGAAACAGGACTTTACCACACATGCTTGTTTGGATCCTATATTGGATTTAGATACAAGACAGATACCTAATTTGGCAGTAAAGAGTGAAAACATCTGCAAAAAATAAAGAAGATTCATCAATATGGGCTAATCAATAAATCTAAAAAAAAAGAAATAATATTTTTCTTGCTTAAATTATGAAATATATGAAGACTATTATAATAAATATTATTTTAACTACACTCACCATTATCAAACTTATTATTTAACCATAGTTTCTTCAGTTTTAAAGAAGATTTTATTAGTTCTTGGATCTTTCTATGGTATCTATCTCTTCAATACTATATCCCTTTTACTCATTCAAGACGTGAAAGAAAGAAAGAAAGAAAGAAAGAAAGAAAGAAAGAAAGAAAGAAGAAAGAAAGAAAAGAAAGAAAAGAAGAGAAAGAAAAAAAGAAGAGGAAGAAAGAAAAAAAAGGAAGGAAGGGAGAAAAGAAAGAAGAGGAGGAAGGGAGGGAGGGAGAGATGGAAGAAGGGAGGGAGGAAAAGAAAGAGGAAAGAGAAGGAGGGAGGGAGAATGGAAGAAAGACACCTGTATTTTGTGTTTACAATTACATAAACATTTTAATATATTTTCTTCAAAGATATGTATCCATGAGCAACTCATAGTATTGTATGTTTTTTAAAATGTATTAATGGTACCGTACTATAATGGTACCGTATTTATATTCGCTGGACATTTTTCAGTATTTTATTCATGTTCATATATATAGCTCTAATATACTTGTTTAACCACTATATATTATTTCATATAAGAATTATCATGATATATCAATAGTACTAAAGATATGTGGGTTGTCTCTAAACTTTTGCTATTAAACTGAATGTTATGATGAACAATCTAGTACAAAGATATGGAAATGCAGGGCATGAGGATATATACATCTTCACATTTACTGGATATTGGAAAATTTCTCTCCAAAATAGTCTGGGAGTTCTTATTTCTCCACATCTTACACTACATTCAGTACTGTCATTTTTTTATGTTATTGCCTGTTTCATACCTATTGCGTATTTCACTGTTATCTAAATTTGTGTTTTCTTAAAGACATTTAGATTACTTCTTTTGAGAGTTACTGTTTTATATTTTTTATTGGGTAGCATTTTGTTCATTGTGGAATTTAAGTGTTGAAAATATTATAGATAATCAATGTTTACATATATATAAAATCAGTGGTCAGACTAATTGCAACCAAAATTAGTGGGAGAAGCATGAAGACTGCAGAATTCAAGATGTTCTAAGCATTCAGGCTCAGGACAACTTGTTCACGTACAATACAAGATCATGCCTTCATGTTCACTTCCTTTGTTTACTCTACAAACCCATCCCAGATTCCCCCAAAGTAGACGTAATGAAAGATATACCTCCATGCCTGCTTACTATTTAAAAATCTGTGATTTTTTTCTTATAATGTGACTACTTAAGAAAGGGAGTCATTTAATGAAGGCAACAATTAAACCAACAAAGCATAATTAAACTTTCTGTCCCAGTGAAAAGAACAAACAGAGACTCATAGATATGGACAATAGACTAGTGATTACCAGAGAGTAGGGGAGAACGGGGATGGAGGAGGTAGGTGGGGTCAAAGGGGTCAAAATGTGGTAACAGAAAGAAATCTAACTATGGGAGGTGAATACACAATGTAAATATATATATTTACTGTTAAAATGTACAGCTGAAACACCAGATTTTGTTAACGAATGACACGTTAAAAACCAACAACAACAAAAAAACTTTCTGTTTCATGCTGCCAAACTTTAAACACATTTTAATTTATCTCACTTTTATGGTAAAGAAAATAGTGTGATCATCCTCCTTAACTCTCCTGTTTCTTCACCATGACTTGGTAATCTGTACATGTGACTGTGAAATCAGTGGCTTAATGCTAATTCTACTAACTAAAGTCAATACATTTTCCTCCTTTAATTGTGGCACATTTCTTTTCTGATCAATACAATCCTATAATTCTATGCAAATTCTTGTAGAAAAAATTCTTGCAACAATGTTTTCTATTAAGTGAATATTTGTAGGAAGACTTGTAAATTTTTTCATGCAAGAAGTTTTTGAAAAACCAATAGAAAATGCCAATGAAATAAACACAACACTTAAATGTACTATTGGACATATTTTATTTTTGTTTTACCCAGGATAATTTTCTATTATCTCTTTCAATAAGGTTAATAATTTATCTCCTTTTAAGGAGATTTTGTTCCCTGTTAAAATTAATAAATATTAGTTCATGGTATTAAGTTTTTCTGAACATGTCACTGTCACCACATATGGCATCTTGGTCTACCAACTTAGTGTATATTGGAGTCTTCTCCATTAAACAGATATAAACATCACTGTGCAACTAAAGAAACCATATTATTTTTACAGTGTAGAAGAATTGCTAGACTTTTGCCTCTTTTTTTTGATTAATTTCATGCCTGACTCAGTCAGAGATTAGGCCTTGACACAGGTTATAATTAAATATTGAAATCATGAAGTGCAAGAATGTTTAATTTTTAAAATATGAGTTTTAATTTACCTCATACAGAGAATAGCTCTGGTCACCTGCAGAGATGCATTACACACTACATTGCCTAATGTAGGATGCCTGAATAAGGCTGAGCACACAGTTAAAGTAAACTAATGCAATTTACTGAACAGCAGTCAAATATTTATCCAGTTGATGAAGCAGACTTTATGTGAAATTCAGATAATAATTAAAGAGAAGCTTTGCTTAAAACATGCTTACGACAGTTTTCACAAATATGTTATATCCTTTTGCAGTTTCCATTTTTCTAAATAGTTCTGTACACCTGAACTATTCCACAGTGATCATACTATAGTGTTATACTGAGTGCATTTCTTGATATGTCACGGTATTTCAAAGCTAGGAATGTAGATTGATTGCAAAAGCAGCACCAATTCTCCTTCTTGTAGCAATGTGACTTCATAGTGCCTTCCACTGTAAGTAGAATCTACTTCCTCATCCTTTGAATCTCTCTTATTTGTGACTTAGATTGGCCAATAGAATATGGTAGCTACATTGTTGTACCAGTTCAGAATCTCTGCCTCGAGCCTGAGTGATTCCACTTGTTCTCTCGGAACTGTACCATGGTCATGAGAACAAGCTCAAGCTGCCTCCTGGAGGATGAGAAACCACACACAGAGGCTGTTCTAGAATGATCAGCTCCCAGCCACCCTTCTGTCTTCATATAGTGAATCTGGCTGAGATTGGCCAAGCACATGCTAGGTCAGCAGAACCACCTTGACTACTTGCAACCTCATCAGAAATAATGAATGTTTGCCATTTTAAGCTGCTGTGTTCATGACAGTTTGTCATACCATAATAGCTAATTGAAGCAGGATTTGGAGATCCAATTTAACCTCTCCATTGTACAGATTAAATAACTGAGGCCCAGAGAGGATAAGTGCTTTGTTCACATCTACGCATTGTCAGTGGCAAAATCAAGTTTAAATATTGCATTCCCCAACTTCACAGCTAAATTACTCTTTCTATCTTGCAATACTGCTTTTCTTTTTCTTCTTTTTGGCAACAGAGGTCAATGAAAGTTGACCAAGAGAATTAGAGTTTCAACATAATAAAATGGTATTTGTTAAAAATAATTGTAAGGACCTTATATATGTTAGTCAGATATAGATATTATCTTGTGACAGTATTACCCAGATCTTTTTTCTAAGTTATGTGAAGAGAATTAAAAATGTCAGAATAAAGATTGTTTTCGAGTGGAGTAATCCCATAAATTTCAGTCATTGTGATATTACTGTTAATCTTTATTTTGAAATATTTCTCAAATGCTAAAGTTAGCAGGGATCTTCTTAGAGCTTGTTTCGTGGAACTAAAATTTTCTCTGAATCTTATTTCATCCAAAACTATCATCTGGAAAATTACTAATAGTTCATCAGAATCATCCTGTACTAAATATTCCATATGATGAGCATTTAAGAAATTCTCAAATATTTATATTATGTTGAGTGAATGAACAAAAGCTAAGTCCATCATGTCATAGGATGGCATGTTATGAAAACTTATTTAGTCAAATTTGTTCCAGAATAATTTTTTTTTTTACAATAAGATGTTTCAAATTTTTTTTTTAAGAGCTGTAAATAGCTCTACTTTTATTCTCATTCTACCTTCAACTTCTAAGTTCTATAGCATTAGTTTTGACATCTAGCTTATCTGAATCACAGCTTGTTAAATCACAAATTGGTGGGCTCCACCCCCAGATTTCTGATTCAATAAACCTGGGCCAAAGTCTTAAGATTTGCCTTTCTAACAAGTCCCCTGGTGATGCTACAGCTGCTGGTTGGCAGACTACATTTAAAGAACCACTGCTTTATAGTTTTACACAACAGTTGAAATAATTTGTGAATAATCCATCTCAGAATATACCTTACTACAATGTTTTAGTGGGAGCTAATGGAAGTATATAAACTATAGTCACAATTTACATTAGTAAGTGAATTACACAGAACAAAATCCTGTCAATCAAAATTAGTGAGACAATCACTACACTTAGAGTTTAAACATCCCCGTCTTTTGGTTGAGAAATGTCCAGAGTCTTCCTACAGACCCAAGGGTAAGGGGGCAATGGGGAGGAAACTTGTCAAAAAAAATCCCATACTGTCACAAGACTCCTAAAATTTGGAATGCAGGCAAATTAGCCCAAATGATCATCCTCCAAAGGGAAATAATTTGCTAGAGTTTTTAAAAGGTAAAGAAATACCTACTTCCAATCCACAGCCATTTTTTGTTTAATGAGAGAATTCACATAACACTTTCCATGACAGTTTCTGCTTTCCATCACTCAACTCTTTGTGAAAATAGACCGTTTTGGGCTTACTGACTATGTTTGGGCTTAGTCCAAAAGTGAACTTCTTGAAAGGTTTACAAAAATAAGTTCAGTTGTTTTTAATTCCTGACTGCTTCAAATAAAGAAAACAAACTATGAAAAGTGTAGTGGGATTTTAATTGCAGTTTTTGCATTTAAATATCAGATAACTTCCTAATGGACTTCTGCATATCTATGTCCTCTGTAAGAAATCTCATACCTTCCTCAATTTGAAAACACAGTTGAGATTAGAAAAAGATTGGCGTTTAAAAATGTCCTCTGAGAAAACGTACACAAAAGCATATGTGTGCCCGAACTCCTGAGTATGCACATTTTAAAGGCGCCAGCTAGCTCGATCTTTCTTCTTCTGGTAAACATGCCTCGCAATGTACTTAGAGATCCTGCTTCATGCGGGTCCCATGCAGCATTGTTTATAATTTTTATCGATGTGGGTTTTTTTTTCCCCATCACCTACTTAACAGCTTATTTTTTTCTTGTTTCTGTACTTCTTTGAATCTCCTTCTCTTATTAAAAAAAAATGCAAACTGAGCTAACCTGAGGCACTAAACAGAGAAGACTTTCTTAACCTTTCTATTTTTAACATTGAACATTGTCTTTGTCTACCTTTTCCTTATCTTTTAAGCTGACACTGTGTAAAGGGTGAAAGTTTCTGGGTACAGAATGACACACTGGGGTTATCCTGAAATGAAGACACAGACAAGAAAGACTTTTCAGAGAAAGTCCAATTCTAAACATCTCTTTCTTCTTCCTAAATTAAATGGTTTCTTTAATAGTTGATTGTACTCACATTTTTTTATGTTTAGAGACATTTTTTAATAACATAAACATTGTTGCTGTATTTATATCATTATTAGATATGGTCAATGTCTTTTACTAATGAGTAGGTTTTCCCATTTTTCATAGACAGAATTTCTAGGTACAAATGTTTTCAATTCCTTCATGAGCATTTCCCAATTAACTTCAACTTACAGTGATTATTTGAACTCATGTGGCCTCTATTATTGCTGTTGTTCCTTTTATATTTATCATATATGATCTTGTGATGTTGCTAGCTAACTTTTATGAATATGGGTTTTATGTACCTAATTAAAATTTAAGTGCCCTGAGGACAGAGACTTCACAGGGGTTCGATGTGCCACTGTGCCTTACATACGCAGGACATCCCATGAGAATGTACTATTGATGAATGGATGGGAGAAGTTTGAACCATCCTTTCATTTGAGAGTGAGGATGGCAGGAATTGGTGAGAATAAAATTAAAACACCTAGAGAATGGTTTTCCAACCTAGTTAAGGGTTTCCTTGGCTAAAAGCAACCCTAGGACAGGAGGCTGGTTCTCACAGGGAATAGCAACTAGACCATAATCTATACTAATGATTTCTGGCTGAAGAAAGAGCATGTTAAAAGACATAGCTGTTGAAAGACACCAAGGGAGAAATAACTACCATGTAACAGGTAGTCACAGCCTAACCAACCATTTCAATTCCCCTTAGTGAGTTATATTGGTCTATAAGGTAGGAAAAGGGTATACCCAAGAAGGAAAGGCTGATTCTGAGTCCAGGAATGCATAAACATATCTTGAGTTTGTGCAAGAAGAGTGCTATAAATAAAGCAGAAAACTTCATTTATGCCAAGTCATCATCTCCACAAGAGACTCATCCCCACAAAGCACCCATTATTCTATATTCCAGGAACAGTACCTGTTCTCGTCTGCTCAGATGTTCAACTGGCTCCTCTAACTTGTCTTGTTCTTGTTAGCTATATATGGCTTTCTCCTTTAAAATCAAACAATGATAGTTGTAGGCAGAAGTTGTCGGCAAATGCATAGTCATTCCTCTACCAAAGATCAAGCTTGTCTATGCTAAAACATTCTTCAAGGAATATATGAACGCATTACTACCATGTGCATTAATAATTATACTTAAGATAATCTTTTGAAAATTTATTCTGATTTTCAAGCTTACTTCTCTCTACCTTCCCACACCCCTGCTTGCCAAACACATCTATCTGTATATGACTGTGGCTTAGTGCTTACAGCATCACAAATGTGTGGTGGAGGGTAATGCGGGTATTGTATCTTGGAATTGAATAACACAGGTTCAAGTTTCACTTCCATCATCTACCACTCAGAAATAAATGTGCATATATGTGTGCATACGTGTTTATTCCGTAGTCCATATCTTTGTTTCCTAATTATTAATTCACTTTTCTATATGTACTTTTTATATATTCAATTGTTAAATGAAATACATGAGTTCATGTCTTAGAAAATGAGATATGCTGAAATAGAAATTTACACTGAAGCATGACAACTGTTTAACTATGCACGTAAATACCATAAAGCGATTTAGAACCCTAAATGAAGAATGTCATATCCAAGTGAAACTACAGAATCAGAGGTCAACAGAAAATAATTACACTAAGGAGAATTTGGCTGGGACATCAATAAGAGCACAGACCATAAAATCTCCAGTCACCAAAACAGTTAAGAAATTGCAACCAAGAGCTGAAACTTTAATCCAGTGAGAGATTCTTTCCTAAACTTGATAATTTTTTAAACCTCATATTTTGGCATAACTTAGCTCAGATGGCTGAAATGGGCAATACTGACTGACCAACATACTACGAAATTTAGATAGAAAGACATGTGGAAGTATCAATTATTCTTTCTATACTAATAAGTATTTAAAGATTTATGAAGCAGATGTGGAGAAAGAACAGTAAACATGGAATCAAATATATCTCTGTCAGGACTATCATGCTGCAAAACTCCAGAACAAACCATCTCTGACACCATGTATGTGTACCCCCTTACCTCATGAGGCTGGCAGTGAAGAGCAACAAGGCTGCACAAAAAAGACCTGAATTGAATTCTAGCTCAATAACTGCCACTTACCAGTTATATGAACCAGACAAATATCTGCACCTTGCTGAGCTTCTATATCAAAGTTTCTTAGTTTATTCTGTGTGCTATGGATCCTTTTGATAATCTGGTGAAAGACATGGATGCTTTGTCATTGAGGTTTTTAATCAAATAAAATAATACAGAGGATTTTGAAAAATTCAGTTCTTAATTTTTTTCTGATACAATAATAAATGTGCTTCTTTATTATATTATATATCAATATCAAGAGAGGTATCTCAAAAAGACCATAACTTGGGGGTATTGACAAATGTAAACAATATTTTGAGATATCTACAACAACTCTAATGTGATATAAAAGTATTTGTGATATCTATTGATGAAAAAATGATAGATACCTATAATACTGTTGCTTTTTATTACTTGCATTCATTAAAAAAGTAAATGTTAAATTTTAGTTAGTGGTTAGTGAAAATGAGATGTAATTTTTTTCCCCATTCAAGTTCAAGGACTCCCTGAATTTTATTCCTTGAAATTTTTTCCATCTTGGTTAAGAACCTTTGTTCTTTACTCTTTTATGTAAGAAGGGAAGATAACGCTTGCCCTCTAGAACTGAGCTTTTTCAGGATTAAATTAGACAAACTTAATTCAACAAATATTTAGTGGACAATTTCTATCTTCCAGGCACTTATTTTTGGGTCAGGGATGCACGATACATCAGTGAACAAGAGAGACATTGTCTAGTGGAAGAAAAGTTTTAGTCGTGGATGATAGACTTTCAATATATGTCTAACAGATTACATATAGTAAATATATGTACTGTCAGGAGAAGGTACAAAAAAAAAATGATAAGGAAAATAAACCAGAGCAAGGTGTACAGGAGAGATAGAGAAGCAGCCTCTGTGCTAAGGTGCCATTGGAGCAGATGCCCGAAGAAGTGAGCAACAGGGAGCCATGGGGACAGGTGGAAAAAGGTGTCTACAAATAGTAAAATTTTTACTATTACCTTTTATCTGGTCACAATCAATTAGCAGATAGTAAATTGAAATACAAACCAGCATGATAAGTAGGAAAATAATATGTAGACTTCTTGCTAAAATAATAAATATATATCAGGATTATTGTATACATTGTTTGATAGCTCTATTTGAAAACTTTGTTTCTATTAGTTTTATTATACCTACATATTTAGCACATCTTATTTCATGCCAGGCACTATATTTAAACAAATTAACAAATTTATTCCTAACAAGAACCCTACAGGACAGGACCTATCACTACCCTACTTTACAGATAAGAAAACAGAATCTCAGAGAGATTAAATTGTCTACATTTACCAAGCAAATACAAGTAAATATTAGGACCAGGATTTGAGTGCAGGAAATATCATACATAGATCTATCTGCCTATCTATTATGTCACACTTTTTCTTAAAAATGATATTGTTCTCTGACAGGAGAGCAATTCATCTCAGATAACATATTTTTAAAGTTGCTAAAGTACTTTAGAATTTTTTAATTGCATTGCATTGATTAGGGTAAATGTTTAAAGAACAAAGAGCTGAACTACAAAAACGGTCAGAGAAAGAAAAAGAAATTTCTGACTAGGAAAAAGAGTCATTCAAGAATCCCACTGGAAAGCTACAGTCTCCATAATCTTTCTCTTTTTAATATCTATTTATGATTACCAAAGAATAAATTAAAAACAATTCAGAAGGCTAATCAGAGGTCCCGAAAAGACATTTCCTACAATTTAAGGAAAGCAATCTTGGACCCCTAGCTCTAAGTGCAGTGTATTGAACCATAGGTTAACCTCTCAAAGGATGGAGTTTTCATGAAGTAGGTAGAGTAGAGAGAATGGGAAGAGCACAGTCATTTCTTTTAAATCAAAGCTGGGAAATTTTGGAGACTGAGACTAACAATAAAGAAATTATATTCAATTTATATTCTATCTAAAATTATTTTTCTTTTCGAATTTGTTTTCTTGCTCCTAGACTACTCCTCTTCTCTGGAGTGTACAATAATAACTCTGGTGAGAGATGACAAAAGCCTGAAGAAACGCAGTAATAGTAGAGATGTCTGATGAAGAAATTTTTTAAAAAAGGTATGTTATATTTAATAATGGGAGGAGGTTTGGGGGAGGGCAAGTGGCAAAGGGAAAAATTCAGAATAGCTTTGGTTTCTGTCATGAATACCAGCTAGGTAATGTGTTACCAAAAAAAAAGATAATGAGTGTAAGAGAAAATCAGAAGAAGGTAAGTGAGCACACATTTGGAAGTGTTGATTATTGTCATTGTATTTTAACATAATTTTAGAAGATTCAGATGGCAATGACTACATGCAGTTAGATATGCAGGTCTAGAACTCAGCAGAGAAATCTGGAACACAGAAAAATCTAGCTAGAAATAGACCTTCAGGAATCATCAGTGTGTGGACAAAGACAGAAAATTCCACTAAACATTTAAGGTATGCCCAGAGGATGACAGAGGCAAAGGAGAATGCAATGGAATTGAAAGAGATGCCTGAGGAGCCAGGAGAGCACCATATCAGATTCCACAGGGAAGACAAGTAAGGATTAGGGGTGGGGGCTGGGGAATAAAGGAGTCAGTGTGTTGGAGCCTTTGATAGAGCAGTTGTGTTGAGATGGCAGAGTGTCTGAAAGACATGGAGTAGGAAATGAATAAGAGGCTAAAAATTAAAATATAATTTAGTCTATTCACAAAGTTGATGGTTAAATAATGAGAGGTGAGAGAGAGAGAGAGAAGAAAGAAAGCTAAATGACTAGTCAGTGTCAACAACAAATGGAGAAATTGAAATTATCTGAAAAAGAATATTGACTGATAAGTACCTAAAAGAAACAACAAGGGATAGGACCAAGAACGTGGATAAAGGGATAAGCATTAAAGAGGAAAAGCAGGTACTTCATCTCTGAGGCTAAGTAAACAGAGGCTCTCGAGAGGAAGAACATGTTATGAATCTGTAGGGGCAAATGGTTTTGCCTGGAAAAATAATGGGAGGCCTAACAGGAACTAAGTGGGACCAAGGAATCCATGAGATACAATGACATATTTTCCTATGTCTCACACGACTATTAAATGTCCTAAGGGACATTCATGTAGGTAAACAATCTGTGATAAAAAATCTGTTGTATAATAAGCACCAAGTGACTCTGGATGGCTTTAATATATACAGATTTTTCCAAGAATATAACTACTGCGTAATTCAAGGGAAAACTGATTTAGGTTTGTCCAGATACTTACCAAGAATTGGTCATAAGCTCTGAAATTCCCATGATCAACCAGAGATACGGTCAACACTATGCTAAGTGAAAGACTTCACACACAAAAAGTCATATATTATATGATTCCTTTTATATGAAATATCAAGAATAGGCAAATCCATAGAAAGTATTTTGGTTTCTTGACTTTTAGTTTGGGTCTAAGCAGGCTTCTTGATCAAGGACTAAAAGCTAAGCTGGTTTTACTAGCTGCAGTCTGGAGATACAGGCCATTCAACTCAGTGCAAGTTTTCTAAAAGTAAAATCAAATTAGAAATTAGCTTTGAAAAGGAAACTAATATGCTGACAAATGGGCGTGTTACATACAAAGAAAAGGTAGTATTATCCACTAGGTCCTTCTAAAGGAAGAAAGAGGCGATTTACTGGCTGAAGTTTCTATAAGAAGACACAGGTTGAACTGCTTTCTATCATTCAGTCAATAAAATTATATTGAGGGGCTACCAAATGCTAGGCACAGAGCCATGCCAGGTGCAGAGCTAAGTAAGGCCTGGGGACATGAATGGAATACTTTAAGCACTCCTCAGAGGAGTGCTTGGCCTAGTGATGGAAAGTAAACAATTAAAAGCAGGAAGTGATACAAATGCTAGATTTGAAATACTCTAAAGCCCTTGCTACTCAGAGTGTGGTCTAGGGACCAGCAGCATTAGCATTCCTGAGAGGTTGTTAAAAACACAGAATCTCTGGCTGCATCCAGACTACAAACCAGAACCTGTATTTTAACAAGATCTCCAGGTGATTCACATGTACATTAAGTTTGAGAAGTGCTACTCTAGAGAGGTTTAGCTTTAAGCTGGGCTGTGAAGAAAGGCCCAGTTTTGACTATTGTTTCTTTTCTTCAGAGCCTCTGCTTTATAAAAAGTAACTTGATATTTCCTAAACACTGACTTTATTACTTTCCTTAATTTTGCATTATACAATATTTGAAGTATACAAAAATGTAAACATTTTGTATATTTGAAGTATACAAAAATGTTTACATTTTTGTATACTTCAAATATTGTATAATGCAAAATTAAGGAAAATAATAAAGGAAAGACTTTCTCATCGGCTTTTACAAAAAAAAGTGAAAAAGAAAAACAAAAAACACTTTTTTTCATACTGCGAAGTGGTTGCCATTTAATAGCATTATGACATTTTCTGGTTACTGGGTGATAACTTTGATACCAGGTATACTGGTTAATTAGAGGCAGATCCAAATCTCTTGACCAGGTTCTGAAACTTATTTCCCATATTTGAGCTGAACAGTGGAGATGCAAAGATGAATTACATAGCACTTACCTTCAAGAGTTAATTTTCTCACAAGGACTTGTTTTTAGTTACCATTTGGCCTAGGCAAGAATATCTGGTCACTTCCATGATGAATAAATAATTACAAATTCTTTACCTCTCTGGAGTGTATATTAGAGTGAATATACATTCTGGTTTGCCAGGACAGTCCCCAAGTATTTATTAATACCATCTCTTTTCATTTTCAAAAGCATTCAATTTGAATGATAAATATTATAGTCACCCTATCTACAGCTAAGAGATGGTAATTGAGGAATGCAATAGTTACTTTTTAGAGGATGCTTTTAAGCTCAGCAAGAGGAGGAAAAGGAGTGTGGCTATCAAGCAATGAGGTTGTCACCAACACAATAGGGGTTAAGGACTAAGACCAAGGGAAGTAGCCATAGTTGATTTAAATGGTTAGATTAGAGGGTGCCATGTGTTTTACACACACATACTCCATAAGATCTACAATATAGATGGAGAAAAAAATGGAGAACCAAATTCACCAACATCTTTAGGGTTCATGGTCGGGACAATTAGAACATTAGAGCTTGCCAAAAAAACATGCAGCTCCCCATCAAGGCCATATTAAGTAAAAACTTGACATTCAAAAGTATTGCATTTGCCTTCTTAGGCTACGAATATATCTGAATTTGTCGTTTGTTTATTTCTTCTAGTACCGAAAATTTTAACCTCATCAGAACCAACCTTCCTTTTGTTATACATTTTTTGCAACACTTCCATTACTATACTCATAAAAATTTATAGATAATATAATTCACCCACAAACATAATTTTAAAAATAAAAAATAATGCCCTAATTCTAACACAAAAAAGAAAGTACTCTATAATGAAACAACATGTATTTTAATATATAAATTCTCAAGTGTGATCTCATGAGCAAAATGTTTGCTGATCTTTAAAAAATCAGTGTAAATTGGATAGTTACATACATAGAATGATACATTTGTGCTGTGGTGAGGTATCTTTCACTCCCTCTGCTCTGACTCTTTACCCCTAGGAACCAAAGTTTGTCTCTGCTTCCTTGGAAATATTCCTCTATAGAGGAATCTACCATTTTGCCATTGTCCCTCCCTCTTCCTTAATTCAGTCTCCATGATCTTTCTTTTGATTTAATGAAATCATTCCTTAACTAGTTTCTTTAAAACTAGCATGTCTCCCACCCCATACTCTTTCTTGTTCCTCAACACGCAGCTTTCATAGTTAGCCTACTAATTATTCCACTCCACTTCTTAAAAACTTTACACGACTATCTGGTTTCAAACTCCATATCTAATCTCCTCTCTTGCTGCAATCATACTACTTGGTATTCCTGGAACATTCCTGTGCCTTACCCTTACTGTTCTTTCTCTCAGTTTTTATATCCTATTTACCCATCATTTGAAACCCTACCTTAGGTGGAGTTAATAGTTCCATTCCTTGTGCCCATGGAAAGATTTACACACATTTCTATTTTGACACCTATTACATTGCATTGATTTTTTTTTTCTTATCAATCTGGCTCCTTCCTATACTCTCAGAGTCAAACTCCTTACTCATCTGTATAATCTTGGAACAAACCAGTGGTATGATACCAAGTTGTGGTTGATTGCTTGTTTGTCAAATGAATGAATAAACTAACAAATATGTGAATAAGTTAGAAAAAATCTCTGCAGGACTGGATTGTTAAATAAATTAAGTCTGCCTGTAGAGTGATTTATACTCAGAATCTTTACTAGTCTGGAATTTGACTGATTTCAAAGTCCAAAGACTCTAATAAATGAGGCTCACAAGAAGTTGAGTTACTTGCCCAAGGTAGCCCAGGTATTAAGGGAGAAAAAAATGTAAATCATACCTTCTTGCTCTTTTCAATGCAGTGTGTTTGCCTCTGGTAAGTTACAAGTGAGAAAAATATCTAAGAAATATACTTGTTATAGAAGAGAATCTTTTCTATAAAATCCTTGTGAACTTCTTTTGTTAATGCTATATTGGAACATAAAAGATTTAGTGCACACTGGGGAGATGCTGTAGAATGCAAGAATTTTAGAAAAGTAGCAGAGAAAATAACCTAATGAGAATGAGTATATGTTATACACACCTCACTTGATTTCTGGTATGGAGAGCAAAAGAAATTCTTTTGAGAGTCTTCTTAAATATGCAATCCTCATGTTAATAATCCAATTCATAGATCAATAATGCTGAGGTATTTGCCCAGCCACATTAATAATACCTTTCCAGCCCTATGGGGGGCATAGTCTTCTTGAATATCTTTTTTCTGAACTCAGTGTAAATAGAGATGATTAGCCCTGTGGTTAAATAGGTGGTCAGCTACTAACAGCTTTGCATAATGATGATAAATAGGTGAAAATGTTAAATGGAGTAGGAGTATTCTTGAGGGGCGGCTTGGCAACTTCATATTTTCAAAGCTGACTAATCATTAGTTTGATAAATTGGTTCAATATGATATATGTTTCTGTGTTAACCAAGTATTTCTTTATGGAAGTCCTTATTCAACATAATTAAAGCCTATTTGATATTTTAGAAACATTTGTATTTACATGTTCTCTCTACATGCCCCCCTCCTTTCAGCTTGGTTCTGGGTGCTGAGTACTGTGTGTATGTGTGTGTGTTGTACTTACTAACCACATATTATGCAACAGGCCATTTAAATTCTCTTATTTAATCCTCACAACAAGCTAATAAGGCAGGTGTCATAGTTATTTCCATTTTATAGAGGATGAAATGAAAATCTTAGAAGTAGATTATCTTCCCAAGATCACACAGACAAGTGCTAGGGAGTGGGGCAGGATTTGATCCCAGCTCTAAAATAAAGCAGGGACCTGGTCTATATTGTTTTGCTATCCTATCCCTAGCACATAGTAGGTACTCAAATATATTTGTTGGATGAATGAACGTGCCACACAGTCTCACAGTTTTCTGCCCTGTCCCTGCCCACTCCTTCCCAATCTGAAGTTTAGAAATCCTCTGCACTTCAAAGGCTGAGATGATCTTCTTGACTGAAAACAGCAGTTAAAGACTGTAGGTTGAGCAGAGTGGCTATTGCTCAGGCCACTTAGAGTAAATAAAGCACCTAAGAAGGAGGAGGTTTTCTTTCTTGACTCTTTGAAGCCTTAGAAGCACTATATCTTCTGGTCTTCTCACGGGGAGAGTTGTCCAGCTGCTGGGAGTACCACTGTGAACACAAGGCAAATTCAGATGAGTAGTGTAAGGGTGCCAGAGCATCTTCATTTCTTACCCAAGTCAAAAAGCAAACAAATTCACTTCTACCTTTTTAGAAACCACTTCACTAATATCTATGAAATTACACCTAATATGTGAAGCCCTATATAGGGATTAAGGTTAAGCTCTATTTTTTCTTGTTACATTCACTGGTATAATTCACGGGTATAATATAATTTGGAAGCCAAGCTGATCTGAATTCAAACTCCAGCTAAAAAAAAAAAAAAAAAAAAAAACAAGTTGCGTGGCCTTGGGCAAGGCCTTTAACCTGTATGAGCCTTAGTCCCTTTAACTGTAAACTCTCCCATTGTTGCTTGTCCCACAGGGTTATTATAAAAGTGATCACATGATATAATGAGAGACTGGGCAGCAATATACAAGTGCTTGGAGTCATTTTGCTTAGAGTGACTGATCAAGTTCCTTTACTTTCCTTATCTGTTACAACTACAATAACAATACTTCTCTGTTAGAATTACTGCAAAGATTTAATTAGATGATGTATTTAAAGAACATAGTAAAGCTCCTAATGCATAGTATGTACACAACATATTTGTCCCATTCTTTCTCCACCCTTTCCCCTCAGCTTCTGAAATCTGAGTTTATCTTATCACTGTCCTTTACTGTACATATAACATTCTGAACAATCATCGTGTCCCTATGATCCATTCCATATCTTACATTTTTCCATATCCTAACCACTTATAACTTGGCATGTTATGTCTTACCAGGTACCTTGCCTCTAGATCAATAACACAACTCAGTGCCATGGTCAAACTTCCCTTTACCACTCATCGACATGCTCACCAAAGTCATTTCATTATGAATTGGGACCCATTCCTTACCATCTCTAAATCTCTCCACCTCATCCAAACTGTATCTCTATCATTCTAATTTATGTTTACCATTTCCTCAAAGCAAGTATTATCTCAGTTTCTGTTTCTTTTTCTTTCTCTTTTTTCATCTTGACCCTGGAACTGTGATGTACCCTTGTTCCATCCTGGAGATTATAGGCTAATACTCAGAGGCTTGAGGTAAAAAGAATGAGAAAAATGTTTTGATTTGTTCAGGAAGTTCTACACTTCCCCAAAGATTTATCAGGTCTTCTGCCCACCCTCCCCGAGGCAAAAGAAAGGGGAAAAGGAAGTTATCAAAGAACTCTCTGGCGCAGATTTGCAGAATTTCCCTACTTCCAAGTTTCTAATGTCCACATTTAATAACATTCTACATTGTTGCACAACAGCCAGATTTGTAGAGCATGTAGGGAGATGTCATGTTGCAGGAATTCTCACGTTTCTATCTTGTCTGGGGAGATTTCACATAAAGTTGAAGAAGCAAAGCTGATGAAAAGGTTTCAGAAGCCTTATGTGTTAAATGACAGCACTCTGAACTAGATACTTATTTGGCAAGGGTGGGGGGAGGCTGAAAATTATAGAAACTATGTAGGAAGTAGCAAGATTTAATGAACTCACAGTTGTGAAGAGAGAAATTGAAAGAGCAGTTTCTAAAACAGACTCAGATTCGGGCCTGGGTGATTGACACTGGAGTAATATTCTCCACAGGGACTGCAGAGTTGAAAAGAGAAGAGTGTGTTCTGGTAAAAAATTAAAATCTTGATCTTTGCCATGTTAAACATGAGGTGGTAATGAGACAGCAGGAAGCTACTTTGGTGAGGCAGCAGGAAAACATGACTAAACGGCTGGAGAAATGTGTGACATGCAGAGGTAAAACTGACTGGTTCATTAGCTAATCATACCTTTCAATTACACAGTATTGAACTTTACAGTTTACAGAATACTTTCGTATACATTATCTGAATCCTTGCAACAACACTGTAAGGCAGGTATTGCCATTCAGTTTTTACAGATAATGGAACTGATGTTCTGAGAGACACTTGCTTTGGCCAATGAACCCATTGGTAAGTGCTGGAATTGTGATTCAAGGTAGAGTGCAGATTTTTTTTTTTTTTTAATTTTGCTAAGGTTGGCATGCCTTTCACAATTCCATGTAGGCACAGTTAAGAAAAGTTCCTTTCTACTATTTCCTTTGAAGATGGAATGGCCCAAACTTTTTGACACCGTATTCCCCTGAGAATAGTTTATCAAGTGTAACTTTTTCCCAGATGAAGTTTACATGGCAAAAGATCAAGAGCCTTGGCCTGCAAGTCTAGAATTCTCTCAATGTTCTTTGGAATACTGGGTGTAATAATCACTGGAGTTTCTCCCCAATATCCATTCTCTCCTTCTTCTTGCTGGAAAAGCCAGACTGCACCCAGGAAAGAATGATCCTAATTAAATTCTGATTTTCTAGACCAATCGAGAGGGTTCCACTCCCTTTACTGTGACTGGAATTTTGCTGGGGGAGTGGGACAGTAAGGGGGTGACCAATGTCCTAGAAGGCCCATGTAGCATCTGCAGAAATGGGTTTCTTATTCCTATAAAGGAAATCAGGAAGGGATGCTGTACTTACTCTGTGGGAGATGCCATGTCTGAATGCATTCCCAGAAATACCTCAATTATCTTATGTCCATAAGTGTAAAGCCATCACAGTAAAGATGTCAAAACCAAGGAGAAATGGAAAAAAAATTGAGGACTTCATGATATTTTAAAACTTCTACCTTGAGAAATTTAGAAACTTTTTCTATCTCAGGACTTACAGGCAAAATAATATATTTCCATTATTTAAGATAATTTGAGTTAGAGATTTCTGCTTCTTGTAGATGATAGCTGATACCATCAGCTTCAATCTTTATTTTTGCAAAGTTAAATGACATAAACACAGCTTTTCTCACAAATTGTACTAGGACATATAATTTCAATTTCTCCCTCAATAAAATTAAAAGTACATGTTTTGTCAACAAGTGTCACACAAATGTGGATGTAACTGGGTTACTACCTTTTTATTTAAGCAAAGTATAAGGGAAGGCAGGTTTCTATCTTGTGTCATTCTTCAGGATTTCATTACCTTCATGCCAAACTAAGAATGCATATGTGTAGTCTCTGATCCATTCTCATGGACCTCACAAAACAGCAGAATTTTATAACCTTCTCTGTGAATGACTGAGATCATTTTTTATGAGCTTGTAGTTTGAAATTTTATCCCAGAGAAACCTGATTTTTCTTTCTTTCTTCATTTCTCTTTGTCTCTGTCTCTGTTTTGTCAACATCCTCTTAGCCAATGTTAACAAACCTGGAACTATGAGCACAGATAAATTCTGTCATGGAGATCCAATGGGCTATGAATTGCTGAGAAACATGCATAAAATAAATGATTGCACTTTTCTCACAGGCATTTGGGGAAAAAAATTTCATCCCGAGAAAGTGCTTATACATTCTAAGTGCCCTTACAGAGCCCAAAGGTTTCAAACACTTTATTTTATATAATAAACAGCAGATTGTCTCTACTCAGACTTGCTAAGTTAATGTTAAACTGCATAAAGGCAAAGGAAAGAGAGAGAGAGAGAAAGAGAGAGAGAGAGAGAGAGAGAGAGAGAGAGAAGAAAGAAAGAGAGAAGAAAGAAAGAAAGAAAGAAAGAAAGAAAGAAAGAAAGAAAGAAAGAAAGAAAGAAAGAAAGAAAGAAAGAAAGAAAGAAAGAAAAGAAAGAAATCTTATTTTATATATTGTTCAAGAGACTTTTTGGCAAAGTTTAAATAATAACTGATGGCTATTTATACTAATTCCATTGTTAAATCTAATAATGTGCCATTTTAATATTGTATAAATTCCCTTGTATTAAATGTAAACAGAGCCTGTGAGTGATGTGAATGCATTTGCATGGTGTAAATGATATTCATTATATATAAACTGCCGGCTCTGCTCTAGGACCCTTATGATAATGAGATGTTGCTTTTCCTGAAGCTTTCCCAGTGAGCAACTATTTTTAATAAGTATAATAAAATCTGGGTCCCTAGAAGACTTCATAGTTCTTGCATTGGTAGGAATATTTTTTAAAAGTAAAGAATTTGTGTCAAAACTAGAATTCTTCATATTCTTTAATTTGGAAGCTATTTCTGTCCTATTCTTTGGAGATTTTTTTTTCATGATAGCTACCCATCATCATCCTTTTAATGGACAAATTTGGAGGTTGAATAGCGAGATTATATTGTTACAATTTTTCAGCTGTTGGATTTCTCTTGTTGGTTTGAAAGGGAAAAAAAAGACTTTATTTCATTTGAAATGTATAAATGATGCCAAATTCCTATTTCAAGTTGTTATACTGTGATTACCAATAGAACTATAACCTTACTTATGCAAATCACTAGAGTTCATGGTAAGTCTGACATTTACAGAATTAATGAACTAAATAATTAAGTGACCTGGTAAGCGAATTGGTAAACCAGAACTATTAATCTTTTAATGAAGTCTTTACTATGACTTAAATAATATTTTTTGTATAATTTTAAAGGATTATAGTAAAAAAAAAAAACATTAGAATAAGAAACCCATTAGATGAAGGAACGTTATTTTTATAAATCCATCATTATGTCTCTTTTTATTGAATTCATTTCTAATCAAGTTTAGAAAAGTAGCAATTCCTGTACTAGTAACTAACAGTCCTCACTCAACTTCAAAGGGTTTTTCCCCACTCATTGAGACAGAGGGTTTAGGATCATTTAATGCTTCAAAAAATTATAGCCTAAAATGAGTAATTAGCATACAACTATAATTTCAGAAATTCCCTATTTGATGGTGTGCATCACATGTTTTCTAAGCTCTTCTATGTTAGCTAGCACATAAAATAAGGACTTTTCACTGATTATCTTCAAATAGCATTTTCCTATTCTCCAAAAATGTCTATCTTTACCTTTATCTTCAAATACCCTTTTAAAAAAAATTAGATCACAGCTATTAAAATAACTAAACTGGACTAAACACAACCAAAATTTAGAACATCACAACATCCAGGGTTATATCAGTCAATAATGAGAGAGGTAAAAATATTAGGTTGTGTCTTCTGTGTCCATACTAATTGCTTGCATAGGACTGTCTTCAGTAGGGTGAAAGATTATGGAATTATAAGTCTTCAATAACTTCCACTAGAAGAAAAAAAATTCAAATACTTAAATAAAAAGAAAGGATAACAAGAGCGATGGCTACAATGGTTTTCTCAATCCATATGAAAGAAAAAGCTGATGATTACTAAGTCAAACAATAAATGGTTAATGAGCAACTATCATATACTTGACAATGTCCTAGGCACAATGGGATCTAGAAAATGCAGAAAAAAAGAGATACAGTTCACAACTTGAAGAGATTATAATCTAAATGAAAAGACTCAACTACACATAAAAATATATCAAGCTATATAGGATAAGTGATAGTAGCCCCAATTATTGCACACAAAATTGTGTGACACAGATTCTATGTCCTGTACCTTTGTAGGCCGAGGAGGTCAATTTGAGTAGTTTTAAAATCTTCCAAGCATCCATGAGTTTCTATTTCTGGTAATATGGCAAAATAGGAGGCTACACATCCTGAAAATCTTCTTGATGGAGAACAACTGAAAATGCAGCATAAAATATAATTATATATGTGTATTTTTAAATACAGAGCTGAGCTTGCAATCAATTAAAGGAAATTCTCAGGGTCCCAAGATGAAGGAGAATTTCTAACCAGAGTAGTAAGTGGGAGCTGACTCAACGGCTACTCTTGAGGACTTGCTAGTTCTGATCACCAGTAGCCTCAAAAGGATGACACAATGCCCTTGGCCTTCACACAGAGCAGGGAGTTGGAATTGAGATTCCCATGTAAACCTAGGACTTTCAAAGGGCTAGGCACATCAATAAAACTGTGGACTAAAAAATGGCAAATGGACATGAGACCTGTGTCCTGGGTAAAGTCTCTCCTAAGAATTTGTAAATTTAAGTCTGACTTATTTGGATTGGGCATCAGATTTATACCTCCTTCCAAGTTTGGGAGATCCTAATAGCAAATTATTCTCAGGTTGATAGCATTCCAGGATACTCAGCAGAAGCAATGCAGATCCTCTCAGGAGAGACTTACCTTTAATCCAAGTCCTGAAAGATCCTCTCAAGTAAGATTCTGCTGTGTGTGGCTCACTATGGAAAATTACAAAACAGATGAGGAAATAAAGTTCTATAGATATAGTGAAACTTGACCCATAGAAGATTTATTTAGCAGGAAAGATGAGGAAAGAGAGAAAAACATGGATGAATCCCCAAAGTGAGAAGATCATGTGGTCCTGGTCCTTGCCCTGAAATGGTGACGAAAAGAAGCCAGCAGAGAGTAAGTGATTGATCGAGAAGGCTGCCCTTTTGTTTAGCTTGTAAAAGATTTTGCATTTTAGAAGAAGTTATTCAGTTAAATCAATGAAAAGAGACTCAGATCAATAGGCATGTCTAAAAGTAGCCTTAGTTCTCTGGACCAATTGAAATGTTCATATTAAAGTAAATGGCCTGTGATCTGAGAGCTAGATATGAAAAAAAAAAACCTTTTTAAAACAAAAATTTCCTCGAGCTACATTTTTTCTTAATTCTTAGGTCGGTTACTTACTGAGTTAATATTTGATTGGACCAGAAAGTGGATAAATGACATGATAATTCTTTGCAAAAGGAATTAAGAGCGAGGTAAATGTACCTTCCTGAGGACACAGCTCTCAAGCTTACGTACCTTCAGGTGTTTTTCTTAAACTACTCAACTTCCTCAGGTGAGAGTGTGAGACCATTCAATGTGTTTTTGTCCTTCAGATTGCTCTCATTGTTTCTATGAAAGTATGAGAAGGAAAAAAAGAATGACAACACATAAGCTTAGCGTTTTGTATAGAGAAAATACTGAATACATATTATATTAATTGTTGTCATAAACTACTATCTCTCAAGGCCTAAACAAAATCTGGGCCCATTAATAAATGGATCCAAAGGAAGAAGGTACACAAAGCAAGATCAGGCAAGGCATCCGAGAGCCTGTCAGGAGCCATGCCCTCAGATGGATCCTGTCCTGCAGTGGTTGCATAATCTGGGCACTCCATAAAGCTTTGTTAAATGCAAGGATCTTTTCTAGAATATGACAAACTATTTATTCTACAGAATACAATCAATTTAGCATCATTCAGAAAAGTCAATGCAAGTCCTATTGTTAATCTCTGTTACATAGATTTTGTGAAAGAACCTATGTAAAGCACAAATTCAGGTTAGATCACAGCAGCTTTCAGCTTTCTCAAAGGGAATTTAGCTTTCTCATGTGGTGTTTAACAAAACTTAAACTTTGTAAAACATCCGGTAATATCAGGTTTTTCCATAAAGTACCGCCTTCCACAATATTTTACACAAATTAGGAAACTTCTCAGACTCTCAGTTCCTCTTAATTTAGTCATTTCCTTCAAGTTCATTGAGGATTGAGTATTTTTAAGTCACAGATTCATCATAGCCATAGGTGTCTTCATATTTTATAACCCTCTGAACAGCCTCAAACTTTACAGGAAGTACATTCCAGTTGTTTTTAATGATTATTGTGTCAGTAGGCATGAAGGTCACCTGACAGAGTATATATTGCCATGCAAAGATTCAAGCAAGAACTATCAGCAGGTAAGGGAAGACATTTGATAACTTCTCATAAATGAAAATAAATGTTTTTTCATTTCCCTGGAATCAGTATTGACCAGGCATTGAAGGAAGAGCTCCACAAAATGTATTAACATCAGAAAGTCTACAAACTTGAGAAAAAAAAAATCTTTAGAAAATCACCAATACCATATTTTAAATATATGGTTTGTCAAAAATACGTGGGACTTAGAAGTGATCAAACAGATCAAGTAAGTTTGCATAAGTGTGTATGTATACTTAGTAGATGGTCATACTCTCATTTACTTTAACAGACCCAGAAGAGAAAAAAAGAATCTAAGTCATTTTAAAGATTTTATTTTTAAAACTATCACTTTGAATGGCCTTATAAAAATCAAATTATCTATCTTAAAGTTGAAATCGGTTATCATCTAAGTTTGATGTCATAAACACAATATTGGTTATGTTTTAAGACTTGAACTGGAATTTGCAGCTATTCCAACAAAAGGAAGACCAAACTTGAGAAATAGTCCTATGAAAAGAATCCTTGGCATAAGACCATATCTGTAGGTACTCCATTTGACTAGGAACTGTCTTTATGATTAATTCCCATCTCTGCTGCTGAATCGATCATGCAGTGATCTGCATTGATTATTAAGGTGACTGAAATAACTGGATCAGACATGACTTACCAGTGCAAATTGGCTAATTCATCAACACATAAAGATTTCAGAAAAAAATGTTAATGATTGTCACATATCACCAAGAAAGGAATTACCTTGTACTTATCAAGTCTGCTAGAACCATTTTTACTGACACATTATATTTTTAAAATAAATACATTTTACCTTAGAACCATAGACTCAAAGTTCTTCACAATAGTATAAACCTGTGTTAAATTTTGAATCACTTAGTTGTAAATCAAAACACTAGCCTTTGGGAGATTGAATTGCCTCTTAGAAAAATCATTGGAGTAATCTACTTTTATAATATGACCTGGTTTACAACTTTTGATCATTCTAAAATAAATCAAACTTTAATTGCAATGGACATCCATGATAATTTCCTGAGACTATGAGCTTAATATAAAGCAAAATGAACTTGGAAAGATCTACTTGTACTTCTATTTATTTCTAATAAAATCTTGTAATGCTTAATATTATTCTTCAAACCAGAACTATTAGAAATGTTAATTTAGACACAAAATATAATCAGGTAACAACATGATTATCAGAAAGCTAAATTGAGCCTAAAGAAAAATTGCTAAGAAAAAGAAAGATTGTGACAACTATTTAGGTATTTCACCCGAGTCTGTGCTACTTTTAGATATATACGTGAGAATTCTTGTCCAAAGCATTAAGCACCTAGTCCATGTGCTTCCCACTTTGTGAAGTATCTTAATCTCTAATTAATCCACATACACAAGTCTCAAGATTTCATATAAGAAAATATTTAAAGAAAAATGAAAAATTTTGATGCGGTGATAAATTAGACTCCAAAGAGCATTGTTTGGAGAAGAGCTACTGACATGTTTCACTTGTTTTGGAGAGCAAATATGATATGATTTAAAATTACTTCTGACAGCAGCCAACTGCCAACTATTTAGACTGGCTCAATTCAGCATATGCTAAGACTCCCCATGCTACTCATGTCTTCAAAAGAAGCTCTTTAGATTGGTAGTGAGGGAATACTTCCTTTGAACATTTAAGTAACATGTAAAGATAGGGGGGAAAAGATATAAATGCTAATAATTAAAAAGTAAATGAATAATACCCAAAGCAGAATACTTGAAAAGGCGTGGTAGATTTTTGCATTACCAGAAAGTGGCAGCCAAATGTGTTAAGCTCCTTTCAATAGTCTCAGCTTTTGCTAATATTAACAGTGGGGAGTACAAAATTGAGAGGGAAACATCAGGAAAATTGTAGTGAAAATAAATTGGCACAATTATCAAGAAGAAAAATGTTTGATTATTCTAGAATGTTTGTTTCATTTCTTCATTTGAGAGTATAATTCTAGACAGAGACTTAAAGAGAGGAGATTATGAAAGGAGGGAGAGTAGAAGGGAGGAAATCAACATTACTTTTTTTTTTAAAAAAAATTAGAATTTAGAAACAATTTATCAGTTATAATGTAATACTTGAGCTGTGAATGGTGACAACAGTGTAACACACACTATTCAAAAATAATAGCAAATAAATAGTCTCATCACTATATGTTAAGACCAATAAATTTTCAAATCCTATAGTTTCCGTTCGTTAGTTTATCAATAATTATGATAAAAACAAGTATATCATCTAAGCATTTTTATACACTGCATATTTTTTATTTTTATCTCATAGTTGAAAATGCTCTGTTGATTTAGTAATATGTTTAATCCTTAAACCAAAATCAATACATAACATGATTTAAAATAATAAAATCAAATTAAGAACTGACATGTTTAACCTTTAAAACTTTATTGAGCATGATGACGGTGTAAGATAAATTTGATTTACCAGCTTACTAACTAGTTATGTCAGAGATACTTGCTTGGGAGATTTTGGGACAGTTTCTTCTCTGACTAGTCAGCGTCCAGAGTATTTGTGAACAACAACCATTCATATCAACAAAGAATCTTCACTGTTAGCTCACTTACAGTTTTAATTGCCTTTAAAAGTCAGCAGGACTTTTAAATGTTCGCATCTTATTAAATGACTCCAGATTTAAGGCTTTTAATCTCTTGAAAAGGAGACCGACTTCATTGCCATCAAAAATTCTTATTCAGGTGAAGGCGTGACCTGCATAAAAATTTTCCTTTGCCCTTTTGGCTACCCAATAAATATCTTAAGGATGGAAGTAAAGATAAATTCAGGAAATCTAGATTGACTGAAAATCCTTGCTGCTGTAAATAATTAGAAAAAGAGACATACAGGGAGGCGGACAAGTGGAGCTGTGAAGGTCACACCCAAGAAACATCTTCAATACCATAGAAAACTATCTTAGACAGAAGGCTGACTGCTTAGTATGTGCTCTGGTTAAAATCATGAGACTTACATTCATTTGCCCTTTTATTCTAGAAAGATATTTGCACCATTTACCAAGTATCAGATATTGTCTACATAAAATAAATCAGACCCTTGAAGCATATTCAAACTCGTGAGAGGTAAGATGAAATGATTATGGGACAAAAGGGAAAGTTTGATGATAAGAATGGGGCACAGGTGCTTAAGTAATTCTAGACGGAGCATCTAACTCAGTTTATGGATGAGCGGGGAAGGTGGTTGGAAAGACAGCTGGAGGAATTACTGAAAGGTGACTGGAATTAAGCAGGTAGAAGAACAGAAGAAAACTGTTTACGTGTGTATTTGGGAAAAGTAAGGAGAATAGAAGGAATATGCAAACATTTCTGTGCTGCTGAGATGTGATGTTAGTGGCCAGTGAAACTGTTTCTTGAAAGCATTATAAAAGGCAAGGACTGGCATTTTAACATGGAAATAAGACCTTCAGGCTTTTTTTTCAGAAAACATCCTGGCTGTTGTGGGGAGGATGAATTGGAAGCAGAGAGACCAGAATCCTATATAAATAAAATGAGGAGCATGCGTCTCAGAGCCAAAAGAGCACTGAACTCAGTAACTGGGGCTGACATGTCAAAGGATTGTGGAACGGGTTGTCAGAGAGAATGGCTGGTATGATAAGAGCCTTCAGAAAATCTTAATGATGGTCCCTCCTATTTTCACTAGGGTATCTGAAAGGATATATACATATATATAAATTTCTTGCCAAATTCATGCTCTTTTTGAGTATTTCATTTAAGTCACTCAAAGGAGCCTTGTTGTTTGGACCACATTTTTTTCCTTTCTAATATCTATCCCCAAATCTTAGAACTGCAGTGCTCTTTTCATCCAAGAAGCCAAGATCCTTCCTGAACATACCTCCGTCTTAAAAAGAAAAGTTCCCCATTTCTCCCCAGACTGAATCAAATCTCATCTGAGATAATTTCTTCACACCTTCCTTGTCCTCTCTCTTGATCTTTTTTATAAAAGATTTCTTGCCCCAATTTTCTTCTTCAAACTTGCTAGTAGTAATTTTCCAATTAAGCACCTCTATTTCAGAGTTATAAATGGAGCTACTTTGGTCAGCCTGGATTCGGGGCTGAAGTTCTCCTTGCTGTGCTCTTTTGAGAAAGTTCCATAATCAGATGATGGAACCAGATTTGAGAAATTACAGCTCCTACAAATCACAAGACTTGATACCTCAACACACCTCAACTTGATCCTTGGTCCAGAATTTCTTCAAAACTCCCCAGAGCAATCAAAACAAACTTTTAATATCTGAGACTTAGTGACAAGTCACAAGTTACCAGGTATTTTATTTATCGCATTAAAGACATTATTATATTAAATCCTCATAATAGTTCTGTGAAATATGTGCTGTCTGATGCTTAGGAAGGTTAAATAACTTGCCTAAGGTTAGGCAGGTTGACTTATTTTATAGCACTACTCCTTCATCTCCTGTAATTATCCTTTTTATTCTTTATTGAGAAAACACCTAATCTTATACATTTATATGTTCTACTATCCCTTATAGATTTTGGATGTATTTATATATCATTAATTAAGTCAACTATAATTGAAAATTTTACTTCTTTTTTTATTCATTCATTTATTCAACTGACTTTAAGTATACACTTGCTACTTTGTGTTAGGCATTAGAATTCAATGATGCACCCCTATTGTAAAGGAGTTCCCAGTTTCCCCGTTGTGAATAAAAATGACCCCATAAGCATAGCAAACAACAATTTCCAAACCTCAAAAACAAATGGGGAGACATCTATACATGGAATTGAATAGAATCTGGATGATAGATACCTGAGTCCCCTTCCTCTGCCTTCACAAGCATCCACCATTTCATATAGCTTATCTCTTGTTTTCATTAATTCCATTTATTTTATTATGATTTTTATTATTTTTCAATTATAGTTGACATACATTATATTAGTTTCATGTGCACAACACAATGATTAGAGGTTTATATAACTTATGAAATGATCACCCCATAAGTTTAGTACCCCTCTGACACCATACATAGTTATTCCAATATTATTGACTGTATTCCCTATGCTGTATTTTACATCCCTGTGGCCATTTTTATAATTGACAATTTTTACTTCTTAAATATTTTCACCCACCCCCTAAACCTCTTCTTATATGGCTACATCCAATTTGTTCTCTGTATCTATGAGTTTGATTTTATTTCGTTCATCCACTTATTTTCTTTTTAACATTCCACATATAAGTGAAATTATAAAATAATTGTATTTTTTTGTCTGACTTATTTCATTTAGTATAATATCTTCTAGCACTTATATTGTTACAAATGGCAAGATTTCATTCTTTTTATGCCTGAGTAATATTCCATTGTGTATATGTACCACCTCTTTATACATCATCTATCGATGGACACTTAGTTTGCTTCCATATCTTGGCTATTGTAAATAATGCTGCAATGAACATAGGGCTGAATGTATCTTTTTAGATTAGTGTTTTAGATTTCTTCGGATAAATATCTAGTAATGGAATTGCTGAGTCATATGGTACTTATATTTTTAATTTTGGGGGGAACCTCCATATTGTTTTTTGAAGTGGCCACACCAATTTACAATTCTTGCCAACAATGCACAAGGGTTTACTCTTCTCCACATCCTTGCCAACACTTGTTCTTAGATTTATTAATGATAGCCATCCTGACAAGTGTGAAGTGATATAACACTGTGGTTTTAATTTGCATTTCCCTGATGATTAGCGATGTTGAACATCTTTTCATATGTCTGTTGGCCATGGGCATATCTTCTTTGGAAAAATGTCTGTTAAAGTCCTCCTACCATTTTTTGTTTGAATTGTTTGGGGTTTAGGTTTTTTTGGTGTTAAGTTGTATGAAATCTGCGTATATTTTGGATATTAACTCCTTATTGATGTATCACTGGTAAATATCTTCTCCTATTCAGTAGGTTATCTTTTTTTCTTCACTTCCCACTTTATTTATTTATTTATTTTTAAAGTATTTTTTATGGTGACATTGGACATTGGTGAAAGAAATCCAATAAGTTTCAGTTGTACAATTTAACAGTAAGGCATATATATATATATATATATATATATATATATATATATATATACACACATAATATGGGGATATATATAATGTCATGTGTATATATATACAATAGTTCCCCTCACATAGTCAGATTTCTTTGTGTCATCACCTCTTTGACCCTTTATACACCATCTATCTCCCCCCACCTCCTTCCCCTTCTACCCTCTGGTAACCGCTAGACTATTATCCATGTCCATGAGTCTCTGTTTGTCCTCTTGGTTTGCTTTTAGGTTTATATCCCACATATAAGTTAAATCATGTGATTTTCAACTTTTTCTGTCTGGTTTATTTCACTTAGCATAATTATCTCAAGGTCCATCCATGTTGTCACAAATGGCAGTATTTCATCTTTTCTTATGGCTACGTAATAGTTCATTGTATCATAGTTTCTTTATCCAATCATCTATTGTAGAATACTTCAGTTGCTTCCATGTCCTGGCCACCATGAATAATGTTGTTTTAAATATCGGTGTGCATATATCTTTTTGAATATGGGTTTTCTAGCTTTTGGGGTAAATACCAAGTAGAGAGATTGCTGGATCATATGGTAGATCAATTCTCAGGTTTTGAGGAACCTCCATATTGTTTTTCGTAGCGGCTGTACCAATTTGCAGTCCCACGACCAGTATATGATGGTTCCTTTCTCGCCACATCTCTCCAACATGTGTTATTACTTGTCTTGTTGATTATAGCTATTCTAACAGGTGTGAGATGATATCTCATTGGCATTTGATTTGAATTTCCCTAATAACTAGCGATGCTGACCATCTTTTCATGTTTGTTTGCCATTTGTATGTCTTCTTGGGAGAAGTGTCTGTTCAGAGCTTCTGCCTATTTTTTGATTGGATCTTTTGGTTATTGTTATTTTTATTGAGTTGTATGAGTTCTTTGTATATTTTGGATATTAGGCCTTAATCGGAGGCGTTGATTGCAAATATCTTCTCCCATTCGAATGGTTGTCTCTTTACTTTGTTGATGGTTTTTTTTGTTTTTTGTTTTTTTTGATGAGCAGAAGCTTTTTACTTTGATGTAGTCTCATTCATTTATTTTTGCTCTTACTTCCTTTGCCTTTGAGGTCAAATTCGTAAAATCCTCATTAAGCCCAAGGTCCTTAAGTTTAGTATCTATGTTTTCCTCTATGAATTTTATTGTTTCAGGTCCTTAATCTATTTTGAGTTAATGTTGGCATGCAGTGATAGATAACAGTCTAGTTTCATTCTTTTGCAGGTGGCTTTCCAGTTTTCCCAGCACCATTTATTGAAGAGGCTTTCCTTTCTCTACTGTATGTTTTTGGCTTTTTTGTCAAAAATTATTTGCCCATATAAATATGAGTTTACTTCTGCACTCTTCATGCTATTCCACTGGTCTGTGTGTCTGTTTTTCTGCCAAAACTATGCTGTTTTGATTACTGTTGCTTTGTAGTACAATTTGAAGTCGGGCAGAGTGATTCCTCCAGCCTCATTCTTTTTTCTCAGGATAGCTTTGACATTTCGGAGTCTTTTGTGCTTCCATACAAATCTGATGCGTTTTGTTCTATTTCTTTAAAAAACGCCAATGGAATTTTGATGGAGATTGCATTAAATCTGTATAATGCTTTAGGTAATAAGGTCATTTTATCTAAGCTGGTTCTTCCAATCCAAAGAACATGGCATATCTTTCCATTTCTTTGTATCTTCTTCAATGTCTTTTAATAGGGTATTATAGTTTTCATATAGGTCCTTCACATGTTTCATTAGATTTATTCCTAGGTATTTTATTCTTTTTGTTGCATTGCAAAAGGATTTATTTCTTCTTTTTCTGACAATTCACTATTAGAGTATAGGAATGCTATGGGCTTTTGAACATTGATTTTGTATACAGAAACTATGGCATTTGCTTATTGTTTCTATTAGTGTTCTTATGCAGTCTTTAGGGTTTTCTGCATAGAGAATCATGTCATGCACAAATAGAGAAAGTCTGACTTCTTCATTTTCTATTTGGATGCCTTTTATATCTTTCTCTTCCTGATTGCATTCGCTAAGACCTCCAATGTTATATTAAATAACAGTGGCTATAGTGGACAGCCTTGTCTTCTTCCTGATCTTAGAAGGAAGATTTTTAGTTTTTCACCATTAAATATAATGATGACTGTTTGTCATATATGGCCTTTATTATGTGAAGTTACTTTCCTTCTATACCAATTTTGTTAAGTGTTTTGATCATAAATGGCTACTGTATCATGTCGAAGGCTTTCTCTGCATCTCTCGATATGATCATATGACTCTTATTTTTTAATTTTTTATGTGGTGAATACATTAATCAATTTTTGTATGTTAAACCATTCCTGTGCCCCTTGGATGAAGCCCACCTGATCGTGGTGTGTAATCTTTTTAATCTGTTGCTGTATTTGGTTCGCTAGTATCTTATTTAGGAATTTTGCATCTGTGTTCATGAGAGATATTGGTCTGTAGTTTTCTTTTTTGTGTTAACTTTACCAGGTTTTGGTATCAGAGTAATACTGGCCTCATAAAATTAGTTGGGAAGTATTGTCTCCTCTTTGATTTTTTGGAAGAGTTTGAGGAGAATAGGTATTAACTCTTCTTCGGATGTTTGGTAGAATTCACTGGTGAAGCCATCTGGTCCTGGACTTTTACTTTTTGGTAGGTTTTTGATAATGTTTCAATTTCCATACTGCTGATCGGTCTATTTAGACTTTTCAGTTCTTGATTCAGTCTTGGAATGTATTTTTCTAAAAACTTGGTCATTTCTTCTAGGTTATTAAATTTGATGTTATGTACTTTTTCATAGCATTCTTGTATGATCTTTTGTATTTCTGTGGTGTCTGTCATAATTTCTCTTCTTTCGTCCTTGATTTTGTTTATTTGTGTCCTTTCTCTTTTTTCTTTAATGTGTCTAGCCAGGGATTTGTTGATTTTATTAACGTTCTCAAAGAACCAGCTCTTTGTTTCATTTGTTTTTTCTATTGTTTTTTTTTATTTTCAATTTCATTTATTTCTGCTCTAATTTTGATTATTTCTTTCCTTCTGCTGACTTTAGACTTCATTTGTTCTTCCTTTTCTAGTTTTTTAAGATGAAGCAGTAGGTTGTTTATTTGGGCTCATTCTTGTTTTTGGAGATAGGCCTGTAATGATATTAACTTTCCTTTTATGACTGCTTTTGCTGTGTCTCAAAAGTTTGGATATGTTGCACTATAATATCATTCGTTTTTATGCGTTTCTTTATCTCTCTTTATTTCTTCACTGATCCAGTTATTCTTCAGTAGCATGTTGTTTAATCTTCATGTATTTGTGGTTCTTCCTGATTTCTTTTTACAGTTGATCTCCAGTTATAGAGCATTATGACCAGAGAATATGGATTGTATGATTTCAGCCCTCTTATATTTGTTAAGGCTATCTCTGTGTTCCAGTATATGGTCAATCCTTGAGAATGTTCCAAGTGCACTAGAGAAGAATGTATAAGCAGCTATTTGGAAATGAAAGGCTCTGTAATTATTTATTATGGCCATTTGGTCCATTGTGTCATTTAAGGATATTATTTTCTTATTGCATTTCTGTTTGGGTTATCTGTCCATATTCGACAGTGGGTATTCAGGTTCCCTACTATGATAGCATTTTGGTCTATTTCTCTCTTTAGTTCTGTTAGTAATTGCTTTATATATTTTGGGGCTCCTAGATTGGGAGCATAGATATTAATAAGTATTGTGTCTTCTTGGTGAATGATTTCCTTTATCATTTTGAAGTGTCCCTCCATATCTTTTTTACCTTTTTTATTTTGAAATTTATTTCGTCCAATATTAGTACCACTACTCCCACTTTTCTCTAAATGTCATTTGCTTACAATATAATTTTCCAGCCTTCCACTTTGAGTTTATATTTGTCTTTGGAACTGAGATGTATCTGCTAAAGGCAGCATATATTTGGGGTTTGTTTTTGATCCAATCTACAACTCTGTGTCTTTTTATTGGTGAGTTCAGTCCATTTACATGTAGGATGATTATTGAAATATGAGGTTTTCCTATAACCATTTTATGTTTTCCTTTCCGTTAGCTTGGTGTTTTCATTGCTTTCTTTCCTTCTGTGTCTGCTTTTCTTATTTTGGTTAGGTGTTGTGGGTTTTCCCTCTGGTCCTTCTTGTTTTATGTTACATACTTCAGTTCTGAATCTTTGGTGTATAGTTACCATTATGAATATGTAGAGGATAGTTATGTATATACAGCCATCCATTTTTTCTGCGTGTGCCTTATCTTCTTTCTCCTTTGCAAATTTAAATCTTTGAATCTTCCCCTTTTCAGTCATTGTTGTTTCAATTTGTCTCTATGTTTCTGAACGTTCATTACTATCTTGCTATAGCAAATCTCTTCTTATTGTTTAAGCTTATAATGCCCTGTTTTTAGTAAGGGTTGCACTACTCTGCTTCTATCTGTCTGCTAGTGGCCTTACTCCTCATTATGTATTTTGTTTGTCATTTTGTTTTAAGTGAGCTGACACCTTTCAGTATTCCCTGTAATGCAAGCCTCATAGTGGAGAATTTCCTCAATTTTTGTATGTCCAGAAAGGTCTTTATTTCTCTTTCATATCTAAAGGAGAACTTAGCTGGATACATTATTCTTGGCTGGTATTTCTTTACATTTAATAGTTTAAATATTTGATTCCACTATTTTCTTGCTTGTTGGGTTAATGCTGAAAAGTCCAACAATAATCTAATGGATTTTCCTTTATAGGTTACCATCTTCTTTTCTCTAGCTACTCTGAAAATTCTTTCTTTGTCATTGATTTTTGATAATTTTAATACAATGTGTCTTAGAGAAGGCCTTTTTGGGTTGAGATAATTGGATGTTCTGTTGACTTCTTGAATTCCAAGATCCAGCTTAGTCCTTAGATTTGGGAAATTCTACATTTGAGAAATTCTCATCATCTATTTGTCAGAAAATGCTTTCTAATCCTTGTTCTTTTTCCTCTCCTTTGAGAATGACTATTATTCTTATGCTTCCTCTCCTAATAGTATCAGCTAGTTCTAGTATTTCTCTTTCATTATTTTTCATTCTTCAGTTTCTTCCTTCTTCCTTCTGATTTATTTTTAGATTTCTGTCTTCGATATCACTGATCCTTTCCTCCATTTGGTCGACTTTATTTTTCAAGCTTGCTATTTCACCTCTTGCAGTGTTCTTCATCTCCAGAAGTTCTATTTGGTCCCTTTTGAGGGTTTCAATCTCCTTGCTAAATAACTCGTTCTGCTCATCTAGTTGTTTTTTCTCATTTCCTGTCATTGTTGATATGAATTGCTTTGGATCTCATTGAGTTTTTCAGAAGTACCATCCTAAATTCTGTCATTTACGTCATATGTTTCTATGTCTGTAAGCTTATTTTCTGGAGATTTTTCTCTTTCTTTCTCAGCTGCCTTGTCACCTTGGTTGTTCATGTGTTTAATGTACTATTTCTCTGCCTGGACATTAATGGAAGTGTATGCTGTTGCTTTTCCAGAAAGAAAATTTATTATATAAATGCCTCTCTTTAGCATGTTGCAAAGAAGGCGTTTTTTGGTTTTTAGTAGATGGCATCTAAGCCTCTTGGATCCCTGTTTTATATAAAGCCTTAATAATGCTTTTTTATTTTCTCGTATATATTTAATCATGCTCGCTACCCTCAATCTCAGTCCCTGTCAGTGTTAGCAACAGTTTCAGTAGCATTTGCTCAGATTCCCCTAGGACTCTGTGGTGTTCAGACTCAAAGAATAAGCGGGCCTGCAACTTAGCCTCAGTTTTGCAACTGTGGCTGGTAAAAATCAACTGTTGTTTTTCTGCTGTCCTGTTTCTCTGCTTTCTGCTCTGATGCCTGGGCACTGCCTTCAACCTCATGTAGCTCACAGTTCTCCCAGAGAGGGCTGTTCATGGAACTCACTGCACTTTCTCTCCTCCCTCTCCTCCTGGAGGGAGCTTCAGGTATGAGAGGTAGCTTCTTTGTTTCTCCCAGTCCATTGCCCGAAACCTGGGATTCTGACCTGCGGTAGCACTTATGTGCAGATTCCACACTTAGATATGCTGGTGGGCAGTTTGTATGTTTTTTGTTGAATTTTAGATTTTCAGCTTATTGTTGTTTCAAGGTAAGAGATCTGGGGATATCTTTCAGACTATGATGTTTCTTGTTTACTCTCTATCTTTTCTTTTTGTTGATGGTTTCTTTCACTGCATAAAATCTTTTTAGTTTGATGAAGTTCCATTTGTTTGTGTTTTTCTTTTGTTTCCTTCACTTGAGGAGGCATGTCCAAAAAATATTACTAAGAGCAATGTCAGAGAATTTACTGCCTTTATTTTCTTCTAGGAGTTTTATGGTTTTAGGTATTACATTTAAGTATTAAATTCATTTTGAATTTATTTTTTTATATAGTAAAAGTAGGTTATCTAGTTTCATTTTTTCATGTATCAGTCCAGCATTCCTAACATGTTTAATTAAAAAGACCATCTTTAACCCACTGTATATACTGGCCTCCTTTGTCATTCATTAATTGACAATATAGGTATAAGTTTATTTTTTAGCTCTTCATTCTGTTGCATTGATCTATATTGTCTATTTTTATGCCAGTACCATGCTATTTTGATTACTATAAACTTGTAGTATCGTTTGATATTAGGTATTGTGATACCTCTAGTCTTTTCTTTTGCTCAAGATTGCTATGACCATTAGGGTATTTTGTGGTTTCATACATGTTAGGATTTTTTGTTTTAGTTATTTAGGAAAAAAATGCCATTGATATTCTGATAGGGATTGCATTGAATCTGTAGTTGCCATGGGTAGTATGGACATTTTAATAATGTTCATTTTTCCTATCCATGAGCATGGTATATCTTTCCATTTACTTGTGTTTACTTCAATTTCTTCCTTCAGTGTCATAGTTTTTGAATACAAGGATTTTGTGTACCTCTTTGGTGAAATTTATTTCTAGGTATTTTATTCTTTTGATGCAACTATAATGGGATTGTTTTCTTAATTTCTGTTTCTGATAGTTTGATATTAGTGTATATAAATACAATTAATTTTAAATATTAATTTTGTATCCTGCTAATTTACTGAATTCATTTATCGGTTCTAATAGTTCTTTGGTGGAATCTTTAGAATTCTCTCTGTATGCTATCATCTGTAAATAATGTCATCTGTAAATAATGTCAGTTTAATGTCTTCTTTTCCAGTTCAGAAGTCTTTTCTTTCTTTTTATTTGTTTGTTTCTTTTTATTTGTTTGTTTGTTTGTTTGTTTATTTTGGTTAACCTCACACTTTGCAAGGACCTTCTCAGCTTACAATTCCTTATTTTTTTATTTTTTACGCCTATAGCACCTGGTCTTCCTAGGTGGTCTCCCATCAAGTACTAATCAGGCCCGACCTTGCTTAGCTTCTGAGATCAGATGGGATTGGGCTTGTTCAAAGTAGCATGGATGTAGACAGAAGTCTTTTCTTTTTATTGTCTGATTGCTGTGGCTAAAACTTCCAATTATTTGTTAAATAAAAGTGATGAAAATGAACATCCTTGTCTTGTTCCTGATACATAAAAAGCTTTCAGCTTTTCACCATTTAGTATAATATTAGCTGTGGGTTTGTCATTTGCAGCCTTTATTATGTTGAGATATATTTATGCTAGCCCCATTTTGCTGAAATTTTTTATCATAAGTGTTGAATTTTGTCATATTTTTTTTCTGCATCTGTTGGTATGATCATATCATTTTTATCCTTCATTTTGTTTATGTGGTATATCACATTAATTGATTGTGAATATTACACCAACCTTAAATTCCAGATTTAAATTTCTCTTGATCACGGAACACAATATTTTTAATGTATTGCTGGATTTTTTGCCAATATTTTATTGAAGATTTTTGTATCTATGCTTATCAGGGATATTGGCATGTAATTTTTTTTTTCTTTGGTTTCTATATCAGGGTAATACTCAACTGGTATAAAGAGTTTGGGTGTTTTCCTCCTCTCTAACTTTTTGGAGTAGTTTTATAAGGATAGATATTAATTTTATTTTGAACGTTTGGTAAAATTCACCTGTAAAGCCATCCGGTCCAGAAATTTTGTTTGTTGAGAGCTCTTTGATTACTAGTTTGACTTTGTTAGCAGTTATTGATCTGTTTTTTCTGTGTTTTCCTGATTCAGGCTTGAAAAATAGTATATTTCTAGGAATGTATTTCTTCTAGATTGTCCTGTTTGTTGGCATATGATTTTTGTAGTATTTTCTTATAATCCTTTTTATTTCTGTGGTGTTGGTTGTTACTTCTCCTTTCTCACTTCTGATTTTATTTATTTGGGCCTACTCTCTTTTTTTCTTGATGAGTTTGGCTAAAGTTTTATAAATTTTGTTGATCTTTTCAAAGCACCAGCTGTTGGCTTCATTGAGTTTCTATATTTTTTAGTCTCTGTTTTGTTTATTTCCACTCCGATCCTTATTATTTTCTTCATTCTACTTATTTGGGGTTTTGTTTATTCTTTTTCTAGTTTCTAAGTATAAAGTTTAATTGTGTATTTTAGATTTTTCTTGATTCTTGAGGTAGGCCTCTATTGCTATGAATATTCCACTTTGGCTGAATTTTATTGACTTTCAGTCATTTTGTTTTTATTTGTCTCAAGGTATCTTTTGATTACCTCCTTGATCTCGCCATTAACTCATTCATTATTTACTAGCATGTTACTTAACCTCTGTGTAATTGTATGTTTTTCAGTTTTCTTTTTGTAATTAATTTCTAGTTTCATACCTTTGTGATTGATGGTGTTTAATATGATTTAAATCTTTTAAAATTTATTGAGACTTGTTTTGTGGCCTACTATTTGTTCTCTCCTAGAAAACGTTCCATGTGCACTTGAAATGAATGTATATTCTGCTGCTTGGGGATGAAATGCTCTAAAAAGAGCAATTAAATTCATCTGATCTAATGTGTCGTTTAAAGCTACTGTTTTCTTCCTGATTTTCCATCTGGATGGTCTATCCATTGATGCCAATAGGGTATTAAAAGTCCTCTATTATTATTGTATTACTATAGATATCTCCCTTTATGTTTGTCAATATTTGCTTTATATACTTAGGTGTTCCTATGTTGTTTATAGAGTTTATAAGAATTATATCTTCTCTTTGGATTGATCCATTTACCATTATCAAATGCCCTTCTTTGTGTCCTGTTAAGTCTTTGTTTCAAACTCTATTTTGTCTGATATAAGTATTACTCCCCCAGCTTTTTCTTTTCTTTTACATGAAAGACCTTTTTCTACCCTTTTACTTTCAATCTGTGTCTTTCAATCTGAAGTGGGTCTCTTATAGGCAGCATATGTACTAGTATTTTTTTTTTTAATCCATTCAGCCACCCTATTTCTTTTGATTGGAGCATTTAGTCCATTTACATTTAAAGTAATTATTGATAGATATGAAGTTATTGCTATTTTATTAAATATTTTCTGATTGCTTTTTTATTCTGTTCCTTTCTTATTCTCTTGCTCTCTTGCATGTTGATCACTTTCTTTAGTGTTATGTTTGGATTTCTTTATATTTCTTGTATATCTCATCAATTTTTAGTCTGTGGTCATCATGTGCTTTCTACATACCAAGCTATGTTTATAGCAGTCTATTTTAAGTTGGTGGTGACTTAAGTGTAAAGACATTCTAAAATCACTATGAATTTTACTCATCCTTTTCACATTTATGTTTCGGTCATTATTTTTTATGTCTTTTGTGTGTATGTTGTTGTGTATCTCTTATTTTTGCAATTACACATAATTTTCCTAGTTTTGTCTTTTAACTTTGTACTAGATTTATAATTGGTTAATCCATTGCTTTTACTAAAGCTTTACCTTTGTCAGTGAAATTTTATCCTTTCCCATATTTTCTTATTCATATTTTTTATTTTTTTCTTCTTAAAAAACTTCTTTAACATTTTTTATAATACTGATTTACTAGCGATAAACTCCTTTATCTTAATTTTGCCTAGGAAAATCTATTTTCCCTTTATTCTAAATGATAGCTTTGCTGGATAGAGTAATCTTGGTTGTAGGTCCTAGCTTTTCATCACTTTGAATATTTCATGACATTTTCTTTTGGCTTGCAAAATTTCTGTGGTAAAATCAGCTCATAGTGTTATAGGAGTTCCCTTGTATGCAAGTATCAGATTTTCTTTTTCTACTTTTACAATTCTCTCTTTAACTTTTGTCATTTTAATTATAATGTGTCTTGGTGTGAGCTTCTTTGGTTCTCTACACTTCCTGGATTTGTATATCTATTTCTTTCACTAGGTTAAGGAAGTTTTCAGTAGTTAATTCTTCAAATAGGTTTTCAAACTCTTTTGCTCGCTAATATCCTTCTGGGGCCCCTATAATGTGATTGTTATTACATTTGATGTTGTTCCAGAGATTCCTTAAACTATCCTCATTTTTTTTGGATTCTTTTTTTTTTCCTGTTCCAATTGGGTGTTTTCTGCTACCTTATCCTCTAGATTGCTGATTTGATACTGTTTCATTTAATCTACTGTTGATTCCCTCTAATGTATTATTCAGATCTGATGGTTCTTTTTTATATTTTTTCTCTTTGTTGCAATTCTCACTGAGTTCTTATATTCTGTTCCCAATTTCACTGAGCATCTTTATAACCAGTGTCTTGAACTCCATATATGGTAGATTGCCTATATCCATTTTGTTTATTTCTTTTTCTGGAGTTTTGCCCTATTCTTTCATTTAAAACATGTTTCTTCGCCTCCTGATTTTGGTTGTTGTCCTGATAGTTTCTGTGTATTGGGCAGATCTGCTATGTTTCCCAGTTTTGACAGAGGGCCTTATGTAGAAGGTATTCTGTGACTTTCAGTGGTGCAGTCTCCCAGGTCACCTGAGCTGGATACTCCAGGAGTGCCCCCTGTGTGAGTTGTGTGTGCCCTCCTCTGGTAGTTGTGGCTTAATTGCTGCTGATACATCAGTGAATGGGGTTTACCCTCAGGTGCACTGGCTGCGATAACTGGCCATGACTATTAAGTACAGAGTGATGTGTGGGTGCTGACTTCAAAGAGCAGGAACCCCTTTAGTGGGGCACAAGAGCCTTCAGGTGTGTAAGTTATGAAGCTGGTTGGCTGTAGCTCTGGTATAGTCTGAAGCTGGCCATAAGGTATGTTCAACGTGGAACCACTTGGGAGTGGTCTTGGTGCAGGCTAAGTTCAGCTGCCACTTGTGCAGGGCTTGTGCAGTGGTAGGAGCTACAAAGTAATCTGCATTTGTTTGTTGCTTGTGCTAAACTTGGAGTCACTTGGAAGAGGCTATGCTGAGAACTGAGGCTGGTTGCCACTTGCGTCAGGCTTGGGAGCATTTGGTGGGCACTATGATGAGAGCTAAAGCCAGCTACAATTTATGGCAGGCATCTGACTGTTTACTTGGAGATATGTTACAGGCCAAGACTGGTTGTCACTTGTGCCATATTTAGGGTCACCTGGTGGGAGTTATGATGCAGACTGAGGCTGGTTGCCTGTTGTGTTAGGTTTGGGGCCACTTGGCAGGAGCTACATCATATGCTGAGTATAGCTACTGCTTGTGTGGGGTTATTGGACCTTTCAGAGAGTCTGTAGCACAAGCTGAGGGTGGCCACCACTTGCATGGGAATTGTGTACCTTTCAGAAAGTCTGCAGTGCAAGCCTAAGGAAGCCACCACTCATGTAAGGTTTGTGATCCTTTGAATGAGTCTGAAGCGGGAGGAGTTGCTAGAAGAAGCTTGGGGCAGATGAATGAGTTGGGTGGGGCAAGGTCTCAGGGAATCACCAGGGCATAGTGAACGATGTTAGCCAGTTTAATAGAGAATGCGTATTCAGCACCTGCCTATATCTTGTTATCTGTGTGAGAGGAGAGTTCAACAAAGGAACAATGGTGACTGCCATCATCTGCCCCAGGGGAGAGTTGCCCCTACCCCTGCCCCTCCAGTCCTCACCCTGAGTTAGTCAATTTAGTTCTTTCCCATATGTTCCTGGCAGCTTTCTAGCTGCTGCCCTGGTATGGAGCTTACAGCAAGTGAATTTATGCACTGGCTTTTTAAGAGCAGTCTCCCACAGCCCTTTGTCACTCTGGGGGTAAGAAATTCCTGCTGGTTTTCACATCCAGATATTGTGAGGACTCCACTTCCTGGCACTAGTATTCTGGATTAGGGAGCCTGTATGGAGTTGGGATCCCTTACTCCTCAGGAAGGACCTCCATAGTTGAGATATCCCACCTGATTCTTAACCAACCACTCGTGGGTGGGACGTCCCCTATTTACATCTCCATCTTTCCTATCAGTCTCTATGTGGCTTCTTCTTTATAACCTTAGTTATACTAATTCTGTTCAGCTAGTCTTCAGGTGGTTCTCAGTGATGGTTTTTCTTTAATTTAGTTGTAATTTTGATGTGCTCATGGGAGAAGTTAATTTCAGAGTTTATCTACACCACCATCTTGACCAGAAATATCTCCTACCTTATTTCTTCATTGATCTGACTTTGTCAAAATATCTAGATGAGGCAACATACACAAGAATGAAAGTGTATGGCAAAGATAGGGGAGCAGAAAAATAAGGTATTCGGATATCGATGACATCTGACTTCTTGCTGAGAGAGAAAAAGAAATTCTTATTTGGCTAACCCAATATTATTTGGTTTCTATTACATGTAGCTGATTCATAGATGATGTATAAGATAGAAATAGAAAAACAAAACACATCTGTGTATCCTCAGTTAAACTCTCTCTAGTGTCTCTGTCATGTGTGGTTTGAATAACTTTTAGATATATTTTAACCATGGTCACTAATAATTTTTTGTCTTTGTTATTCTGATGTCTATCTTCTACTCAGGGTAAAGAAGTCACATAAATAGCACAATGTGCTTCAGTTGAGAACTGAGCATAAATGGTGATCTTAACCTGCCAAAACCCAGGAGTGGTGGGTCATATTCTGGGCAGATGGGGAGAGAAGCCTGAAGAAGCGAGCATACTTCTTCACACATAAAGCAACTGGGCTTCCTTTGCTCTCTCTCAAGGAGTAATTCGTCACTCCATAATGTGTGCAAGATTGTGTCCCTTCCTGGCAGATGAACAGGATTGGAGTCAGTGTAACCTCTCTCTGGATTCTTTTGGGGTGAGGAGGTGTGCATGATGCAAGTGCTGTCCTGGATTTGCTCTGTTGAAGAAGTTCTTTCAAACTCAGTTCCCTGACTCATGTCACCCAAAACATCTTTAATAAAAAGCCTGAACAGGTATAGGAAACCTGTAAAGAGGTAGACATAAAGCTTAAGTGATGGCATCTGAAATGGATGAGACCCCTGTAGCTATCTGCTGCCAAGAATAATGCATGAAAAACTTCTATATGTAATCCAAAGGCAATGCCCTTTGATAGGGCAGCTGCAATGGACCAAGGGAGAATGTGACAGCAAATGTGGTTCATTCAGTACAAATTGTTATGTAATCTAAACACAACCTCAAGCACATGTCTTCCTGATGGCAGCAAGGTACAGCAGCACAACAAACTTCTAAGGAAAGGCTGTGCAGGCTATCAGATGGCAAAGAGGATGGTGTGGCCTGTGATGGTAGAGTAAGAATACACAGGCATGTTGACATGCAGAGGGCTCTAATGGTGCTCCAGAATGAAGTATTGTCTAATCCAGGGTCTGCACACTTGAACGCCCCCAGGGTAGATTCTCACCTTGAAGACTGCTAGTCATTTTCTTAAAATATGTGATCCTTTAAATCTGTCTTTTTTCTCTCAATTTTGTTAGGCTCTTAAAATACAAAAAAACAAACAAACAAAAATCCCCACTACATGAATAACAACAGTGCAAATAAGGTGGCAAGCAGTAACTAATATGTGACCTTGCTAATGGAGAGGCATAAAGGACTGGGGAAGACTGTAGTGAATTGGAAAGTCCTTACCCCATCTAAAGGTCACAGATACTACACAGCTCTGGTCGATTGCTGCCACACAGGCCCAGTATTGCAAGACAGTCTGGTTCTTTCAAGAAAATCCGGCAATTTTAAGAAAATCTCCAAATTTTTAAACATTTTTGAATGGACAAAGCATGTCTATTGGTTGGATCCGTCATGTAAACTGTCAATTGGAGTTTTCATATTTTAAAAATCCAAACACATTAGTTATTGTGCCTATTACAGACAAAGTTTGTCTTGATTTCTCAATCTGTTTTCTCCTTTCCTGGTTCCTTTACCATATCTAAGCTCTTATCCTTTCTTTTGTCCTTTCCTTCTTCCTCAACTAGGCTCAATTATCGGTAGGATTGAAGTATTACTAGCCCCAGGATTATTTATATTTAAAGAAACCTCTGTAATTAAAAAAATAAAAAAAGTCTTACAAGAATTAAAAGATTCTACAGGCAGAATTTTAGAGGAATGATTTGGACAATATGGCCCTGTGTATCACATCTCACATAACAGAACATATCTTTAGCAACTCCTGCTGGTGCTTTCTCTTGCGAAGGTCACACATTTCTCTTTTCATATCCAAACACAACCACATATAAATATATATGCCTATAATAACTGTGATTTCCCAAATAGCAACATAAAAGGTAAAACGGACACCCCAGAAGTGGCAGATAAGACTAAGTGAATATAAACTAGTTGACACATTTTATGTTTGTTTCCTGGACTGGGTTGCAGTTCTTTTGTATTCACAGGAAATGTTATGATGGAAAATTTCACAACTGGCCCACAACTTACATTCCAACTTGCATCCAAGAACCAATTCAGCAAATCAAATAAGAAATAGAATATGGAATTTGGGGCTATATTTTCACATAAAAATAATAATAACAAAACCTATAGTAGTTTATTTCCTTAGAGTTTGTAAAATATGTTCATATTCATACTCTCATTGATCTACCAGGCTAGTAGAAGCACGTAAAATAATTTGTGAATGTAAACAATTCCCTTAATACAAATCATGAACACAGCATGATTTTAAAAATTACCTTGCAAAAAGTTGTCAGAAGCAATGTACATTAATTATGTAAATAAGCCCAATGCACATGGGGAATAAGTATATGATAAAAGAGGAATCTCAAGTAAGCAGAGTATGATGGCTTTAAAATATATTAAAAATTCTTTGATATTCCTTCATTCAAGAAATAGAACTTAATTCTCCTGCCCTTGAATGATACCTGGACTTAGTGACTCATTTATTATGAATAGAATACTACAGATGTGATTTCATGTCACTTCAAAGATTATCTTATTTAAAAAAAAAAAAAAAGCCCTCCGATAACTGTATTAGGTGCTCTCTTTCTGTCTTGGATTACTCACTCTGGGGGAAGCCACACACCATATCATGAGGACACTCAAGTACACTATGGAGAAGCCCACATGGTGAACAGACACTTCCAGCCAAGAGCCCATGAGAATCTAAAGCCTGACAACAACCATGGGAATGACCTGGGAAGCAGATCTTTGAGCCTCCAAATGTCTGCATTCCTGGCTAATAGCTTAAATTGTAACTTTATGAGCAACCCTGCACCAGAACCACTCAGATAAGTCACTCTCACTTTCCTGACCCTCAGAAACTATGTGAGATAATAAATTCTTGTGTTTCAAGCTGCTGTTTGGGACATATTGTTACACAGTGATAGATAACTAATACATGGAATAATAATTGATGTTGTTACAACTGAGAACTCATCTGGAAAAAGATAAACTTGAATCCATACTTCATATTGTAAATTAGTATAAATTCTAAATGGATCAAAGATTTAAATGTAAAATATAAAATGTTCTAAAGTATTAGAAAAAAGCATGAGTTGATTCCTTTAAACCACAGTTTCTCCACCTCAGTGCTACTGACATTTTGGGCTGGATAACTCCTTATTGTGGAATTCATTCATGTGCATTGTTGGATGTTTAGCAGCAGCCCTGGCTTCTACCCACTAGAACATGGAAGCCCTGACTCTACAATTATGACTATAAAAAAATGACTTTAGTATTCGAGAGGAGGAACAAAAGGGGCTTTCTGATTATGATAAAAAAAAAACATTCATACATAATATGTGAAGTGAAAGGACAAATGACAAGCTGAGGAAAAATATCTGCAAATGACTAATAATTCAATAGAAAAATAGGCAAGGGACCAGAACAGACAACTCTTAGAAAGAGAAATATAAATGGCCCTTAAACATATGAAATGATGCTGAATCACATTCAAAATAAGAGAAATTCAAATCAAAACTAAACTGAGAGTCACCCTGGAAACATGGCGGAGCGAGACCTCCTCAGATCTCTCGCCTTAAAACAACAATAAGCTGAATATCTAAAACTCTACAAAAAACACCCAAACTGCACATCAGCATGTCTGAGCATGGGATCTGTGCATAAGAGCTACCACAGGTCAGACCTCTGGGTGTCAGGCAGTGGACCGGGAGAAATAAAGAAGCTGCCTTTTGCAGCTCCTGGAGCTCCTTGCAGGAGGAGGGGGAAGGGGAGAAGCTGTGGCAACTTAATGATCAGCCTGCCTTGAAGTGCATGAACTTCTAGCAGCCGGCAGCAGGGCTCAGTCATCAGGGTAGAAAGCAGAAAAGCGGGATGAGACCATAGAGAAAGAACAGTTGATTTTTACCCACAACAGTTGCAAAACTGAGGCTGAGTCTCAGCCCCCAACTCACAACCCAGAGGGCTTCTACCCCCATACCCTCCGAGACCAATCACCGCAAAGCCCCAAGGGAATCTGAGTAAATGTTACCAAAACTGTTGCTAACACTGACAGGGACTGAAAGTGAGACTGCCAAATGTGATTAAATATCTACAAGAAAATAAAAAAGACATTTAGGCTTTATATAAAGCAGGGAATCCAAGAAGTTTAGATGCCACCTACTGGAAACCAAAAGAAAAACAACTTCTTTGCAGCAGGCTAAAGAGAGATCTTTATATAATAAATTTTCTTTCTGAAAAAACAACAATACACTTCCATTAATCCCCAGGCAGAGAAATAGTCCATTAAACTCCATGAACAACCAAGGTGACCAGGCATCTCAGAAAGAAAGAAAAATCTCCAGAAAATAAGCTTATAGACATAGAAATATGTGACTTAAATGACAGAGAATTCAGGTAGTACTTCTGAAAAAAATTCAACGAGATCCAAAATAAATCAACAATTTCAGGAATTGAAAAACAACTAGATGAACAGAGCAAGGAGATTGAAACCTTCAAAAGGGACCAAATAGAACTTCTAGAGATGAAGAACACACTGCAAGAGGTGAAAAGTGAAAATAGCAGGCTTGAAAAATAGAGTCAACAAATGGAAGAAAGGATCAGTGACATCGAAATATGTCACAAAATAGGCAGACATCTAGAAATAAATCAGAAAGAAGAAGAGGGAAACTGAAGAATAAAAAATAATGAAAGAGAAATACTAGAACTAGCTGAGGAAGCATAAGAATAATGGGCATTACCGGAGTGAGGAAAAGGAGCAAGGACTAGAAAGCATATTCAGACAAATAGTTGACAAGAATTTCCCCAATATAAGGAAAGAGCTGAAGCTTGGAATTCAAGAACTTAACGGAACACCCAATTATCTCATTCCAAAAAGGTCTTCACCAAGACACATTGTATTAAAGTTATCAAAAATCAATGACAAAGACAGAATCTCAGGGTAGCCAGGGAAAAGAAGATGGTAATATATAAAGGAAAACCCATTAGATTATCATTGGACTTCTTAGAGCAAACTTTACAAGCCAGAAAGGAATGGAATCAAATATTTTAAACTAGTTAGTGAAAGGAACTATCAGCCTAAAATAATGTATCCAGCTAAGCTCTCCTTTAGATATGAAGGAGAAATTAAGACCTTTCCAGACATACGAAAATTGAGGGAATTCTCCACTACGAGGTCTGCACTACAGGAAATACTGAAAGGTGTCAGCTCACCTAAGACAAAAATAACAAAATAAGCAAACAAAAATAAATAATTAGGAGTAAGGTGACTATCAGGCAACTAGAAGCAGAAGAGTGCAACCCTTACTAAGAACAGGGCATTATAAGCTTAAATAATAAGAGGAGGATTGCTATAACAAGATAGTAATGAACGTTCAGCATGCATAGGGACAAATTGAGATAACAATGACTGAAAAAAAGTAGGTTTCAAAGATCTAAATTCACAAAGGAGGAAGGAGATAAGGCACATGCAGAAGAAAATGGATGACTGTATATATGTAACTATATCTTTTTTATATTTGTAATGGTAACCACACATCAAAGATTCAGAACTGAAGTATATAACATAAAACAAGAATAACCAGAGGCAAAAACCACAAATGCCAACCAAAATAAAGAAAACAGAAACACAAGGACAAGGAAGCAATGGAAACACTGAGTTACCAGAAAGTAAAAGATAAAATGGCTATAAGAAGACCTCATATATCAATAATCACTCGAACTGTAAAGAACTGAACTCACCAATAAAAAGTCACAGAGTTGCAGAATGGATCAAGAGACAAAACATAACCATATGCTACCTCCAGGAGACACATCTAAGTTCCAAAGTCAAATATAGACTCAAAGTGAAAGGGTGGAAAATGTTATTTCAAGCAAATAAAAAAAGCGGGAATAGTGGTAGTAATATTGGATGAAATAGACTTCAAAATAAAAAAGATAAAGAAAGATACTGAGGGACCCTTCATAATGATAAAGGGAATCATGCACCAAGAGGACATAATACTATTATTATCTATGCTCCCAATCAGGCAGCCCCAAAATATGTAAAGCAATTACTAACAGAACTAAAGGAAGAAACAGACCAAAACACCATTGTAGTAGGGGACCTAAATACCCCACTGTTGGATATGGACAGATCATCTAAACAGAAAATCAATAAGGAAATAACATCCTTAAATGACACATTAGACCAACTGGACATAATTGACATCCTAAAACAACTGCATATACATTCTTCTCTAGTGCACATGGAATGTTCTCAAGAATTGACCACATACTGGGACACAGAAATAGCCTTGACAAATATAAGAAGGTTGAAATCATACCAACCATATTCTCTGGTCATAATGTTCAGTAACTGGAGATCAACTGTAAAAAGAAATCAAGAAGAACCACAAATACCTGGAGATTAAACAACATGCTACTGAAAATAACTGGGTCAGAGAAGAAATAAAAAGAGAGATCAAGAAACACATAGAGACGAATGATAGTGATAGTGCAACATATCAAAACTTTTGAGACACGGCAAAAGCGGTCATAAGAGGAAAGTTCATATCATTACAGGCCTACTCCAAAAATAAGAATGAGCCCAAATAAACAACCTACCGCTTCATCTTAAAAAAACTAGAAAAGGAAGAACAAATGAGACCCAAAGTCAGCAGAAGGAAAGAAATAATCAAAATTAGAGCAGAAATAAATGAAATTGAAAACAAACAAACAAACGAAAAAATAGAAGAAACAAATGCAACAAAGAGCTGGTTCTTTGAGAAGGTTAATAAAATTGACACACTCCTGACTAGACTCACGAAAGAAAAAAGAGAAAGGACACAAATAATCAAAATCAAAGATGAAAGAGGAGAAATTATGATAGACACCACAAAAATACAAAGGATCATGCAAGATTACTATGAAAAAGTCCATAACGCCAAATTTAATAACCTAGAAGAAATGAACCAGTACTTAGAAAAATACTATCTTCCTAGACTGAATCAAGAAGATCTGGAAAATCTAAATAGTCTGGTCAGCAGTATGGAAGTTGAAACAATTATCAAAAACCTACCAAAAAGTAAAAGTATAGGACCAGATGGCTTCACCAGTGAATTCTACCAAACATTCAAAGAAGAATTAATACCCATTCTCCTCAAACTCTTCCAAAAAGTTGAAGAGGAGGCACCACTTCCCAACTTATTTTATGAGGCCAATATTACTCTGATATCAAACCTGGTAAAGATAACACAAAAAAGAAAACTACAGACATATCTCTCTCATGAACACAGATGCAAAAATCCTAAATAAGATACTAGCAAACTGAATACAGCAATATATTAAAAAAATTATACGCCACGATCAAGTGGGCTTCATCCCAGAGGCACAGGGATGGTTCAATATATTCAAATCGATTAATGTGATACAACACATAAACAAATTTAAAAATAAGAATTATATGATTATATCAATAGATACAGAAAAAGCCTTCGACAAGATACAGCATCCATTTATGATCAAAACACTTAACAAAATCGGTATAGAAAGAAAGCACCTTAACATAATAAAGGCCATCTATGACAAAATTTCAGTCAACTTAATGGTGAAAAACTGAAAACCTTCCAAAAACAGGAACAAGGAAAGGCTGTCCACTGTCGCCACTGTTATTCAATAGAACATTGGAGGTTCTAGCAAGTGCAATCAGGCAAGAGAAAGATATAAAAGGCATCCAAATAGGAAATGAAGAAGTCAAACTGTTACTATTTGCAAATGACATAACTCTCTATATAGAAAACCGTAAAGACTCCACAAGAGCACTACTAAAAACAATAAGAAAATACAGGAAAGTCTGTAGATACAAAATCAATGTTCAAAAACCATAGCATTCCTATCCTCTTATAATGAAGCATCAGAAAAGAAGTGGAAAAAGATAATTCTCTTTGCAATGCAACAAAAAGAATAAAATACCTAGCAATACATTTAATGGAAAATGTGAAGGCCCTATAAAATGAAAACTACAAGACCCTATTAAAATAAATCGAAGAAGATACAAAGAAATGGAAAGACATTCCGTCTTCTTGGATTGGAAGAAGCAACATAGTTAAAATGACTAAATTACCTAAAGCATTATACAGATTTAATGCAATCCCCATCAAAATCCCATTGGCATTTTTTAAAGAAATAGAATTAAAAAATCATCAAATGTATATGGAAGCACAAAAGACTCCAAGTTGCCGAAGCCATCCTGTGAAAAAAGAATGAGGATGGAGGCATCACTCTGCTCAACTTCAAATTATACTACAAAGCAACAGTAATCAAAACAGCATAGTATTGGCAGAAAAACAGACACACGGACCAGTGGAATAGCATGAAGAGTCCAGAAGTAAACCCATATTTATACGGACAAATAATTTTTTACAAAAAATACGAAAACATACAGTGGAGAAAATCTCTTCAATAAATGGTCCTGGGAAAACTGTAAGGCCACCTGCAAAAGAATGAAACTAGACTGTTGTCTATCATTACACACCAAAATTAACTCAAAATGGATTAAGGACCTAAATATAAGACTGGAATCAATAAAATGCATAGAAGAAAACATAGGAATGAAACTCAAGGACCTTGGACTTAAAGAAGATTTTATGAATTTGACCTCAAAATCAAGGGAAGTAAAAGCAAAAGTAAATGAATGGGACTACATCAAACTAAAAAGCTTCTGCTCAGCAAAAAAGTTATTAACAAGGTAAAGAAACAACCATCTGAATGAGAAAATATATTTGCAAGCAATACCTCTGATAAGGGCCTAATATCCAAAATATGCAGAACTCATACAACTCAATAACAACAAAAAACAAATGATCCAGTCAAAAAATGGGCAGAGGACCTGAACAGACACTTCTCCTTAGAGGACATACAAATGGTGAACAATATATGAAAGAATGTTCAACATCACTAGCTATCAGGGGAAATGCAAATCAAAACCACAATGAGATACCATCTCACACCTGTTAGTATAGCTATAATCAACAGGACAAGTAATAACAAATGTTGGAGAGGATGCAGAGAAAAATGAACACTCATACAGTGCTGATGGGACTGCAAATTGGTACAACCACTATAGAAACAGTATGAAAGTTCCTCAGAAAACTAACAATTGGTCTACCGTATAATCCAGCAATCCCTCTACTGATTATTTACCTCAAAGTCTTGAAAACCCATATCCAAAAAGATATTTACACACTGATGTTCATAACAGCACTATTCACATTGGCCAAGACATGGAAGCAACCGAAGTGTCCTACCATAGATGATTGGCTAAAGAAGCTGTGGTACGTATATACAATGGAATATTACTCAGCCATGAGAAGAGATGAAATACTGCCATTTACAACAACCTGGATAGACCTTGAGATAATCATGCTAAGCAAAATAAGCCAGACTGAAAAAGTTGAATACACATGAAATGAAATCACTTATATGTGGGATATAAACTTAAAAGCAACAAATGAACAGGACAAACAGAGACTCAGGGACATGGACAATAGACTAGTGGTTAGCAGAGGGTGGGGAGTGAGGCAGAAGGGAGGACAGAGACTGATTAAAGGGGTCAAATATAGGGGGTTGGGGAAGGTGAAGTGGGTAAAGGAGATCAAATATATAGTAGCTGAAGGAAACTGTACTTTGGGTAGTAATCACACAATAGAATATATAAGTGTCTAATTATAATGTACACCTGAAAATTATATAGTTGTATTAACCAATGTTACCCCATAAACTTAAATATAAATAAATAAATAAAAGTATACATAGCCTAACTATAATTTAAATGTGGAGGCAATATTAAATTATTTTCAGGCATAATACTTCAAGTGGTCCACAGAATCTTAAGCATATTTGCAGAAAGAGGAATATAGGGGATATAAAAAATGCTGGTGAGCAAAATCTAATAAAAAAAAATTTAGCCGTTAAATATTTGCCGATGCATGATACAAATAAATTAATTTGCAACTAAATTATTAGTTGATATTAGAATATCAACTGTGATATTCGTTATCATAGTTATCATGGGTAATAATTTTTAATTTGACTTAATTATATGTATTAATAGGATGTTTATTAATAGGTATAATTTCTCTATTAAAGCATGGAGAATTTTAGATTAAGTAAAAAATAATATTTAAGTACAGTTTAGAGACTATACTAAAATTGGCAAAGTTTGAAAATTTAAAAAACCTGATGCAAAACCATCAAACAAAAGTAAAGCATCTATGGCAATACTTAAAAAAATAGATTTAAGGCCAAAAATATTTGATAAACAAAAGGATTATTTTATGTTAAAATATAAACAGCTCAGTGAGAAGATAGAATAACAAGGAAAGATTGTTAAAAATACAAAGAGAAAGTAAAAGTAACTTAGTGGAACACAGTTGGAAACAATAATACACTTCTCTAAGAATTTTAAAGATAACTGGAGAAAAATAGGCAAAAATAAGTAAAATTTCAATAACGATTGGCAAGCTTAATCTAACATATCTCTCTATCCTTGCCTCTATTTTTGTAACCCACATATAGAAAATACACATCCTTTCAAACCTTTATAAAAATATGCAAAAATAGATTAACCATTTTAGTCTATTCCAAATTCGGTATATTCCAATTTCAGTATATTCCAGAAAAACAGTGGTTCAGGCCACATTGTCGATTGCATTGCAATAAAATTAGAAATTAACTACAAAAGGATAGAGAAAAAAATAATTGAAAGTAATTACTTTTGAAGAAAGGAGCAGAGTTTGAGAGGTAAGTTGGAGGTAAAATAGGATTTTCATTTTTTTTTTGTAAAATTTATAGCTCTCAACTGAGACTTTTGTGATATTACCTTTGTAATTAAAAAAATAAAAATCTATAAAACAAAAAAAACTAAACTGAGAGAACTTTTTTACTTTCAATTTAGTAAAAATCCGCAAGTTTGACAATACATTCTCTTGTCATGTCTGGGAAGACAAGAGACACACTCTTATACATTGCTGGTGGGAGTACTAAATAATTCAACTCTTGTACAGTGCAATTTAGTATTATCTTCTAAAATCACAAATATGTTTATCTTTTGACCCAACCATTCTGTTTCTAAGAATTTTTTTTTCAGATATGCCTGTTGTTACCTTCTACTCTGATGACAGAATTGGGCTGGCATGTGGTTGCCCAACTAGATGTCGCATTTCCCATTCTCCTTTGCAACTAGTGGTAGCTATGTAACTAAGTCTTTGTATATGAATTTGTATATGTGGAATATGATTGGATGAGATGTTTGCTGCTTCTTGGTCTAGGTCCTCACATGTAGGCATGTGCTTTTCTGTAAGTTCTCTTTTCTTTCTTGTGACTTGAAATGTGGAAGTGTCTATGATCCTGTTTTAACCGTGCATTAAGATCTTGAGAAAAGTGGAAAGAATGAGATGGAGGCAATCTAGCCCCTTATTATGAACAGTTCGTGTCCTCTCAAAATCCACATGTTGAAATTCTAACCTCAGTATGATGGTATTAAGAGGTAGGACTTTGGGGGAATGATTAGATCATGATAGTAGGGCCCTCATGAATGATATTAGTTTCCTTATGAAAGCGACTCCAGAGACCTTTCTCACTCCTTCAGCATGTGAGGACACAGAGTGAAGACAGTTATCCATGAGCCAGGAAGCAGGCTGTCACTAAGCACTGATTCTACCTTGCCTTGATCTTGGTCTTCCCAGCCTCTAGACCTGTAAAAAATAAATGTTTGTTGTTTAAGCCATCTAGTCCATAGCAGTTCGTTATAGCAGCCACAACAGACTAAGATACTCAAATGATCAAGGAACAAACCACCATCAAACTGGAATCCCTTTATCCCATTCTTAGGACTGTTGCTTGAAGAAAATAATCTTAAGAATTATATATATGAATCTTTTTCTTAGGGTACCTTAGCTTTCATCCTAATGTACACTTGCCCATATATGAATTGACATGATTTATTTTAACATTGGTTGATATTGTAAAGGATTAAAAACAGATGTATTCCCATCAATAGGAGCTGGGTATATCCACAAGATGAAGTACCATGTAGATATTTAAAAAGTAAAGAAGCTTTCTCTATATTCAAATGAGTATCTCTCCAGACTATATTAAGTGAAAAACACAGTGCAAAGCATTGCTCTTCAATAAGAATTATACATCCCTGACGTCAAGCTTGACTATGTGACATGCCAGTGGAATAATGTGATACATGTCATGTCTGAGCTTTCTGAGGCATCATGAATTTCCACCAGCTCTCTTGCTCCTGCCCAGTACCAAAAGAAGACCACGTCCCAGATAGCAATCACTCCTTTGGCCTCAGTCCCAGAAAACAACAACAAAAAAAGACCTAGGAAGCCTACCTGCAGCCAAGAACAGAGCTGCAGTTGGAACAGAGAAGCATACATACCAAGTGAGTGAAAAAGAAAAGTGTGTTTTGAAAGTCCCCTGAGATTTAGGGCTTGTTTATATTTGCACAGAATAATCTAGTAAAATATAATAAACTATCTTTTGTATAAGAAAGAGGATTAATAAAAATATATATCACATTTGCATTTATTTTTTATAAAAAGCACTGGAAGGATATAAAAGAAACTAGTGACAATTTTTATATTATTTTATTGACACCAGCTAAAGCTGTGAAAACATTTTGCTGTATCTACTGCTGTATCTACTTCTACTTTATTCTGTGTGTATGTTTAAATAAAAATGGAATTATACAACACATACTGTTTCGTATCCCTTCTTTCCCACTTAGCTGTATATGATGGCAACTTCTCAAATACTTAGTCTCCATTATAATATGCAATTTCCAGGTTACTTTTGTTGTTTTATTACAATATATTATAGAAAGTTCTAGCAGAGGTCTGTGTACAAAAGCGATAGGGCCAGTTCTTTCAATGTCTGCAAGTTATCCTGTTTGAGTGAGCCTAGCTTTGCTAGGACATCAGTATGATGGACCACTAGAGCTCCACAGCTAGGTCAGCCCCAGAGGCCTATGTGTGGCTCCAGCAGGAGGGACATGGTCGTGTTTCATAGCTGGCCAATATCTTTCTTCAAAATTTTGATAAATCCATAGACAAGTGTATTCTGTCTAAAGATGGTTTCTTCATTTCTGTAAGATCAGAATTTTCATCTCAAGCCAAATTAGAAGTTGTCAAAAATAAAAATTATCAAAAAACTTTTAAGAAATTTTTTGTTTTCTCAGAGAAGAATATCTTAAGTGGGTATACTAAGAATAAGAGCAATTTGAAATTTGGATTGAAGTTTTTGTATCATCCACTAAGACACGAAGTCAGACAACCAGGGGGCAGGTTTCTGGTACTCAAGCCAGCACACTGGCACCACAACACAATGCTTCTGTCCCAACAGAATCATACTGGACTGTATGTCTAGATTTATTGCTATAACACAAGTCACTTTTAACTTGGCATATATCATTTTTGCACCAACAATAAAAAGAAGGATATTTTGATAGTACAGAAATGCATGTTTTAAATAGTTTCAAATAATATAAACTAAAATCCAAATGTAACATTCAATTGCTGGAATGCAACTCCAGTGTACACAGTGGAGGGAATTACTGTCAGGGTGGGTTTCTTATTCTTCTAACGATCCAGGGAATTGACTCAACTAGCTTGGAGGAGTGGGGTCCCTGAAGACTTTCCATTGCTTTAGAAGCCCCAAGGCAGAATTTTCAATGCCAGAAGGTGATTTCTAGGGCTATATTAACCTATAAGTATGGCCATGAGGACTAATGGGATTACTGTAAAATAAAAAAATAATATTATAAAAGATAAGGTGAAGATAAAACAGATTCACGCATCTCTGGCAGGTCTAAATAATTTAAAAGAACAAAGCACAGACTGTGAATCGCAAGGCCTATGTTATACTAGCTTAACATTTTGGATAGTAACAAAGAAAAAGAGGTTGAAAGCTATTCAGGAACAGATGAGGGAGTATTTCATTTTTGCTCTATACAGACAGAGAGTTATAATTAGGAAGGTAGCTGGTAAATCTAGAAATAGCCACTCAACTAAACAAAGAAGGGAAGAATATAAAAGGACTTTTCCAAAGAGCTCCATTATAAGACGGGATGCAGCAAATCAGCCTAACACACATGCTTTAAATTGGCTATGTCACTGTGGGCACATAGTGTAACTATGAACGCAACACCAGTGAGAATTCTATGATTGCACTATGTGAGGCCCAATTTCCAAATTTAACTTTTGTCCTTACATCTCAAGAGTAATCTAGGAGATACAAAACCTAAGTGGGAATAATATCATGGGGTTGGGTAATAGAAGTAAAAGCAAGGTTGCCACGACTGTTACCATCCGTTAACAGAGTTAGATGCCCTGTATGGCAGAAATGAGTTGGGAGGAGGTAAAGCAGGAGACGAGTAGCCTGAACTCAAGCTGAGATCTCTTCTTCGTGTGAGGATGATGGTGAGGAGGAGGAAGAATAAGAAGAAGAAGAAGAAGAGGAGGAACAGAAGCTAATGACAAGCTTGATAGTGATATACAGATAAGGCTTTCCCAGTCCTCATTTTCAAACCATTTTTTCAGAACTGCAGGAAGTCAAGATATCATTTTGGCACCTTCAGGATTGTGCTATTAGAAAGAGAGAAGCTGTCTCCCTGATCACCTGAACCATATGTCCCTTGTGTGTGTTGCATGTGCCTTCTTGTAACTGAGCCTTGATTGCTGCTGGTATATCAATACGAGGAATTGACACTCAGGCTAACTGGTTGTGAGGACTGGCTGTGACTACAGTGGAGGAGCTGTTGTTCTGGGCTGACCCTACAGAGCAGGAATTGCTTTAGCGGGGTTATGGTGCCTGCCCTGTCTGCCTTTAGGGTGTATCATTTGTCAAGATGTCAGATGATGCTCTGTTGTGGTTGAAAACCAGCCACTAGATGTGTTTATTCTGAGTTCTTGAAAGGGGTCCTTGTGCTGCTTGTGCCCTGCCCAGGGCCACTTGGTATGAGCTACAAAGTGATCTGAAGATGGCTGCCACTTGTGCTGAGCTTGGAGGTGCCTGGAAGAGGTGAAGCTGCAAACTGACACCCATTGCAACTAGTGCCAGACTTGGGGCTGCTTGGCACAAGCCATGCTGAGGCCAGATGCTGCTTATTTGGGGTTTGTGAACCTTTGAGAAATTTTAATGAAGTCTGCAGCATGAGCCAAGACAAGCCATTTGTATGGAAAAGCCACTGGAATTGACTTGCATGGACTCTCAAGTTGGGTGGAGCAGGGTCTCAGGGAATCAACCGGACAGTCCAATCCCTGTTAGCTAGGGTGATGGAGATTCAAATATGGCACCAACCTGAGGGAAAGTCTTAGCAAAGGAACAATGGCTTCTGCCAGTACTTCTATCTGAAGAAAGTGCTGTAAAATCAGAATTCAGCACTTGCCCTGAAGCCAGACAATTCACTTCTTCCCCTTATGTCCCTGGTGCCTTTCGTGCTGCTCTCCCAGTGCTGTTGCTCAAAGAAAGTAAGTTCATCAGCAAGTAACTACTCACACGTGCCCTTTAAGAGGAGCACCTGAGATCCCAGCAAACTCTGTCTTATTCAGTCGCAATCTCCGCTGGTTTTCACAACCAGAAGTTATGAAGACTTCTCTTCCCAGCACTGGAATCACAAGCTGGGGAGTCTGGTGTGGGGCTGGGGCCCCTTAATCCTCCGGGAGAATTCTGCAGACAATATAACCCTCTTTATTTTTAACTGCCACATGTGGGTACGGGGACTACCCTGCTCCACATCTCCACCTCTCCTACTGGTCTCATCATGACTTTTTCTGTATATCCTCAGTTATAGGACTTCAGTTCAGCTAGACTTCAGGCGATTCTCAATGATGGTTGTTTGGTAGTTTAGTTGTAATTTTGATGTGGTTGTGGAAAGAGGCACGCTCAGCTTTTATCTATCCTGCCATCTTGGCCCACAGGACACCTACTAAATAAAACCACTCTATTAAGACTGGGAGACATAGCAGACCAACCTAATACATAGAAACAAACACAGAAAGGCAGCCAAAATGAAGAGATAAAGAAACATATCCCAAATAAAAGAACAGAACAAAGCTCCAGAAAAACAACTAAAAAAAATGGAGACGAGCAATCTACTAGATGCAGAGTTCAAAACACTGGGTATAAGAAAGTTCAATGATCTCAGTAAGAATTCAACAAAAAAATAGAAAACATAAAAATGGAGATAGAAAACATAAAAACAACCAGTGAGAAATGAATACAATAATTAAAATGAAGAATACATTACAGGGAATCAACAGTAGATTAGATGAAGTAGGGGACTGAATCAGCAATTTGGAAGACAAGATGGCAGAAGAAACACAGTTGGGACAGCAGAAAAGAATCCAAAAAAATGAGGATACTTTAAGAGGCCTCTGGGACAACATCAGACGTACCAACATTTACATCACAGAGGTACCAGAAGAAGAGAGCAAGGAATTGAACACCTATTTAAAGAAATAATGATGAAAAACTTCCCTAACCTGGTGAAGGAAATAGACATACAAGCCCAGAAAGCACACAGAATTCCAAACAAGAAGAACCCAAAGAAGCCCACACCCAGCTATATCACAGTTAAAATGCTAAAGGTTAAAAACAGAGAGAAAATCTTAAAAACAAGAAGAGAAATGCAGTTAGTTACCTACAAGAGAACTCCCATAAGACTGTCATCAGATTTCTCAACAGAAATTTGCAGGCTGGAAGGAATTGGCAAGAAATATTCAAAGTGATGAATAGTAAGGGCCTACAACCAATATTACTCATTTTATCCAGCAAAGCTACCATTTAGAACTGAAAGGCAGAAAAAGATCAAGAAAAAATTAAAGCAGTTCATCACCATCAAACCAGTATTACAATAAATGTTAATGAGACTTCTATAAAAAGAAAAAAAGATAAAAAATATAAATAATAAAAAGACAATAACTACATATACTTTAAATTTAAAGAGGTTAAATTTTAAAAGATTAAAGCTTCTATCAGAAAATATAGGGTGGCTGAATAAACAAGAAAACAAGATGCTTATATATACTGCCTACAAGAGACTCACTTCAGATCAAAGGCCACATACAGAATGAAAGTAAATAAATGGAAAAAGATATTTCATAAAAAAAGAAAACAAATAAACAAAAAGCTGAGGTAGCAATACTTATACCAGACAAAGTAGACTTTAAAACAAAGGCTAACAAACAGCAAGAGGGACCCAGCAATTTCACTTTTGGATATTTATCTGAAGAAATCCAAAACACTAATTTAAAAATATATATGCACTCCTACATCCATTGCAACATTATTTACAACAGCCAAAATATGGAAGCAATCTAAGTGTCCATCAGTAGATAAATGGATAAAAAAGAGATGATACGTATCTACAGTGGAATATTACTCAGCCATAAAAAAAGAATGAAATCTTACCATTTGTGACAACATGGACGGACCTAAAGGATATTATGCTAAGTGTAATAAGTCAGACAGAGAAAGATAAATATTGTATGATTTTACTTATATGTGGAATGTAAAAAACAAAATACACAAACAAACAAAACAAAACAAACTCATAGATTCAGAGAACAAATCGATGGTTAGCTGCCAGATGGAAGAGGTGTTAAGAGAATGTGTAGGAAAGGTTAAGGGATTAAGAAGTACAAATTAGTAGTTACAAACTAGTCATGGGAATGTAAAGTATAGCATAAAGAATATAGTCAGTAATATTATAATAACTATATATGGTGTCATCTGGGTACTAGATTTATCGGGTCAATCATAAGTTATATAAATGTCTAATCACTATGTTTTACATGTGAAACTAATATAATATTGCATGTAAACTATAATTTAAAAAGAAAAAAATTTATTTGGGAAGCTGAGAAATGTTCTCCCAATTTGGACTAGTCACATTCATGATGACAGTCTTCGAATGCCCTGTGCCCAAATATCATCATGTCTGAATGATTGCTCTGAACCCCTTCATTAGCATTTTCAATTTTATATTGACATATTTTATAGCTGCTATCTTTAAATACCTAGGCAAGCTGACACTTGTAGTATGAAATTTTTATGTCATGGTATACTGTCCTTGACAACCTTCTAAAGCTCATTTATGGACACAACATTGTCCCTGCAAGTGTTCGATAGCTGTGAGCCCAGGACAGCCTCTGGCTAATAGTAGTATTAACTCCATGGTAAAGCAGCAGAGAAAATACTCCTTATTTTCCTCAAAGAAGACACATCTCCTAAAGCTGTTAGAAATTATTGGCCAGTTTGAGGGCCATCAGAATGAAAACTCTATTTGAGTAAAAGGATACTATTTCTCTGCCACATATTTTATCATCTCATTCAGTATTTTTTGCCAGGTAATCATGCTATTTCTCCTTAATTTATGTGTCCACATCACATTATTATTATTATTATTTATTATTATTTATTATTATAATTATTATTATTTACTAATTGAGCCATATCAGATGTATACATTGCCAGTTATACTTTGGGGTTAGAAATCTAATAATTTGACAATCATATAGAAAAAGCACTACCATCTCAATTGTTGTCAAACCATATTAATTCATTAATGTTCCAACATGTGACAGGAGCTATAAGTGTTAACACTATATAGTGAGACCTGAGCCAAACACCAAAGGAACTCATGGGTTCCTTGCCTCTTAAGAATTGTGTTAATAAACTACTCTTATTACAGAGACAGTGGGCATTGCTATTATTATATAGTTTCAATGTACTCTTTTAAAAATAAGGATTGTATGTCAGGATATTACAGATACCTCCGAAGTGTATACTATTTTCTCAGGCAATATTTAATCAATCGTAAATTAATTCCTTAAAAGTTTCAGATGGGAGGCTGTTCATCTAGTCATTTTGGCTTGGACTATCCCAGGGGTACAAACAAGGGTCACTTGATCTCTGTTATTTCCTTTGTATTCACCTGTTGAAAGCATTTGCTGCATCTTTTCCACCAATGACATTTCCCCTTTGCAATTCCCATTCCTTTCAAATGAACAGCTGCCAGGTTTTTTTATTTTATTTTGTTTTTTACCACATAGCACCTGCCATCCACAGATTTCAACCACTTTTTAAAAAATTTTAGTTTCACAGAACATACACATATAATATACATAATATAGATATAGTTTTATGGTGGTAAAATGTACATAACATAAAATTTTCCATTTTAACAGTTTTTAAGTGTACAGTTCAATGACATTAAATACATTCACATGCTGTGAGATCATTGCCACCATCCATTTCCAGAACTTTTTGATCAACATAAATAGAAACTCTATACCCATTAAACAATAATTCCTCATCCCCCGCTCTGTGAGCGCCTAGACACATCTACTCTACTTTCTGTTCAAACTACTTTTTGTGTACAGTAGTCCCCAATTATCTGCAGAGGATACATTCTAAGAACTCCAGTGAATGTGTGAAACCATTGATAGTACCAAACCTCTATATACTGTTTTTTTTCCTGTATTTACATACCTATGTTAAAGTTTAATTTATAAATTAGGCACAGTAAGAGATTAATAACAATAACTGATAACAAAATAGAACAATTATTATAATATACTGTAATAAAAATTATGTGAATATCATCTCTCTCAAACTTTGTCTATAACCAGCTTGATAACCAGATAGCTACTACTTGTCTAACAGGTGGAGAGCATATACAGAGTGGAGACACTGGACAAAGGATGATTCATGTCCCAGGAGGGATGAAGCAGGATGAGATATACACATATATAACATATATGTGTATATCTTTTTTGTCTTTGACAATGAAAGCTTTGCAGTAGCTTGGGCCTTCTAGCTAGTATCTGCCCTATCTCTGAAGCACCAAAATCCTATCCCAGGGGGACTATTGTATTCGTCTGATAGAAAAGGCAGTTGTTGCTCATTCATGGGTGAATTGGCAGCCAGATCAGGCACTGGGCATAGGAAAGAACATGACACAGGGCCACTTGTCCCCAAACCCTGTCGTCCTCCATATGCTCCTCTTTCCATACTCCTCTGCTCAGCAAGGCGAGGAGCTCCCTGGTGCTGCCCTCTGTCTTCCCTGGACCAGGACTAAAATGTTCCACTCATATCCACCTCTTCCTCCTCTGAGCCCATTTCCACTGCTCCTCAAATTTCCATTTCTGTAGACATAAGATAAGAATGAAATAATTCAGTCCACAGTGTGGAGAGCTTACTACCTGAGCAGATGATAGTCGATCTGAAAGCACATGAATTGTCCAAGGTGTCAGTGTTCTGAGAATAAATGTTGATGAGCGCAAAGCAAAGCGCTACATTCTCAGGACACAAACTAAGCACTGAAAAAGAGTTTAGAGCTATTCAAACCAAGAACAAATAAATTATTTCTGGGTCAATAACTTTGGAGTGCTATTTCTACTAGCAATACTAGTAGATACAGAGGTTGAGAATCTCTATTGGGAATGAAGTGAGAAAAGTTCACAGGTGTAGTTTGAAATGTATTCCTTGACGATGGTGATATTCATTTGCATCTTCTTGCCAGGGTGTCATGCTTCCTGTCACACTACATTGTAAAGAGAAAAATGCAGATTACAAAATCTCATTAATTAAAAAATGGAATAATAACTATGTGACAAGAATAATAATTTTCTTGTAATATTATAGGTTATATATTTTTATCTTTCATATACATATTATTTATATACATGAATTTCAGTCAACCCAATATAAACAAAATATATATATTTCAATATATATACTCTCCTTTTATGTGTGTATATGGGTGCCCACTCATAAAAGCAGAGGACAGGATTTTGGTGCTTCAGAAGTAGGACAGATGCTAGCTAGAAGGCCCAAGCTACTACAAGTTTTGTCAAAGAAAATAAAGCTTTAAAGCTAGGTTTTGGAGGACAGAAGGAGGAAAATAATTTTCTACATTCTTTCAGCAGATTAAGAACTAAGCCTAAAAACAAATCATTTTTTTTTCATAAATTTAAAGATAATTATTTTGCCTGGAAAAAGCCTCTGGCAGTACCCTAAGGAAGCAGCTATTAGAAGAAAGGAGAGCCCAAAGTTGGCCCTATCTTGTCCACAACATCACCTAAGGAAGAAGAGTGAGGGAGAGCTAGGGCACTGCTTTCCTTTTCCCCTGTGGTGGGTGCAAGGAACTTTAGAGCAGTGTTGGCCAATGGAAATATCATGAGAGCCACAAATGCCAGCTACATCTGTACTTTCAAATTTTCTAGTCCCTACATGAAAAAGTGAAAAGAAACAGGTAAAATTACTTATAATAATATATTTTATTTAATCCAATATAACCAAAATATTATTATTTCAATATATAATCAACACAAAATTACTAATGAGACATTTTACTTTTTTTTTTAGTTTTTGAAATCCAGTGTGTATTCTTCACACACAGTACATCTCAATCCAGACTAGCCATGTTTCAAGCATTCAATAGGTTTGTGTGGCCAGTGACTACCATGTTGGATAGTACAGCTTCAGACTATCACAAGAAACATACATATGGAAACTTCTGGAATGTGCCAATCCTTAGTTTGACTCCATGATCTAAATGGCACAGCATTGGGAGTGTGAAGGTAGCTAAAGGAGGAAGAGAATAAAATGAGTCTCAGGCAATGCTACAACCCCTCCTGCCATCTCTACTAAGGCTTGCCAGTGATTTATGGAGAATCTGGAAGTTTCCCTGCCTCAGTGACCAAATGTAAATATACTGAGGTTTGAAGAGGATTCATAAAGTCTGAGCCAGGAACAAGAGGGCATTTAGGGTTGTGGTTTCAAGGTGAAGACAAATAGGTAAGGTCATGCGCTGACAAGAGCAGTCCTACTTCAGCAGAAAAGATGACATAGGGTCCGGAGGACAGAAAGTTGAAGCCTATTTTCTCTTTTTTAGGCCAAATTCCTACAGAGCACTTTATTCATTCATTATTCAACAAAAATGGATTAAGAGTCTGTTCTGTAAAATCCACTGATCTTGGTATTGGAAATACAGGAGTGAAAAAAGAAGAATTACGATAGCCCTTCCCTTATAGAAATTACATTCTAGTTGAAGAATAAAAATATTGAAAAGAAAACCAATAAGCAAAATGTACAGAATGTTAAATAATGATAACGATGGGAAAAGATAAAAATAATGCAGGATGGGATGAGGGTACTAGAGAGACATGTAATTTTAAACAAGATGATCAGGGAAGGTACTGGGCAAAGGAACTAAGGAAATCTTAAAGACAGATGTTTTCTTTTCTTTTTTTTTTCCCTACTACCCATGCTGGAGGTAAAGTAGAGAAGAAGACTCAAAACAGGGATCAGAACACTTAGGAGAAATAAATTGCCTTATTGTTACATCTTTGTATAGTGTGATTAAATTGGCTTCTTAAAGTTATATATATTTGTGTGAAAAAGATTGATTGTGTGTATTACAAACTATTAACTGTGCTTATCTTTGGGGATTATGGTGAATTTATTGTCGTCGTACTTTTTTTTCACTTTCCAGATTTTCTACAACAACATAATCTACTTTGATCAAGGGGGGAGGAATGCCCTCAAAAACATTGTTTACAAAGAAAATAAGTAAAAATAAATCCAGCTTCCTTGCCATCTGATATTTGTATAATTGAGCTATCTAATCATAATGTGAAATTCTGAGTTCAGTTCATCTTTCTGTGTTCTCTCAGTAGTAGCCACTCTCGCTCTCCTTTCTTTAGATTATTATTCGGTTTCCTTTCCATTTTTTTTAATTCAAATTTATTGAACTTGATTTTTTCTATTGTGTTTTTCTGATAGTAAACATCTAGCATCTTATTGTGCTGACAGCATCTTTTGAGAAAAGCTGACAGATTTCAGTTGTAATGCACACTCACTGCCCCATACACCATACATCATCCATTGTGACACCTATCTCAGTCTGCCTCATCACTTCTTGGTGCACTTTCTCCTGGAACCTTGTCGTGTGGATAAAATTCCCAAAAGACATTTTGAAGAACAGCCATTTGGAATATTGAACATAGTCAGCATGCTGCTTCATATAGATTTATTTGCAAGTTTTATCATTGGCACCAAACAGAACCCACTGAGAGCCAAACCCTGGATTTTTTAACTCTTGGGGAGAGAAGTGGTATACAAACTGAAATAACAAAAAATGCCACTCTTTTGAAGTGATACCATTTGATGCTAATAGAATATCTCGATCTTCCTTAAATCTCTGAGAAGAAATATTCTAATTAATGTATGAGCCTGGACTGACATCCTATTAACCTGATGATCTTTACATTAACTTGTGTTAGTAGACAAAATTTTCAGAAGCTCATTTTATTAACCATTTTGAAAATAAAAAAGATATATGTAGCTACAAAAATGTAGCTAATATTTTAATAAGAACTTTAATATAGGTGTTGGTAATCCATACTTTCAAAAATCATTATGAATACCAAGTGTCCATCTTTTTTTCTCTCTTTAAGTCTTTTTTTTTTTTAATTGATATATAATTGACATATGACATTATATTAGTTTCAGGTGTACATAATGATTTGATAATTGTATATATTATGAAATAATCATTATAATAAGTCTAACTAATGTCCATCTCCACATATAGGTACAATTTTTTCTTATTTTGAGAACTTTTAAGATCTGCTCTCATAACAACTTTTCAATAGTCAATACAATATTAAGAACTATAGTCACCATGCAATATATTACATCCTTAGGAGTTACTTATTTTATAACTAGAAGTTTATACCTTTTTACTACCTTCACCTATTTCACCCATTCCTCACCACACTACATGTCTTTTTTTAAAAATGATTCTTTTAATGAGAACTCTGCTAAGAAATATACAACTAAGACTGACATATTTTGGACAACCAAGAAATGTTTCTTGTAAATATAATGTTAGTGACTTAGGGAAGGTTTAGAACTCTGAATTTTCCCATTAATCCTTTTTCCCTTTCAGAGCTTCATGCCAAATGAGCTTACACACAGAAAACAATAGCCAAATGGGAAACAAATTACCACTTTAATAAATAAGAAGATAATGCAAAGCTCTGACAATCTATGGCCTAGGATTCATTTAGGAGTTCTAATTGAAGCTCCCTAGGTAGTTTTTCTATTTCTAAGCTACATATTCCAGAAAACTTTCAAAAAAATTGAGTCCACTTACCAACTGTTAGAATGAGTAAAAATTCAGTGTAATTGTATAGATATGAATAACAGAATTAACAAACCAATTGATATATTGATAAAGTTGGTATGTATAAAACACTGAACTTAACAATAATAGAACTGAAATACTTTTCAAATATAAATGTATCATGTAACCAAAATTGAAAATATACTGTATAATTTTAAAATTTCAAAAGTTTTCAGATTGAAATTATTTAGTGTATCTTCTCTGACCACAGTGGAATTATACTGGAAATATATAACAAAAATATAATTAGAAAAATATCCAAATTATGGAAAATTAAGTTTTAACAAAATTAAATATTCATTCATGATTAAAAACAGAACTAAATTTTAAAAACTTTAAATCTGGGGATAGTAAAAAGCTTCCTTCAACTTATAAAGACTATCTATAAAAACCTCTATTATAAGGATAATAAATTATTATTGAAAGCTTTCCTTCTGAGTTTGAGAATGAGACAAATATTTCTACTGTCAATATTTTCCTGGCATTTTTAGTCAGGAATATATAATATCAGTGGATATATAAAATTTTCTATAAAAATTATTTCTCAAGAAAAAATTAAAATTATCAATATATAAATTATATTTCTACATGCCTATTTCTATTTTATTTCTGTTTCTATATTTCCATGAGCAATCAACAAATTATAACATTTTAAAATCATGCCATTTAAAATAGTAACAAAAACACAGAATTTCTAGCAGTAAACCTAAAAAATGTCCAGCTATCTACAAAGAAAAGCACAGAACATTATTAAGTAAAAATTTTTTTAAAAATCTAAATTAATAAAATTATATAAATTTGCATGTTAGTAGAGAGACTGAATTTTTCCCAGGCTGATATACATTTTCAATTTATTCCAAATAAAAATCAACAATTTTTTTGTGTGTCAAAGAGGTGGTTTTAACATTTATACGAAAATGGGGCTTCCATTCAAGATGGCAGAGTAGGAAAATGCAATGCTTGCCACTTCCCAGATCATATCAGAATCATAGCTAAACTACAGAACAACAGAAATTTAGAATGGCCTGAAGTCTAGCTGAACAGAAGTCTTCCAACTAAGAATATATAGAAGTAAGAGGGGCAGAGATGTGAAACAAGCAGACACCACTCCCATATGAGAGGGTTAAAACTCAGGAGGGATATCTTGGCTGCAGAGGTCTCCCCTGAAGAGTGAGGGGTCCCAGGCCGACACCAGGATCTCCAGCCAAGGGTTTCAGTCCTGGGGAAAAAAGTCCCCACAACTTTTGGCTGTGAAAACAAGCAAAAATTGTGGCTCAGTGAGACAGGGAGTGGCTAGAGCCTCAGGTCTTCCTCTTAAAGGGGTCCATACTCGGGCTTACTCACTGACAGACTTACTCATTCTGAGCTCCAGCACTGGGACAACAGCTCGAAAGGCACCCGGATCTAAATTGTTTGGCTTCAGGGCGAGGGCTAGTGAGGCAGCTTTTCACAGACAGAAATGCTGGCAGAAGCCATTGCTCCTCCCCCTACCCAGCCTGCACAGGAAGAAGTCAAATCTAAGTCTCCACCAACCTAGCTAACACTATTCATCCTACCATGGTTATTCCATTAGACCCCACACCAAACTTGTGGGGCCACCCAAGCTGCTTCCGTGGCTTTTCCATACAAATGGCCTGTCTTGGCTCATGCTTCATAATTCACTAAAATCTCTCAAAGGTTCACAAACCTCAAACAAGCAGTGTCTGGCCTCAGCATGCCTGGTACCTCTTGCCAACCAGCCCCAAGCCGGGCACTAGTGGAAGCTAGCCTCAGTGTGCAGTTTAGCCTCTCCCACGCACCTACCTCCAAGTGCATCACAAGTGGTGCCAGCTGCAGATCTAAGTGGCCTGGGCAGGGCACAAACAGTGGCTGACCTTGGACTGCACAAGAGCCCCTCCCAACAGTCCAAGACACCTGGTAACCAACTTCAGATTATACTCAAGCACCACCCAGCCATCTCCAAAAACAATACATCCAAAGAGCAGACTTAGCAGGCACCAGAGCCCTGCTGAAGTAAATCTTGTTCCATAGGGTCAACCTCAGCACAACACCTCCTCCACTATAGTCACAGCTGTTCCTCACAACCAATCAGCCAGAGGGTGAATCCCACCCACTGATGTGCCATAAGCAATCTAGGCTCAACTACAAAAGGAAGACACACACAACCCATCCAAGGGAAACACTTGTAATACCAGGCTCAGGTGACCAGAGAGACTGTGTCACTGAGTCCCACAAAACATTTGCTATATAAACTCACTCTACTAAGAACAGAAAACATAGCAATTCTGCTTAATACATAGAAACAAACACAGAGAAGCAATCAAAATGAGGAGACAAAGAAACGTGTCCCAAATGAAAGAGAAGAACAAAGCTCCAGAAAAAAGAACTAAATAAAATGGAGACAAGCAATCTACTAGATGCAGAGTTCAAAACACTGGTTATAAGGATGTTCAATGATCTCAGTAAGAACATCAACAAAGGGATAGAAAACATAAAAATAGAGATAGAAACATAAAAACAGCCAGTCAGAAATGAAGAATACAATAACTAAAATGAAGAATACATTAGACAGAATTAAGCAGATTAGATGAATCAGAGGATCAAGTCAGTGATTTAGAAGATAAGGTAGCAGAAAACACCCAATCAGAACAGCAAAAAGAGAAAAGAATTTAAAAAATGCGCATTGTTTAAATAGCCTCTGGGAAAACATCAAACGTATCAACATTTGCATTATAGAGGTATAGAAGAGAGCAAGGAATTGAACACCTATTTAAAGAAATAATGATGAAAAACTTCCCTAACCTGGCGAAGGAAATAGACATACAAGCCCAGAAAGCACACAGAATTCCAAACAAGAAGAATCCAAAGAAGCCCACACCCAGCTATATCACAGTTAAAATGCTAAAGGTTAAAAACAGAGAGAAAATCTTAAAAACAAGAAGAGAAATGCAGTTAGTTACCTACAAGAGAACTCCCATAAGACTGTCATCAGATTTCTCAACAGAAATTTGCAGGCTGGAAGGAATTGGCATGAAATATTCCAAGTGATGAATAGTAAGAACCTACAATCTAGATTACTCACTCTACCCAGCAAAGCTACCATTTAGAACTGAAGGATGTATAAAGATCTTCTCAGACAAGAAAAAGCTAAAGGAGTTCATCATCATCAAGCCAGTATTACAATAAATGTTAAAGGGACTTTTATAAGAAGAAGGGGAAAAAAGATTAAAAATGTAAATAACAAAAGACAATAACTATAAATCTAAATTAATTTAACAATTACTTGAAATGTGAATGAGTTAAATGCTCCAATTAAAAGACTTGGAGCAGCTGAATGTACAAGAAAACAAGGCCTCTATATGTTCTGCCTATAAGAGACTCACTTCAGATTGAAAGACACACATAGACTGAAAGCAAAGGAATGAAAAAAAGATATTTCATGAAAAAGGAAATAATAATAAAAACAACAACAACAAAAGCCTAGGTAGCAATGCTTATACCAGAAAAATAGACTTTAAAACAAAGGCAATAACAAACAACAAGAAGGACCCAGCAATTTCACTTCTGGGTATTTCTCCAAAAGAACCGAAAACACTAACTCTAAAAGTCATATGCTTTCATATATTCATTGCAGCATTATTTACAATAGCCAAGATATGGAAGCAACCTAAGCGTTCATCAGTGGATGAATGGATAATGAAAAGTGGTATATATATACAATGGAATATTACTCAGCCATAAAAAAAGAATGAAATCTTGCCATTTGCAACAACCTGAATGAACATAAAGGCTATTATGCTAAGTGTAATAAGTCAGACAGAGAAAGACAAATACCATATGATTTCACTTATATGTGGAATCTGAAGAACTAAATAAACAAACAAAACAGAAACAAAGTCATAGATACAGAGAACATTTTGATGGTTGCCAGATCAGAGGGGCCTTGGGAAGATGGGTGATAAGGGGAAGGAATTAAGAGTTGCAAAATAGTCATGGAGATGTAAAATGCAGAAGTATGGCATAGGAAATATAGTCAATAATATTGTAATAACTACGTGTGGTGTCAACTGGTTACAAGATTTATCAGGGTGATCACTTTGTCAGTTATATAAATGTCTAATCATTATGTTGTACACATAAAACTAATAATGTATGTCAACTGTAACTGAAAAAATAAAATATTATTTAAAAATTTTTAATCAAAAATAAAATAAAATTTATATGAAAATAGAGGTAAGGCTTAATATAACTACCACAATTATGAACAGCCAAAAAAAATAATAGAGACCTCATTATATCAAATTTCAAGACTTATTAAATTACAATAATAAGAGCCGTATGAAACAGGTACAAGAGTAGAAAAATTGACCATGGAACAATTTATGGACTCTCAAAAAAGATCTGTCCACAAATATAGTCACTGATTCATATGCTGCAGTGCAGTGAGAGAAAAAATGATCTTTTTGATTAATTATATTGAGTCATTTGGATATCTATATGGAGAAAAAAATGAAACTTGATTTCTCCCTAATTCACATCATAGCCAAGAATAAATTATAGATGAATTTTCTAGCTCTAAATTTAATAAGTAAAACAATGAAATTTCTCAAAGACAATGTAAGAGCATATCATTCTGGACATGGATAGGCAGAGATTTCTTAAACTATACACCAAAAAAACACAAACCATAAAGCAAAAAATTGATAAGCTAGATAATATTAAAATTAACAATTTCTACTTATCAAAAGAAACACTTGGATGAAAAAATATAATCCACAAAATGGAAGAAGTTACAAGTAATATCAATATTTAACAAAAGACTATCTATAGAACAAGTAGAACTCTCTTATCTTGCTTCTGGGAGAGTAAATTGGTACAACCACTTTAGAAAATTGTTTAACAGCTACTACTTTAACTTGAACATTCGATTTCACTCCAGAGACCCAACAGAAATGTAGACTTTTGTGTAAACATGTGTAAAATCATTCTCAGGGTAATGTTGTCAGTAACAGTAAAAAATTGGAGACATTGTAATTGGACATTAATATTAGAATGGATAAATAAATTGTGGTATATTTATATAAGGAAAAATGTACAGCAATAAAAATGAATAATTATAGCTAGTTTAAAAATAATGCTACCTTTAATAATCATTGGTTTTCTAGATTTTATTAAATATAATGTATATGTCAGCAACAAAATTATCTTGGTAGTTTTTTGTGAGTTTAATAACTTAGCATTCATATATTTTTAGTGGTATCTAATGTATTTAAGAGTTTATTTCCTTTTATAAATGGCTATATATTGCACGTGTCTTACAGCCACTGGGATCATTGGAGTCAGGGAGTTGCTGCTGAATGAACAGTCACAAAACTTTAATGCATAGTTAGCTTGTTCCATCTCAATAAGAGTTAATTTTAATTTTAAATAATTGTATTTTATATATGTTCTGTTTTTTCTGTAATGTACATTTCATACTTTGAGATTTAAAGAATTTAAAATATATAAATATCATATTCTTTTTATTTTATAAGAAGTCGGTTTCTCTTTTTTACGTGGTAACTGGATCAACATGTGTCTCACCATAAAATAAAGAAGAAAAAATCCATAATCTCTCAAAAACCAGTCAAATAAGTCTATGATGAGATAAAGTTAAGCAGGATGATTCTCTTGCCCAACCGTCTTAAATTTTCAAGGCGTAGAAGTCACAAGCAAATTTTCTCTGAGTCTCTTGCCTTTCTCTGTTCTTCTGAAGAAAGAAGCCTAAAGATTCACATGTGACTTAGAACAAGTAGGAAGCCCAAGCATCCTGCATGACACCACCACCTGGTTGGGGAAGTTATTGGGTGAGGAACTAGTGAATTTTCCTCATTTATCAAAAGTTTTCCTCCTATGACTTCCTTTGGTTTTAGCCTTAGAGGTCTCAATGTTTTTCTATTAACAAAGCCAGCCCTAGCCCCAGTTCATTTTTATCCTATTTATACTCTCATCCTGTCCTAAAATGTTCTTGCTTCTTTGCTATTTTTCTCTTTGTGAAAATTCATTCTTCTTCTTAGGTCTAGTTTAAAGTCACATTTCTGCTCTGTCATCTTTAGCTTCTTGGTCTCCCAGATGCAAGATGCTTGAAGGGATTATAACCCCAGGTCAGTGTCCAGAGGTGGTAAAGGCAGTAAAGGCACTTTTTCTTTTTTGTGTTCCTTTAAGATGGAGAAAATCCTTTCCCAGAAACAATAGTTTCACAGCCACTTCAACCCACCCTCACGCTAACTACCTGTTGTACCTTATTGTCCCATATTGCTTTGTTAGCCTCTGCCTCAATGAACCAAGGAAATAAGGCAGGCTCAAGGGGCTAGGGATTCTTCACGCCTCCAAGAAGAGCACGGATACCCAAACATACAAGTGCCCTCTTAAAAAGGAGGGAGAGCATGACTATGCACAGTTAACCTTGCCTACTACACTTCTTAACTAATTTGTAAGTGTGTCACTGTCTTAGAACACATCTCTCTTTGTACTATTTTGGGACTCTTACCCCCTCCTCAATCTGTTACCACCCTCTAGTAGCTAGAGCCTTGTTACACTCACCGCACATCAGCATTTATACCTAGTTGCTGAATAAAATGACAGGTGACTGTCTTTCATCACAATTCTCAGCTTTGGTAACTGAGTTTTTCAAGAGTTAATTCATTTACACAAGCCCATAAAGGGCTAGCAACAGACTTAATAGCAAGAATACACTGCTTCTGACCCCTTTTCTTCTGACCTATGCTTTGATTATTAACCTGAGCTCCTGAAAAGGACACATGACTGCTCTTATTACACAAATTCTTGACAGTGAACAGGCTTATAGTTTCATTTATGTAGCCAAAGCACACCATGAAAAATTTTTTTAATTTTTGTATAATGCTAAGCTCAACTCTAAATTAATTGTTCTAGTTACAGTACTCCTAATTTTTATCCAGCTGATTAACCAGAGAATAATCCAAATATGTTTCAAATCATAAATCTTTCATGATTTGGAAGATTTTATACAAATGTACATTTGATAGTGCAAATGTAAAGCAAATATCAAAAATGGTTAAACATTATTATAAGAGGGATTATCATAGATTTTACCACCAGTCATAAACTGCTACAAACAGAAATATTTTGATGTTCATCTTTTTTAAAAAATAATTCTTTGGGAAATGTCCAAGAAGGACTATGGAAGTCAGTCGAGAATGTGTGTACAAACCATTTATATTCTTTACTGGGTAAACACTAATTTATTTATTGAAATAATGTACTATTAAATATTTATTAAATAAATTAACATTTTACTGGGCTTCCCTCCAAAATCATTAATATGGTTGATGGCTATTGATATAGTCAGGGCTATGATAGTTTCCCATGTCTTTCTTCCAAATGTTTCCGAAGTATTTATTCACCAAGTACCACCACAGAATTAAGATTATTTTTTGGAAAGCTTAGGAAGTAAAAGTTTGGGGAAATCATTGAACTTTCATTAAACTACAGGGCTCACATTTTCCAGTTCTTTTATTTTACAGATGAGTCTGACAAGAGATTTAATGACTTGCCCAAGATCTTGGACCTAGCACTATCTTTTACATAAGTAGAAAAAAGAGTTGGTTTTAAATATGAAGGACCAAATTATACTCATTAGAATTTAACTTCTTTGGAAGAATTTCTTGCTCTACGGGCAAGTTTCATAAATCTGGGGGGTGAGAGACCCAAATCCTTACATTTTGTTTAAATATTCATGGTCCTTTATAAAATTTCAAGTTAAGGAAAAAGAATAAAGAGGAATCCCCACACAGAATCAATATAAAAACTGAAGAGAGAGAGATTTATTTGTAAAGCTTATGGCCTGCACAGGTATTGTTCATTCACCCTACAATTCTCAGAACCACTTACAGTGCAAGCTAAATGCAAACAATAAATAAGCGAGAAGACATAAATAGAAACAGCAGAAGTGAAAAAGTACACACTGCCAAGAAAGCATTAAACCAGTCCTCCCCACTGGAAAATGAGCAGAACACATTCAACAGTTGAGAATATGCTGCTGCACGACGCTCTCCCAGGTAACATGTAAACGAGAGGCAGCATCCAGGGATGACCTCCTCTGAAAATTTTAACCAATCTCTCTGTCTCAAATTTAAAGTATAAAGCATATATTTTCTCTCTTATTTTTCAACTTTGGTTAATAACACAATTTAATTCTTTCTCTAGTAATCTCACAAAATATGTAAACGGGAACATTTTTCTTCATAATTTAGTACTATTTTCATATTTATCATATTTATGCTGAAAAAATTATGTCTTTCTCTATTCCACTGGCTAATGTACCCCCAAATTTTGTATTTCATTATAAGAACTCTTTGTAAGACACGTCTTTATTCTGTGGAACTCAATAAACAAATTGAATGATTGCGAATAGAGATATTCCAGGTAGAAAATTTTTACAAAATTTCCAAAGAATTTGAGGTGCTGATTTCTAAACATAACCACTTACACCAAAAGCATAATTAACAAATAAAATTGCCAACTTGACATTATTACCTGTTGTAAATTAAAGCACTAATCAATTTGAGAGACGAATGATACACTTTTCTTTTTTTAATATTTGTTAGTATATTTTTTTCAAGGTAAATATAACAACCAGAAGCTATTCTACCCATTTTATCTTCTGTATTAAGTGTTGAATTATAACGAAGAACATTATTTGTCATAATTAGATTTCATATTAGTAGATATGCAATAGACATTTTGAAATTTATTCAAACAACAAATGGGAATTTTTTTCTTTTTTTTTTTTTAATTTTACCATCTCACACCTGTTAGAATAGCTGTTATCAACAGGACAAGTAACAACAAGTGTTGGAGAGGATGTGGAGAAAAAGGAACCCTCATTCACTGCTGGTAGGACTGCAAATTGGTACAACCACTATGGAAAACAGTGTGGAGGTTCTTCAAAAAACTAAGAATTGATCTACCATATGATTCAGGAATCTCTCTACTGAGTATTTATCCCAAAGACTTGAAAACATATATGAAAATATATTTTCACACTGATGTTCATAGCAAGATTATTCATGGTGGCCAGGACATAGAAGCAACCAAAGTGTCCTACAACACATGATTGGATGAAGAGACTGTAGTACATATATACAATGGCATATTACTCAGCCATAAGAAGAGATGAAATACTACCATCTGCGACCACATGGATGTATCTTGAGATTATTATGTTAAGCGAAATAAGTCAGACAGAAAAAGTTGAGAACCATATGATTCCATTCATATGTGGAATATAAAAGTGAAAGTGACAAAGAAACACAGCAAACAGAGACTCATGGCTATGGCCAGTGGATTAGTGGTTACCAGAGGGAAAAGGGGGAGGGGAGAGGTAAATTGAAGTAAAAAGGATCAACTATTTGGTGACAGAAGGAAATTTAACTTTGGGTGGTGACATACAATGCTATATACGTATGATGTATTACTGAATTGTACACTTGAAATCTATTTGATTTTATTAACCGTCACTCAATAATTTTACTTAAAATATATACATACATATATATGTACTATTGTTTTATTTTTTATTTTTATTACGATGACATTGTTTAATGAAATCTAGTAAGTTTCAGGTCTACAATTCAACAGTAAGGCATATATATATATATATATATATATATATATATATATATATATATATATATAATTTCATTGTGTGTTCACTGCCCATAGTTAGATTTCTTTACCCCATCTACCTTCTCCCTCCCCCTTCTCCCCTACTCTTTGGTAACCACTAGTCTATTGTCCATGTCCATGAGTCTCTGTTTGTTTATCATATTTGTTAGTTGCTTTTGGATTTATATCCTACATAAATTGATATCATGTGGTTTTCAACTTTTTCTGTCTGGCTTATTTCGCTTAGCATAATTATCTCAAGATACATCCGTGTTGTCGCAAATGGCAGTATTTCATCTCTTCTTATGGCTGAGTTATATGCCATTGTATATATATACCACAGCTTCTTTAGCCAATCATCTATCGTAAGACACTTCAGTTGCTTCCATGTACTGGCTACTGCAAATAATACTGCTATGAACATCAGTGTGAAAATATCTTCACGGATATATGTTTTCAAGTCTTTGGGATAAATACCCAGTGAAGGATTGCTGGTTCTAGTGGAAGATCAAATTTTAGATTTTTGAGGAACAATCACACTGTTTTCCATAGTGACTGTACCAATTTGCGGATCCACCAGCAGTATATGAAGGTTATGCTATAAAGTAGATTTTAAGTATTAAAAAAAATACCTTTTTTCCCAATTTTCTCTTCTCATCTTGGTCTTGCACATATATGATTTTTACACAGCTTATGTCAGAAACACATATACTTTTTTCTGTTGCCTGCTTTTTCTTACTGGCATATTTCATAAATTTTGCTCCATATATTCATAACTACCAAATAAATAAATTCTAGCAAAAAATTGAGATGTCTTATCCAGATTACCTTTATCCCCTTTTAATTATTGTATTAATGAATGCAAAATATTCTAACTCATTTTTATACCATAATTTAATTAGTCTTTTTGTGATTAGTGAATATTTGCATTGATTTCCATTCTCTACCTTAAGTAACCCTTCAGTAAACATATATTCATAATAGTCATTTTCATCTTTGGATTCTTCCCTTAGGATAAATTTCCAAGGATAGGATATTACTGGACCAAGGAACATATAGTCTCCAAAACTATAGTGCCAAAATGCTTCTATTTTAAATTGTCAACAGCAATTTGTGAGTTTCATAGTTTTCCTACATCTCCATCAACATTGGATATTGTCATTTTTAATTTTTTCTAACATATTTAAAATAATGTCTATTTGGTCCTTTATGTTTTGTGTTATTTTATTTATTTAATAATTGAGAGTAATTTTTTTTTGTCTTGGATACATTGTAGCACAGGATATTTTACTGTAGGTTTGTTTAATACTTACTATACACCAAGTGCTGTGCTGGAGGATAAGAGGTACAATGATAAAGAAATCATATTTTGGACCTTGAGGAGCTTACAGAATAGGATATGTTTCAGTGTTTTTTATTAATTTTTAATGGAAGAATATTTCTCTTCTTGACAATCAATTGACATTTGCATATTACCTACTTTTTTGGGAAGAGTATCTTTTTAAACAGTTTATCTACATATTTTAAGAAATTTTTAAAATAGAGAAATATTTAGAGACTTGTACAATAAAGACTTATGTAATTATCACCAATAAATGTCAAATAATAATTTTATTTATATAATTGTATTAATCCTTCCTATTTTAATAAGAGAAATAAATTTAAAGTCCCTTCTTTTGTCTTTTTCCTTACCATTTCCAATTCTCCCTTTTTCTAAATAATCATTATCATGAATTTGGTTTGTATCATCCCAGCTCACTGAATAATTAAAATTTCAAAATTTTTGATTAATATATAGTATAGTTTGTGGTTTCTTATTTATAGAAATAATATAAAGTATATATATGTGTATATATATATATATATATATATATATATATATATAGCAACTTGCCTTTTTGCTGTTTTAAAGACAAATCCACATTGCAATATAGCCAGTTCATTTCTCCTAACTACTGTATAATAGTCCATGATATAAATATATCATATTTATTTATCATTACTCTATTATGAACATATATTGTTTTCTTGTTTTCTTCAAGAAAAACTTGTGCTATAATAAATATCTTTACGTATAACATCTTGTGCTTATGTGTGACTTTTCTTTAATATATGCCTTCAAGTGGAATTACTAGATTGCAAACTATAAGCTTTTAATTTTGTTGGTTACTGCAAAGTAATTGCATCAATTTACATTCCCACTGGCATTATATAATGATTTCTGTTTTTTGAAATTGTCAGACTTTTAAATTATCACCATTTGGACGTATTACAAATGGTATTGTTATTTATATACTTATGTCCTTAATTATTAAAAGTAGGGGTTGATGTATTTTCAAATGTTTACTCTTGAGTTCTCTAGTCTGAATATTGTCTAGTCATATAACTGGATCAGCTTTTATATTGCTTTCTTTACATAATGTTGTTTATGGTGACGACATAATGTTTACTGACTTTACCACTATACGGAGCAATTGTTCTTAGTGTATTACTTGTATTAACCTAAATGAATCCTCAGAGCAGCCCTATGAGACAGGTTCTATAACAATACTACTTTTATAAATGAGGAAACTAAGGCCCCAAAAGGTTAAATAACCAATCTCAAATTAAAGAGCCAATAAGTGAGGGAACCAGAATTGGATCCTAAATGGTCTGAATCCAGACTATTAAACCTATTGTTAATATTACCAGTCACAGTACTTGAGATAATTAGTCTCATAAAATAGGAAGAAAAAACTAACTGCCAACTAACTAACTAACTAACTCTTATAATTTGCATACATTGGTTAATCACTTGGTGTATTTTCTTGTTTTATGAAACAAAAACATTAGCAGGTAAGATAGTTTAAATAATAATTGCAAATATAAAATGTATTTTTATGCTTATGAATGCAATGTCTTCTTTTATAAAAATCAAAATACATACAAAAATATTTTAAAAATAAAATGCACCATTAGGATTTCTGGTCAAGACTGCAGAGTAGGCCAATGCTGTACTTGCCTTTCCACAACCACACCATAATTACAACTAAACTACAGAACAACCATTGAGAATCACCAGAGGTCTAGCTGAACAGAAGTTCTACAATTAAGGACTTAGAGAAGAAGCTACCTCAAGACTGATAGTAGGGGCAGAGATGTGAAACGGGCTGTTCCCATACCTATGTGCAGTGATTAAAAGCTGGGAGGGACATCTCAGCTGCAGAAGTTCCCCCAGAGAAGAGAAGATTCCCAACTCCACACCAGGTTCCCCAGCCCAGGGTTCCAGTGCCAGGAAGAAAAGTCTACACAACTTCTGGCTATGAAAACCAGCAGAGAGTATGGCTGAGTGAGATGGAGGGCATTGGAGTCTCAGATATTACTCTTAAAGGGTGTGCATGTGGACTTATTTGTTGACGGACTCACTCACTCTGAGCTCCAGTACTGGGGTAGCAGCTTGAAAGGCTCCAGGGACATACAGGGACAAATTGAATTATCAGGCTTGAGGGACAGCTTTCTCCCAAACAGAAGTGCTGGCAGAAACCATTGTTCCTTTGTTGAGCACTTTACTCACAGTGCGGAGACACAGGCAGGCACCATATCTGAGTCTTCATGAACCTGGCTAACATTGTTCATTCTGCCCTGGTAATTCCCTGAGATCCTGCCCCACCCAACTTGTGGTCTACCCAAGGTGGCTGCCATGGCTTTTCCATACAAAAGGCCTGTCTTGGTTCATGCTGAGGACTTTCCAAAAATCTCTTAAAGGTTCACAAAACCCAAACAAGCTGCTTCTGGCCTTGGCGTGCCCTGTACCTCTTGCACTAGCAATAGCCAACCTTGGTTCATAGCTTGGCTTCTCAAAGCACCTCCAAACCCAGTGGAGGAAGCCACCATCTTTAGATTGCTTGATGGCTCGTGACCGGGCAGAGCACAGGCTGCAGCTGAACTTGGCCTGTGTTGGGAACCCTCCCAAGAGGCCCCAGGGCTGGCATATCCTGTGACTGTCTTTGGACAGAGCAAGAGTACTCCCAGGGTTGCATCTAAGGATGACACACTCAGAGGGCAGACTGGGCAGGCACCGGAGCCCTGCTAAAGCAAATCCTGCTCTGTAGGGTCAGCCTCTGCACAGCAGTCCAGTGGTAAATTGCTCCCATTGACATGTGAATAGGAACCAAGACTCAACTACAATAGGAGGGCACACACAACCCATCCAAGAGACACACCTGGAGAACCCAGCTCAGGTGACCAGAAACAATGTGCCATTGGATTTCTTAGGACATCTATTACATAAGGCCACTCTACAAAACTGTGAGACATAGGAGCCCTACCTAATACATAGAAACAAACACAGAAAGGCAGCCAAAATAGGGAGACAAAAAATATATCCCAAATGAAAAACCAGAACAAAGCTCCAGAAAAAGAACTAAACAAAATGGAGACAAGCAATCTACCAGATGCAGAGTTCAAAACACTGGCTATAAAGATGCTTAATGTACTTAGGGGAAAAGTAGACGAACTCAGTGAAAACTTTAACAAACAGATAGAAAACATAAAAAAGAACCAGTTTGAAATGAAGACTATAATAACTGAAGTGAAGAATACCTTAGGAGGAATTGACAGTAGATTAGATGAAGCAGAGGATCAAATCAGCAATTTGGAAGATAAGGTAGCAGATAATACCCAATTAGAACAACAACAAGAAAAAAAGAATCCCAAAAATGGGATGGTTGAGGGGATCTCTGGGACAACATCAAGCATACCAAAATTCACGTCATAAGGGTACCAGAAAGAGAAGAGAGAAAGCAAGGAACTGAAAACCTATTTGAAGAAATAATGATGAAAAAAATTCCCTAATCTGGTGAAGAAAATAGACATACAAGCCCAGGAAGCACAGAGAGTCCCAAACAAGATGAATCCAAAAAGGCCCACACCAAGACATATTATAGCTAAAATGCCAGAAGTTAAAGATATAGAGAAAATGTTAAAAATACCAAGAGAAAAGCAATTAGTTACCTACAAGAGCACTCCCAAAAAATTGTCAGCAGATTTCTCAACAGAAACTACAGGCCAGAAAGGACCAGCATGATATATTCAAAGTGACGAAAAGCAAGGTTACTCTACACAGCAAAGATTACTCTACACAGCAAAGCTATCATTTAGAATAGAAGGACAAATAAAGAGCTTCTCAGATAAGAAAAAGCTAAAGTTCATCACCATCAAACCAGTATTATAAGAAATGTTAGAGGGACTTCTTAAAGAAGAAGAACGCTCAAAAATATAAATAATAAACTGGCAATACTACATATCTATCAATAATTCCTGTTAATGTAAATGGAGTAAATTTTCTAATCAAAAGACATGGGTGGCTAAACAGACAAGAAAACAAAACCCTTACATATGCTACCTACAAGAGACTCACTAGACTGAGAGTAAAGGGATGGAAAAAAATGTTTCATGAAAATGCAAACAAACAAACAAAAAAGCTGAGATAGCAATACTTATACTAGACAAAATAGTTTCAAGCAATGGTATAACAAGAGACAAAGAAAGATCTTGTAATCCCACTTCTGATAGTTATTCAAAGAAACCAAAAGCATTACTTCAAAGGGACGTGTGAATTCATATGTTCATTGCAGCATTATTTATGATAATCAAGATATGGAGGCAACCTGGATGTCCATAAATGGATAAATGAATAAAGAAGAAGTGGTACATATGTACAACAGACTACTGTTTCACCACAAAAAAGAATGAAATCTTGCCATCTGCAACAACATGGGTGGACCTATAGGGTATTGTGCTGAGTGGATTAAGTCAGACAGAGAAAGACAAATGCCATAGGACTTCACTTACATGTGGAATCTAAAGAACAATATAAACAAAAGAAAACAGAAACAAACTCATAGACATAAAGAACATTTTGATGGGTGCCAGGAGGGAAGGAGTTGGGAGGGTGTGTGAAAAAGAGGAAGGAATTAAGAGGTACAAATTGGTATTTACAAAATAGTCATGGGGATGTAACATATAGCATAAATAACATAGTCAATAATGTAATAACAATGTGTGATGTCAGATGAGTACTAGATTTGTTGGGGTGATCACTTCGTAAGCTACATAAATATTGTGGGGTTAATTCAGAATACAGCCCCTCCATGTACTCAGAAGACAGATGACTGCTAGATCAGCAGTCATAAAGAAGGCAATATACAAAGGGCTCTTGGCAGTGACTGCTCCCAAGGACATTTTCTGCTGCTCTCATGGACGTTATCAGTCCTGTAACCATCTCCTGTAACCCAGCAGCACATCTCGCTCCCTTCTTCAGGCTGATGGGAAGGCAGCTGCTCCCCCAATTAGATAACATTCCCTCTGCCTGTTTATATAACACATTGCTTGCTCTTGGCCAGCAGCAATTTCTTCTTGCAGCTCCAACTGGCCGCCACTGGTGCTTCTAGGCTTCATGAATAATAAAGTCATGTCCTACTCCTTCGGTCCTCCTGGCATGGGTTTTTTTGTTGTTGTTTTTTTGTTTGTTTGTTTGTTTTGGAATATCCCAGATGTAAGTTCCTGGCCTGGAGCTCCTGCGTTACAAATGTCTAATCGTTATGTCATATACCCAAAACTAATATAACATTGTATCCCAACTGTAATTGAAAAAATTTTTTAAGTATAACCACTCTTACTCCAATACTAAGATTGTTGCACTTTAGCATGTCTTTTAAAATAAAATAATTATTTAATGTTTAATGTTTTCCTTCTTTTTTAACTATATTTAAAATTAAAGAGTTTAAAGAGGCAATAATGTATTCTTTAAATATATATGTGAATATGGAATTAGCATGTCTCTTTAAACCAAACTGAAAAAAGTAAAACAGCTCAGATCTACTGGTACTAACAATGAACCATCACACACTTGAGGAGAGGTCAAGTTAGAGAAAAACAAAAGAATAATATGTTTTTGCTGAAATGGAAATGATTCCATATTTCCAACAGGCAGAATGAAGAATGATTTCTCTTGACTGACAAAAATAAACAAAACTATTTCCAGATGAATTCTATTAGCCAAACTATCTGACTTAAAGCTTAGAAGAAAAAAAAAATTTCTACATAGACGTGTGTAGAAAGCAATTTTTCCCTGTTGGGCAGGTCCATCAGATACAGAGCTTGAAATTGTTGGTTGCTAAAATGAAGGTGGATAAAAAGGTAAGCAGTGTATGCTCACCATTAGGTTTATGTAACTGACGTAACAGCATTGATATTTTTCATGAGTCAAGTTCATGTTTCTCACCATTTTCCCCACTAAGCACACTCATTTGGCTTTAGAAAGAACCCACGCCAGACTCCAGGGTCTCTATCTTTTGACAGCTCAGGCTCTAAATTAAGCTTCTCTCCCCAAACCCATCACAACATTAATTTCTCTTCTGCCAGCACAGTACCTGAGCTCACATTAGTCACTTTGAGTTTAGTCTTGATAATTCTTATTAAGGGGCAAGTCTTCTAACTGGAAGAGGATACAAAATATGAGGCCTTTACCAATCTATTAATATTATTTGTTGGTGGAATTTCCAGGCAGTCACTTAGAAAGCTTTGAGGGAATGGCATAGTTGAAAGTTAAGCTTTCAAAAGAAAACAAAAATGTAGAAAGAAGTTTTCCAAAATTTATTTTTTCTAAAATTTCAAAATGCTGTTAATTGGATTCCATTAGGAAGTATACTACACTACAGATTGCTCTTTATAAAGTTACCAGATACATTGTCATTTTAAAAGCTCTAAGAAGTCTTCTAGTAAAAAAAAAAAACAACAAAAAAAAACTTTTTACTTTGCTGAATTTACCATCAATGAAAACTATAATAACATAATGTCTATTGACAAACAAAAAAGAATGTCATTCTTGGTGGTGTGGAATGTGCATATTAATAGAGTACAAGCTCTCTGATAGGGTGATTGGCAAGACTTGAGATAGGAAAGGTTGAGACCCACTGACAAGGGTAGATGGGAATGCACATGCAACTAATTATTTCTACTTAGAAAAACCCTCCAAAGTATAAGACACAGCAGCTTTTAAAATGTTAAAAATTAAATACGCTTTGTCATAAGTAATCATGTTGAGTGTTACTTTTCTTGATGAGGTGTAATCAGTATGTGACGGGGAAACACACTAAAGTTAGCATTGGAAGTCCTGCATTTGAGTTCCTCTGCTCTGCCACTTATTAGCTATGTGATGTAAGCGAACTTTGTAATTTTAAAGTTCTATATAAATGTAGGACATTATTAGAATCTAGGACAATCATGGAATTGTACGTTCACCCTCAGGATAGAGAATTCTTATTATTACCCCAAATAAATGAAATGTGCTGAATATTTTAAGTATTGTTAGTATTTTATTCCAATTTGGGGCTATAATGAATAAAGCCGCTATAAACATTTTTGTACATTTTTTTTGTAAACACATTTTTCTTAGGTACATTACCATGTTTAATGAGTTTTCTATTTTATTAGATTTTCAAGTTTTCTATCTCTGACACAGCAGTAACTTCTGGTTCAGTCGATTAGAATTATCATTTATTTCTTCAATAATATCTAATGTTATTCTGATTTTTTGTTGCGTTTTAAGAACCAAAAAGATATTTCTGAATATCATAAGAACATATGTTGATTGATTTTTTCCTTTAAAAATGGGGAGCAGAGGGAAACAGTGCTCTTTTAGCAATCACATGTCCACATGTACCAGAGTGTTCATTACATCATTTTTTTTTCATTATAGCTGCAAATTGGGAAAAGAGAAATACAAAATTGATCAATAAGAAAATTAATAATGACATCATGAATATTCATGCAATTGAATACAATTAAACAATAAAAAGGAACATACAACATGGCTGAATCTCATAGATATTATATTGAATGGAATAAACCAGACACAAAAGAATACGTACTAAATAATTTTTGGTTACATGAAATCTCAGAATGGTCAAAAGTAATTGATGGTAATAGAAATCAGAACAATGGTTACCTCTGGGAGTGAGATGGTCAAGAGTAGGTCTGACTAGGAATGATCATGAAGGAAAGATTTGGGTACTAAAAGTGTTCTATATTTCATCTAGATGAAGGTTAACCAAATGTATACATATGGAAATATGCATCCAGTTGTACACTTAAAATTAGTACGTTTCTATATTTCACTATTTATATGTCATTCTTCAATTTAATAAGCTTTTTTTATAATCAGAATTTTCATCATTCTTCTATGTCTTTTATCAATATTACATCTAAAGTCAAATTTATATATTCACATTACATTTATTCCCTTAAAAATAATTGTGTCAGGAGTTGAAGACCTAGCAGTGAATGGGGGGCATCCATGGTTGCTGCCCTCAGTCAGCTCTCAGCCTAGAAGGAAATACAGCTGTGGATGAAATAATTATAAAATGAGTATACCAAAGGAAGTGAGAAACCTGGGGTACAAGCCCAATTTGGGAGTTCAGAAAAGGAAGTATCTTTTAACTGGGACAGCAAAAGTGAACAGAATCTAACTAGATGAAGAATGCTTGCTAGAGGGAATAACATGTGCAAAAGCCATGAGGCAAGAAAAATGTTTTCAGCATTGAAACATTGAGATGATTCTGGAGCAGGAAGTCAGGGTAAAGTGGCTACAGAGGTAAGCAGGGGCAACAGAGATGTTAAGTCAGTGGGTGAGAATCATACAGGTGTCTGATACACATGGCAATTTCAATTTTAGAGATCATTTCAAATTTGCTTGGAGCTGCTGCAGTCTTATATCACTGTCAACACCCAGTTGATTATTTTATAGTGGTTGTCCAGTATTGAGAAAATTCAGACTAACATGGGCAACTGATTATAAACAGTTTTTAACAGTTTACCTAGCAATCTCAGAAGATTTTATGATTAACTAAAGATGGCAGGAAATGCTTTATTCCAACTTTGAAAAAACAACAGCAATAAAATCGAGTTAAGTGACTGCATAAACTTCACATGGTTTATATACCAACTGTTGCATTGTTTCAATGTCTAACTTATGAGAAAATGACACATGTACTTTATTTAAATCACATTTAAAAACATACTTAAATGAGTTTTAAAAAGGCATTCTAATAAAATTTATATGGAAACTGAGACTCTGTTTGAAAACCACTGCTGTGCCAAAGAACTCTGGCATACCATCCTAAAACTACCTATATAAACTTGGGCAAGTCACAACCATCCTTTAAATCATCTATAAAATGATTTCTGCTCTGCATTCTTGCTGTATTAGTCTCAGAAGCTCATGTAGGGCAGACTCTTCTGGTCACCTACCTTGTTCAAAAAACATCAAGTTTCTTTCAGGTGGCATTGTAGCCATCCCTAGGACCTGATCTTGTTTGGTCGAAGCCTATCAAGCTAATCCCATCCTGCTGGCCAGGTGCTTGCTTACCCAGCCTTCCTCGTAGCTCAGGATGTCTAAGTGACACTATTCTATGCAATGAATTGGAAAGGAGAAATCTGCTAAGGTGTTTCTGGGGAAAATTTCCCTCTCTTATAGAAAGAGAGAGCCCCTAAAAAGGAATCCCTTTTATTCTTTTCTCCTTTAATTGCTGTCATGTGAGGATATTTTCTTGGTGTGGCTGTAGTTATTGTATGAGCATGAGAAGAAAGGTAAGAGAATTATAACCATGCCCACCGTGCATTCTGGAATCTTGGAGCTATTGAACCATCAATATTACCACCCACTTTCAGCATTCTTGTTATTTGAAAAAATATTAAATGCCCCTATTGTCTAAGTTACTGTTTAATAGTCTATTAATGCCAGCTTAACTGATATATTATGACATAAAGACTTTCCAAATTAAGTGGCTTAGAGAAGCCTGGTTACTTAGTTTCAAAGGATCTCTCTATATTCTTTTTATCTGGATCCATATGGTAGTATCATTCTCTAGATGACATTGTTTGTTATTAAGGAATTTAAGCCACTAAATTTTGGGAATAAATGTGATAGAATAGAGAGCACATTAACCTTGGAGACTGACAAACCTGAATTTGAATCCAAATTCTATTACTTAGTAATCGTATGACCTTGGACAAGTACTTTAGTCTTGAAAAAAGCCTCGGTTTCTTCATCTGAAGAATAGAAATAATAATAGATCCTACCTCAGAGGATTGTCAGTGGTATGAAATCACTTAAGATATGTGGGATGCTTAGAACATTGCCTTGTACGTTGAAAACACCTTAAAGTGTTTGCTATTTTTTTCCTTTTCTTCATCATCATGATTATCTCTTTCTCTTCTATTCAGAGAATTTCAAAACAGACCTATGCTATATCAAATTCTATTTTATAGCAAATAGGGCAATGGGAGATTAGTGATCTCTCTGCCTAATGCAACCACATCTACTGACTTCTTACAGGTGCTTGTGCTAAGAGCTTACCAGCTGCTAAGATTTTGAAGGATGTTCTTCCAAACTTCAGGCCAATCCCAGTAGAATCGGTCCACCACTTATGCACCCTGTGCTATATACCAAGGTTAGGTGCTAGTGTGTAAGCATGATATATGTTTTCATTATCACTGAATCTCAGAGGCTGATAAAGATTGCTCTCTTTTATAGTTGAGAAAACCAAGGCTCAGAGGATTTAAAGAGCTTGGCTCGAGGTCTACAGAAAGTGTCAGCAGGAGTACCAAACCTGGCCTGATAAGGAATAAAGTGCAGGATAATGCACTAGAGAAAGAACACCAGGCTTGATGGTAGTTGATGGGTGAGGGAAACAGCTCAGAGAAAGGATATTATAGTTACCTAGGTCCCACAGGTGATCAGTTGGTTTAGATTATTGCCACCACTTTAAAATGATGAAGAGACAGAGAAAGCAACAGTGGCAGAAAGCAAGAGAGAATGGAGCTTTCGTTGCATGGTGACATTGACTGGGGTCCTTCATTTTCAGCAGATGTGAATACTCAAAAGCTTTCTCTCAAGCTCACCTCTTTCCTTCCCTGTTTTGCTCTTCTTCCTCTCAAAGCTCAAATCAGTAACCAGGCTAAACATTTCCTTCCTATAAGAAAGGTGACACTTATAGCTATTTCTGAATGCAAATGAATTCTCTTGAGATTGGAATATTTGTTGCTAGTTTTTAGTGTTTGTCAAGTCTTACAAGAGTCCCAATATCCCCTTATTTATCTAGTAAATGCATTAATTAAAGTTATGTAAAGATATTCTTTTTGCACAAATACTTAAAAGGAATGGAAAGGAAATGAAGTTATGAATGCAGAATAATAAGATGTTGTTCTCATATATTTTTCTTGGTGTTAATAGGCAAAGGATATGTAGAGAATCAAAGGTGCAGCTTGGGAGGGCTAATTTTTAAAACCAAATAAGTAATAAATGATCAAAGTAGAAAGTGTATTTCTTTAGTGAGAGATAATTTTCTAACATATCCTGAGAGAGTCATTGGGTTGGGGTGTAATATACAAGATTCGATTCATATTCGAAAGTGACTTTTATGTACATTATGTCTTAGTAAGTTGAAGAGGACTCTTGAAGAGGTTTTTGCCTGCTTATGAGAACCATACCAACCTTCAGGTCCCCTAAATTATAAATCACACATCCCAGCCAAAGGAGGTAGAGGCTGGCTCTGCCCACCTCAGCTGGTTGATTCTCTCCTCCTCCATCTACCTGATTCTTTATAGAAACAGAGGACATGAAAGTTAAAATCACACACACAATCTAATAACTAGAACTATTCTTTTATTAGGAAATACTTTTAAATGGTTTTGAAGTCATCAGAAGAAATATACATAAAAATACAAGTTCTAACCTATTAACTCATAATTCCAATGAGATTTCGTTTAAAAGTATTAACTAGACCTTCAGAGGTATTTTCATTTTTTAAAAATTGGTTGTTTTCCAAAGTATTTCTAAGTACATTTTTATTACTATATTTCTTTATGCATAATTAAGAAGCAAGAGTGACTGGACTTATTTCCAGATTCATCTTCTAATAATAATTTATGGAGTATACAATGCAAGAATTATTACAACTCTGTATAACACAAAATATACAGTTTTACAAATAAAGTTCCATGTGTCTATTTTATTTGCAGCCTTGCTACTAGAAAGTTATTAACGATTATAACTTTGGTAGTTAAATGACCACAAGACTTCTTTTATATCCAAAAAATAAAAATTAAAATAATAATAAATTAATTCTTAGCACCAAATTACCTAAATGTCTTGGTTCACATGCACCAGGTTGACTAACTCAAGTCAAGTTGCTAGAGAGAATGATTTAGTTCAAGGCTTGGACTAGATTATTTAAAAAAATAATCTTTTGTTATCTGAAATTATCTGATAATGGATACATTTTCTTATTACTCCAGGAGCCTAAAGTAGGCAAACTTCATTCATTCACTTATTCAATAAATATTTTATGAGAGTATACTCTGAGATAGGCATTGTGCTAAGCCCAAGAGACAGGACAGTGAATTAAAGAGATAGGGTAATTGTTCTCACAGAGCTTACCTCATTGCCATAGGGAGACAGAAAGAAACAGTTTTCATATTGTCGAGTGTGTTATGGCCCAGTGGGGCAATATGGTGTACTGTGGAGAGCTGGAGAGTTTAAGTTACACTTCAATACATCTTGGGGAGGAAGAGACATAGAAGCTGAGGTCTGCAGAGTGAAGAGCAATGAGTCTTGTCAGTGTCGAGCTGATTGAGATGGGAAAGTTTCAGTGGTGAGATGCCCAGTTTAAAGAATGCACAAGGGGCCGACAAGAGAATGAAACAGCAGGCACTAACTTTCTTGTGTGAATGAGCTTCTGCTTTAGGGGACTGCAGTTGCTCCACATAGAACAGCAGCGGCATTCTGCCACACTTGTGTGATACAATAAGCTGAATTATGCTTATATGAGCCGGGTGCAGGTGCCCTACTACATTAATGTAACATTCTAAGTCCAGGGTCCTATTTCTAGCCACGATCCTGGATCACAGCCAGACCTGAGACCCACAAGTGTCATTGGTGGAAGATAAGCAGGGAGAGAGTAAGGATGACGTGTTTCAGACAAATTAATCATGAAGTGTTATGAGTGTAGTAAGAGCTGTGTATAAAACTTTATAGAGTGGTTGCAGCCTAGAGGTTCTTATTGATTTTTTAAGAACTAGAAAATACTCTCCTAGACATCAGACCCAGCATGATGCAAATAAGAATCTCTCCCTTTTAATATAATATCCCCCAAATAAATGAATTACTCAATTGCAACAAAAAAAAGAGAGGAGGTTGGTACTACTGACTGAACATAGTAAGTAACAATAAATATTTCATTAGCACTTCCTAGGACCCATTTGTATGCTAAACATAACTAAATATAATGAAGAATGTATGCTCTAATAAGGGAAAGGATGACATACCTTATTTTATGTTATATATATATATATATATATATATATATATATATATATATATATATAACATAAAATATATATATATAAGGGAAAGGATGACATACCTTATTTTATGTTATATAACATAAAATATATATATATATAACATAAAATATATATATATATTTTATGTTATATAACATAAAATAAGGTATGTCATCCTTTCCCTTATATATGGTCTATTTATATATATATAAATAGAATATATATATATATATTCTATTTATATATATATAGATAGATTAGATAGATAGATAGATGATAGATAGATGATAGGTAGGTAGGTAGATAGATAAACGATAGATGATAGGAAGAAAGGTGATAAAGTGGCACATAGATAGGTTGACCATACAGTTTTCCTAGAATAGTCCCAGTGTATGCCTGTTGTCTCTGAATAAGTATAAATGGTGCCACCTTACACTCTCAAAAGTACCCAGGGTTGAACAATAAATTATGTATGACAGTTCAGAAAAAGGGATGATGTCTATAAAGTAGGATGCTAGGAAAGGTTTCTCAGAACCAATGGGATTTGCAACATGACTTGATGGTAGGATGGGATTCAGTAAGAAGAGAAACCAACCATATTACACTTGAAGATCAAACACCGGCCAGAAGACATCTGCTAAGTACTCACCATTTTCATGAATGTGAGGGCTATTCACTCATTTTCATTCATTCATTCACTTATTCACTCATTCAACAAATATCTGTAGAACATATGCTCCATATTGGACACTGTTTAGGCACCGGGTCACATCAGCAAACAAGCTACCTGTCCTCATAAAGCTTACATTCTAGTATGGAGTTCAGGGGGAGTAGAATTTAATAAAAAATAAATAAACAAACTGGATATTTTCAGATAGTGATAAGTGCTCTGAAAGAAATTCAAAAGGGTGATAGCCAGTACCTGGAAGATGATTACCCTAGACAAGGATCCCTGACTACCTGGACCATGTCTGACCTGAATGAAAATAAGCAGCCATTGATGAAATGATCTGAAAAAGCATTAGAGCATGCAGAAAATGAAGGTGAGTCCCTGGTGCAGGGATAAGCTTGGTCTGTGGCTGGCAGTAAGGGACAAGAGGGAGGGTGACACCTAGTTAGGGGATTAGGCAAGATGAGTAAGGTAGGGCATTGCAGCTCAGAGAAAGAGTTTGCATTTGGTTGGAAGTGCAAGGGGAAGCCATTTGGACAATACACATGCAAATGACTTAACCTGAATCATGTTTTAGAGGTCACTCTGGCTATCTATGGCAAATAGAACGTGGGGGAGCAAAAAGGAAGTGGGGAGACAATAGAGACACAGGATTGGCAGTTGCTTAGACTGAGTGGTTGCAGGAACAACAGAGGTAATTAGATGGATTCAAAATCTGTTTTGGAGGTAAGTGACCAGGGTTTGACAAAGGTTTCTGAGGGTGAGAAGGTGAAGAGCGAGTGGTAGATTGAAGGAGACCAGACAAAAGGTGACACTTGAGTCTAATTCTCTTTACAATTAATTAACATTTCTTACCAATCAAGAAATACAACATAGTACAAATAATTGTCTTTGGAAAGCTTTGGAGGGAAAAAATAGAAGATGAAGAAGCTCAAATATTTGGCATGTAATTTCCAAAATCCAGTAACATATTCAAGATTTCCCAAGATCTCTAACCCCAAGATAAACTTTTCATAATTTCACTGTCAAAAAAACAAATATTTCTCCCAAGAAGACATACAAATAGCCAACAAACATGAAAAGATGCCCAACATCACTAGCTATTAGGGAAATGCAAATCAAAACCACAATAATATAACATCTCACACCTGTTAGAATAGCTATAATCAACAGGACAAGTATTGGAGAGGATGAAGAGAAAAAGGAACACTCATAACCTGCTGGTAGGAATGCAAATTGGTACAGCCACTATGGAAAACAGTATGGAGGTTCCTCAGAAACCTAAGAATTGGTCTTCCATATGATCCAGCAATCTCTCTACTGAGCATTTACCCCAAAGCCTTGTAAACCCATATCTGAAAAGATATTTGCACAACGATGTCCATAGCAGCATTATTCATGGTGGCCAGGGCATGGAAGCAACCGAAGTGTCCTATGACAGATGATTAGATAAAGAAGCGTGGCACATATATACAATGGAATATTACCATAAGAAAAGATGAAATACTGCCATTTGCGACACCATGAATGGACCTTGTGATAATCATGCTAAGTGAAATAAGCCAGACAGACAAAGTTGAAAACCACATGATATCACTTAATGTGGGATATAAACCTAAAAGTAACTAATGAGCATGACAAACAAACAGAGAATCATGGACATGGACAATAGACTAGTGGTTACCAGTGGGTAGAAGGGTTGAATTGTACATCTGAAACTTACTGGATTTCGTTAACCAATGTCACTACAATAAAAATAAACTTAAAAAAAAAGAGAAACAGCTAAGCAAATGCCTTTTTTTATTGTAAACTTTAAACTAATGGCTTTTTTTTCCATTGTAAGTATAATTTATGCTCATTAGTTAAAATTTTAGGAAATAAAGAAAAAAATACTTTTAATATCTCTCCAGAATAGCTTCTGTTAATAATTTATTATATTTCTTGGCATACTTTTTACTAAGCTCTCTTCTTCCTCCTCCTCTATCTTCTTATTTTTATGGCTTTGTTACCACACAATTTACAATTTTTTTTTACTTCTCTTTTCACTTAACATTATAACACAATCATGAGAAATAAAAACTGTCTGTTTATGATTTTATCCAAGATCTCAAGAAACCTTATTTTTTCTCTCTAACCAAATATGCAGCTTATAGGTCACATATTATGAAGTGCTGGTTTCCCCTGAGTCCTGGCATTGACAAACCTTTTGAATATTTATTTATTTCCATCATTGACAGGAATGTCTGAGTCTCCCTTACGTTCATAAGAGATTGCTGTCTCATTGGGAAGGGGATGTCAAAAGCTACTAACAATTTCAAAAAGGCCAACTTCTTTTACATAGTTGAGCTGGCCATATATGTCACCTGAACAGCTACACCATGATATTCCAAAGACATCATCTAAGTTGTGTTATCGATTCTAAATATTAGAACAGATAAACCCATAAAGTTATATATACTTCACTTTATTTTAAATGGTTCCATTTTTAAGAAATTATTGTCAGCCAAATGACAGACATCCTAGAATACTTTTTCTTGTTCAGGATTAGAAAATGAATGACAACATCATTTCCTTTGCCTGAGTAGTAAAAGAAATCGCAGTATTCTAAGTTGCACATATTTTTCATTAGCACTTAGCTACCACGTCTATACAAAGATCCATTTATCTTATATATTTTTTTTTCTTTTCAGATAAAACTTTCAAATGCTTACATTTCACTGCATATTGGTTGATTGGATAATATGAACATCAAAGGAAACTTTCATTTAATTTAAGCCATAAAGTTGTCTTTTGCTTTATTAACTCTCGATCAATAAACAAGCAATTTGGAAATGTAATCAGGAAATGCTTCTGATTGGCTGACAATGTATCAAAGCCAGGCTTCAAGGCAACAGCAGGCTGTAACAAGCAGTTTATTACCAGTAGCTGTTACTGACATTAGTCAAAACCAAGAAAGATAAAATGGAATAAGAAATGTAATGCTGGAGGAGCCTTGGGCACTGTGTTCTCTTCTTCCTTTTGAAAACTGCAAGTCTGTCTTTGATATGATAACAAATATAAACTGTTTTAAAGCACCAAATGCAGAAAAACTGAGCCTAGCCTGTCATGGAGTTAATCCATTCCAGAGTGACACACAAATAGTGTAACACCCAGCAGATATATGTTATGGAAATATTTTGAATTGGATTTACATGTAGTGAGCAAATTGGAACTTTTGATTTTTACCAGATATGGTAATATGCATGTTCTTGTATTAACGAAATGTAATCCTATTTGAAGATAATGAGTTTTCAACAGGCTCTGCAATTGGAAGCTATGTGGAAAAAAAAAATTGTTTGGTTTTTAACTAGAAATGGGCGAAGAGAATTGGACTCAAAATTTGCAAGGTAGTCTCACTTTTTATCAGTTAGTTGCATGTTATTTTGCTCTTGGTTCCTGCTTACCAAGAGATTTCTGGGATTGATGCATTTCAGGCTTTTTCCCCCCCACCCCTTATCTCAGGACTGTCCATCGCCATAGGCAAATAGCAAAGTGAAGAGCACTGGACAGGAATTTTTCTCTGCACACATCACTTCTTACAGTCATTCTAAACAGTCTATGCATATCTTCCAGACAATTAAAATGGAAGAGAGGAGAAATATCCTTTACCCTTCTTGGTCTGAAAACTCCTTTAGATATTGAGCACAGATACATAGAATTATTTTACATTGCACTCAGAACATTATAAGCCACACTGATAGGAAAATCAAATAGACTTAACACAAAGGGGAGATGAAAAGAAACAAGAAGGGATTCTATTTTATATTGCTTTTGGAGGCGTTTCTGCTTAGGCATGTTGGGCATGGTGAGCTTGGGTGCCTTTTCATTAGCACATGAGTTTCCCTCGTAGAGGAGTTTCCCTCATAGAGCAGTTAGAGATCTTCATATTTCAAAATAAATAAAATACATATTGTTTGATGAAGCTTTGTTTTAGGGACCTATATACCAAAATGAGTCGAAGAAACCTGGCTGGTGGTGGATTGCACCAGGGTTACTGACCAAAATTTCCATCTACTTTTTTCTCCAATGTCCAGGCAAAATTTAGATAGTAAACTTTCCCTGAATAATTAGCTGACCAGCTGTGCAAGCCATCCTCACATATAAACACACTGAAGCATAATAACAACTCTTAATTTGGCATATGGGTATTTAAGACTTACTACACTATTGAGGCACATGATATGCATCTTGAAACATTCTTTTAGTTACTTTTCTGCTTATAGATCCAGATGTATTGCATAGTTAAAAGTATACATATACACAGTTACCAATTTTTCAATTGTGAATGACTCCTATAATCATGGAAAGAAAACCTCTGGCCTGATTTGACTACTTTCTAAATCAATATAGATAAGCTGAAAATTTTAACTCATTTGGCATACTATAAATATTAGGAAAAAATAGTTTAACAGTTTCAAGATCTCCATGAAGTTCAACCAAGCAATTCCAAAGTATCTTTAGTTGTAGTAGCCTTATTGTTATTTTAACATACTTTGTAGGTTTTTTAAAATCATATTTTGAAAAAAAAACAAGATAATTTATTTGATACAGATATCACAAGAAGTCACACATCTGTTAAACATCACTACAGGTTATTATTCATATTCTCTAATTCTAATGGTATTTTTTTAAATCTCCTTCTGATTCAAAGAGAGGGGCAAAAATTTTTATTTGTATTCTTATGACTGCACCAAACTTTAAAATGTTTGTTTAAAAGTAGCAATAATAAAAGTCTCTTGCTTTATAGTGAAAGACTGAACAAGCAATTTAGACTCAGAGAGCAAAAGGTATTATGAGAAGAAAGTATGTATGGCCAATGATTAATACACTGAGAAATAGCGATATGCCAACATATATTTAGCTCTCTCTTATTTTCTATGCTCACTGTGCATATAACTTAACATTTATTAATATCAACGGGGACATGTAGAAGTGAAAAAGAAATATTTAGATAGATTTATCATTCATCTATTAGCATCTAAAGACCAAGTAAAATAAATCAGCACTTTAATAGTTTTGGAAGATTTCTTTTGAGACTGATCCAAAAAAATCTATGTGAGGTTATTTATATCATTTGCAGCTTTGTGCCTCTAAGACAAAATGTGGGATATCAATGTTGAAAAAAAAAAAAACCTTTAGAGAGGAACATTAGATATTGTGAAAAAAATAGAGTGTCAATTGTTTAAAGACCAAGGGCAGTACAGTGTTAGAGAGAGAGAAAAGGCACAAATGGTGCCATTTATTAGTTCTAGAAGATTACATGACATTTCACTGCTTTCACTATGCTTAATAGAGAGTGAAGCAATTTGTTATGAAAGTGGTTTGTCTGAGATAAGTAGGAGTGGAGGCAGTGGCTTTGGAGATCACTCTGTAATATTACTTTGTAATATTCCCACCTATTTATGTAAGAAATAAAAAAAATCACTAGAAACTATGAAAAAGTATCGAAGTATTCAATTTGGTATATATATTTGCAGATTAGTTTATTTTAGGGAGCAGAACTTTGGAAGTTGCTCCCTTTGTAAAGTGAGACTTGTATGTACAGCACTGGTTCCATGAATTATGATCTAAATGTGCCAAAGGGTAACTGGGCTGCATCTTTTAACTCACATATAAAGTCCTAAGAGTCCAATAGATAAACATACGAAGCACATGTAAAGATGATTTACACTACAGGATACATAAAGTATAAAGTTGATACTCTTAACCTAGATAATAACTGAATATGCAAAATTTAAAAATATTGAAGGTTCGGGCCTGAGGGAAAGGGAAGAATGTGGGATGATGCTTAATCTCTGGTTGAAACAATATGTAGAAGATGGTGCCATTCACTGGGATAAAAAAAAAAAGATGGGAGATAGGCATAGGTTTGGGGGAGAATAAATAAAAATTTACATTTTGGACATGTTATTTTGAGACATCTAAAAGTCATTCAGGTTCAAATGGTGATGTCATGAAGGCCATTGAAAACATGAACATGGTAGTCAGAAGGAAAGGCTGAGACAGACATAAATATGGAGTTCATCGGCAAGGAGTTGGAGCAGGTCATCCAAGGAGAGAGGGCAGAGAGAGAAAATTCTTTTACTATTATTGTCTTATACTTGTCGTATCAATCTCAGAATTACCAAGCCTTGAAGAACCCCATTTATAGAGGTATCTGATAGGGAAGAAGAGCCAACAAAGTTCCTTAGAAAGGAACTTCCAGTGAATGAGAAATAAAGCTACTAGAGAGTGAGGCTGCTAAATAAAAAAAAAAAAATTAATAGAGAAGAAGATATTATATCCTATGTTGAGAGATTCTCAGAGATCAGGAAGAATGAAAACAGAAAGATGTTCATTGGCTTTGATAGATTGGAAATTTGATGTCTTTGACAAGATTTCAGTAGCATGCCAGAGTGGGTACCATTTAGAATGCACTGAATAGTCTCAAGAATGAAGAATTTGAATTTCAGAGAAAATGATGGGAAGGTTAGAGGGTTTTGCTGTTGTTGTTGTTGCTATTGTTGTTGTTGTTGTTGTTTTAGATAGGAGATTGAAGAGAATGTTTATGTTTTGATGGGAATGACTCAGTGTACAAAGATTGATACTACAAGAATAAGACAATTACAGTAAAAGAGAACATGAGAAATGATGAGATTCAGGCCTGATATTGATAGGAGTACTACTTGCTTCAGATTTGACACTGACAAGGGGACTATTTGCTTCATTGTCACAAGAGAGAAAAAGGCGATGATTGATGTAGGAATGTTGATAATGACAATGAAAGGAATGAAAATTTTGCCAACCTGAAGCTACCTTTTGGGATATTGATTTCAAGGTAGTTATTAAACAAAAGACTCAGAAAGAAACTTTGACATTCCCTCATTTCTTGCCCAAAAGATTCAGATAGAAAAACCTGCTTTAGGAAGGAAATCTTAGGACGTTTGCCTTAGCCTAAGTTGAATTACAGTAAATAAGAGGGCTTCAGGCAGAGGTCTGTTAGCTAGATACCTTCAGTGTCCCATTATTTCTGAGTTGCCGAGCAAGAATTTGCCTGCCATGTATGTATAACTCTTCCTCAACTATCTGTAAATCACCCATTCTCACTTCTGGAATCTAAGACCCCATTCCCCCCTATACTCCTTTGTCCAAAATGTCATATATATTCAATATTGCCTCACCATCCTTGAAATTGTCATGCATATGTGAATTTCCATGTGCATGCATTACAATTTTATTTTCTCCTGTTAATCTGTTTTTGTTAATTTATTAGCTCATCTAGAAGAACTTAGAAGGTGGGAAGAAAAATAGTAAATTTTTTAGCCCCTATGATTACAGTTATTGGTGTGTGTGTGTGTGCGCGTGCACACAACACTATAGTAATAATTGTATTTTGAAGGAATCTTGATTTACCAAATTAAATTATATAAAAATGATTTCAAAGAAGAAAAATAACTTAAAAACTAAGTGCTTTCAATTGTAAAGGGAATCTTGCATAGTTCTGAGTTAAATATCATAGAGCAAATGCAGGTTTTGATTACTTTCAGCTTTTGCGTTTGAGTAATGACCTTTATTTTCAAATCACTACCACCATTTTATTAAAACAATACTTCTTATCACTCTTTTACTTTTAGCACCTATTATTATCATAAACCAGTAATTCTCAAAATGCAGCTTCGAGTCCTTTCTTGAGACTCTTTAAAAGGTTTCAAGAGGTGAAGTCTCTTATAAAACTATTCTTATAAAAATACTTTTTTTTGTCTTTTTTTTTTGTATTTTTCACTGATGGTGCCAAGGTACTGATGGTGAGTAAAACTATTGGCACATTAGCATGAATCATGGAAGTGACACCAAATCATACCAATAGTCACTGTGTTGTTTATTATTGTGTACTTCCAATAAATCACACAAAAAGCCAGTTTCACTTAAGAATGCCCTTGATGAAGCAGTAACAATTATTAATTTAATGAAAAATTTATTAAATTAAATTATTAATTATATAAAATTATGCTTTGAGTATGTGGCTTTTTAATACTCTGTGTGATGAAATGGGAAATATACATAAAGCACTTTTGCTGTATATTGAAGTACCATAGTGATCTCAAGGAAAAGCACTTATTATGAGTTTAACTAGCTGCCTTTTCATAGAACATCATTTTTACTTGAAAGAACAATAGTCAAAATAAGTATGATTATTCAGATGTGGATATCTGCCAGGTGATTTTCAAAAATACCCAAAATGATCCTGTCACTTTAAGAAAAACATCTGGCAGTAATTTTTGCCAATGATAAGTTTCAAGAGAAAATTAGAATTTCGGAAAATTGGCATTTACAGCTATGAACTTGACAGCTTCTCAATATTTAAAGTCTTTTCTAAAGATAGTGGTGATATTAACATCATCAATTAACAATATTGGTGATGTGATGTTTTTATACATCAACATTTACAAGTTTTATATAACTCAATGAATCAAAATTTTTCAAATGACCAATGTATGGTGTAAAAAAGATCCAATTAAAGTATAAGATTGACTAATAGTTTTCAAAGTAACAAAATATGAAAATTTTTGTGATATATCTTCAGATTATGTATTATAACTAATATCTAGCTCCTTTAAAAAACTACCAATTGTTAAGTTTTGGTGCAGTATCAGAGAAGAATATTCATAATTACCTGAAAAGTTTACTTTTTTTCAATTTCAATACTTCACTTTTTTCAATTTCATATCTGAGAAAAGCTGAATTTTCTTCATGTGATGTAATCAGTACAACTTATTGCAAGAGATTGAATGCAGAAGCAAAAATGAGAATGTTTTCTAGCTAGACATTTAGCTAGACATGCAAGAGATTTGTGAAAAATGTAAAATGATGCCATTTTCACTAATTTTGGGGGGAATACTGTTGTTTTTCCATAGAAAATGTTAATCTTGTGTACATGAAATAAAATTATTTTTTAAGTGAACTAATAATAGACGTTTAAAAGATATCTGCTTTTAATTTCTTTCATGGTAAAAATTGATCAATATTACCCACATAAACTAAAGCTCTTTGGGGTCCTCAAAACTTTTAAGATTCTGAAGAGATGGTAAGAACAAAGTTTCAAGATACATGACCATGAACAAAATATGTAAACAGTGTATGAGTGGTGCATAAAGCATATTTCTTCCTCTTTTTATTTTTATATTTTTAATGTTTGTTTCTCTGTGCAAACTGTGTTCTCTGATTAATTGATCCAAATATGTCCAATTTTCAATAAAATCACATTCCAGAAAAATACTTTATTTTTACTTTCATATTTTAACAATAAAAATCATGTGTATGTTAATTTTAAAGTTACAGTTACTAAGCTTATAGGGGAACAATGACAATGTTGGAAAGTCATCTTAAACTCCTTTGAGCCTAAAATTTTTCATATTTACAATAAGATAATGTATCTCTATTTTTTCTCACTTCCTTTTAGCAACTTGAATGTAACTGATAAAGATGTCCACATACAAAACAGTCTAAAAGAGTTATCCCAATAAAAGATGAGCAATCAAAAGCAGTTTCAAGATAACTCAAGTTCTTAACCTTCGTTTCTTGAATACCACAAAGACCACAGTGGTAATTCTTATGATTGCCTTTTTCTTCTCTTATCTGCCTTTATCTACAGGTTCCCTACCCTCATTCACATCGACCCCATTTTTCTTATAATTCTGCATCACAGAAGACAAAGAATAGGTCTAGAAAGGCAGGATCCTTCTGCAGCCTCTGTAGCCCCACCTTGCAGAAGCACTGTTTATAGTTCCATATATCCTGCATAATATTCCACTTTACAGGGATAATATTTCAATTATTTACCTACCAAAGGACATATAGAATGTGTCCAGATTTATTATCAATATAAAATAGCTTTTAAATAACATCTTTAAACACATAACAGTAAATATTTTTGCAATTATATATTTAGAATAAATTTTTGAAGTAGAATTGTTTTTGTAAGTGGTTCTACCAGAAAGTTGGACAGTTTTACTCCCACCAACATGTAGACAAATATCTGCTTCCCTAAACTTTCCTCAATATCAGGTCTGATCAAACTTAAAATTTTTTACCAGATAGGTTTAAAAATGACATCTCAATACTACACTTATTTGATTTTCATTAATTAAATACATGCTTTTTTATGTTATTGCCCATTTGAACTTTTTCTATAAATTACCTGTTTTACACTTTTTAATGGTTTGCTAGTCCTTTACTAAATGACTTACAGAAATTATTTTCTTTACCCTCTGACTTACAAATATCTCCCCAGGCTTTTGTTCCTCTTTTTACTTTATTTAAAGTGTTTTTGTACAGGAAAATACATTTTTTTAAATTTTTTATTTAGTCTAATCTGTTGATACCTTACCAATGACTTCAGTTTTATCATGCTTCAGTGACCTAAACTTATTTTTTTAAACAACAAGCTTATTCCATACCTTTAATGATTTCATTTTTATACTCAAATTTTTGAACCAACTAGAATTTATTGTCAATAAGGAGTGAGATAAAGCTCCAGTTTTTGTTTTTGTTTTTTCCAAATGACTAGCTAGTTGTTCCAATACCTTTTATTAAATAATCTATCTTTTCCACAATGTTTTGAAAGGCCAACTTTATCATATCCTAAAGTTGTATATTTCCCTCTGTCTCTGGCCTCTCAAAATAGGGGATAATAGGTGGAAGATAAGTAACTAAGAAAAACACATGAAACATAAAACAGTGATTAAAATAGATTGGGGGGAAAAGAAAACAGTTTTTCGAGGGACCCTAAAAACCGAGCATTATATTTTTCTATTTTCTCTGGTTCCAAGAGAATATTCTGCCTTTGTTAACTAGACCATGGAAGATTGGAAGTATCACTATCCCATTTATGAGACTTGTATTCTTACTGCCAATAAGTGTAGGATAAAGAGATGAGTACTATCTGTCATCATTTTTCTTAATCTTGAATTGTTAAAAATTTTTTGGCATCAAGAGAATAAATTATCTTTAAAAGACCTTGTAGATTACAGGTAAACAATACATCTATCAGTACTCCATTGCTACCTTATACAACATCCTACTACACTCCCACCACTCTCATTCTGAATATTTGCATCTGTTTTCATGAAAAGGGACTATTTTCAGTTCCAGGAGGAAACAATAATATTTTTGTGTATGGTGGATGTGATGAGAAGTAAAAATAGAGAGAGATGCAAAGACATTACCCATTTCTAAGCACTCTTGGACAAATTTTGATCCTCCTTGAAAAAAGTTTGCAGATTCTGAAGCAAATGGGACAACTCAAAAGAGCCTACTGAGTCTGAGAGTAAGGACTGCTGCTTCTAGAGTCCTGGAGACCACAGAGTCTAGCAGCTCCCTATAGCTGTAATGACTAGAAACCCGGAGGAGCATCAGTTGATAGCATTTTTGGCAGAAGCATTTGTCTCAGTGCTAGCAAATCTTCTCCAAGTCTATTTGGCAGCATTTGTAGAAAGAGAAAAAAATGGAGTGGGGGAATGAACGAGACAAAGGAAATTAAATGATTTCAACTGAATTTTGCTTTTTTGTTCACATTTGAAGCACCTGTTTGTAGGACCCTGAGGGAAAGGCTAGGGCAAGGGCAAAGGGCCTGTTACTCCTTGCATGGAGGCTCTAAAGAGAATAGATATTTGGAGTTACAAATATTTAGAGAATGAGTGAATGAACCAATCACGAGTGGTACTTACTGTAAAGAAAATGTCTTATAACACTGAAATAGTTGATCTCATTCGTGCCAAATATTAAAAATATTGCCAATTTAGCACAAATACAAGAAAAATAGTCTTTGAAATTTAGAAATTAAAAATTTTAGAGAATTGTCTTTTTTTTTTAATGATTATTTTTATCGTGTTGTAAACCTCTACCACTGGGGTTTGATCACTTCCTAACATCCTCATCTCTGAAAGCAAAAATTTTCTAGTAATTGTAAAATAGAAGGCTCAGGGGTGGAATTCCTCAGTTCGAAGGTCCTGGGTGAAATTCAGGGCAAACAGGACATGTATGTGTTAGGAACCCAGGGTAAATATTGCTTTATATTAGCAGGAAGGAACTTAAGGGAAAATGAGCTGACATCTATTCTTGGAATCCCTTATGACTCAATATCTAAGTTAATTCTCATATGAGAGAGAAGTAAATGGATGAGGCAATCACTCCCATTTTGGCTAATCGAGAAAGTTCCCCTGATAAACAGCTGTACTACTTTTGCTCATTCTGACAGTGTGGAGAAATAAAATCCAAGGTTCTTTTTCACACAAAATTGTGCAATTTAAACAACTCTTAAAAATGCCTGAGATAAGCAAGAGGATTTATGCAATTTGAAGTTGTTTAGTACTATAACTATAGAGAAACTATTCTTAATATTTATCAGAATATTGATAAAAGAATGAGGTTTTTAATAACATGTTTCTGAACTTTTAATGTTTTACAAAACACCCTGAGTTAAATAATTACTACATTAATTGACATGTAGGACAAATCATAATGCTGAAGTATTTTGAACAAAATGTCCCCCAAAGAGGGTAGCCATTGATTTAAACCTGGTAAATATTATGTTCTGCCAGGGATGGGTGGTCTAGGCACAACTGACTATAAAAATTATGTGAATTTATGTGAATTATCATGAATTACCTCCTACACAAAGGGTAAATAAAGGAATAGAGACAATATAACCCAGAAAGCATGTTGGTACATTTTCCCCAGCATAATGTTTTAAAGCAATTGTGGGTGAATTTTGATACGACCAAATAGAAAGTTTTAATAGATTATAAAGATTTTAAGAAAAAAGCTGAAAACTACACTTGTGATTTCCTTTCATGCAAATAGTTGTTGGTTTAGTGGCTTCAAGAATTTTGAGACTTTCCGCCATCTTAAGCTACTAGCAAACCTACAGTGGAGGTGATAAAGCTATAAGGCTTGTTCCTTGTACCAAAACAATGGATTTAAAAAGAAGCCCACACTCTGAATTAGATTTGAATGAAAATAGTCTCTCTTAAAAGCATTGCTTCCTGGAGAAGAAAGCGCAAGCTCAACATGTTGAGTACAAAAACTGATTGACCATGATGCTTGGTGTTATAAGCGCTGAGAGAGATTTAATTATACTAGAATTTTTATCAGAATTGATTCATTTTGTTTTTCTTATTAGTGTTCTGGTTATAAAGTCCATGATTTGAGTGTCTGCCTTAATCCTAGTTTTTTCACAATCATCCTCCTTCAGCTTCAGGGCAAGATTTTGCTGATCTCAACGTTTTTCAGAGCACCATGTCCCGACTTCTAGCATTAACACCTAAACTTCCTCTCGAAATAGCTGTTCATTGTCTCTTGAAGTGAATTACAATACTTCCCTCATTGGGCTACGAAACTTCCCTTACGAAGAGGTAGAGGTTTATATTTCTTCACAATATGCCATCTGGTTGCCAGCAGTGCACACACAGAGCTGTGCTTTCTGGGGCTCGGGGTACATTTTGCAAACCAGCCCACAATTGCAGTATAAGGTTGGAGCAGCCTTGATTGTAATAGCCGTTTAAATGTTTTGGATATCTCAGAAATTAATTCTCCCACTTCTTTTGGATTGTTTTGGGAATGTAGTAAATACAGATGGAGTAGATAAATCTACACACTAAAAAGATTCCACTATTGGTGATAAGGGCTTATCTTATAAATGCTGAATTTTAGCAGGCACTGTGTGCTCTGGCACCATCCAGTAACCTTCATGATAAAAAAAAATGCCGCATTCCCTCCGTCATGATGTTCCACTCACTTTTCCTCCTTGTTTCTGCTCCAAGAATGTAACGAAGGATGATGGCCAATTTTACATATGCAATATACTGATGAAAACCCTCTGGTGAAATACAAAACTAAGTTTATAACCAGTATATTGTCACAAAAGTTTATTGCTTAGTATACATTGTCCAGAATTTTAATTTTTGAAAGACAACGACAAAAGATTTTTTTAAAGGCAATAACAAGAACAGAAAATGCCTGTTTTAAATTTCCACTAGAGATGTTCAACTAAGCCAAGATGAGTATGGAAGTGACGTATTAATGTGATTTTGTGAGTGAAGTGGTCATCTACTTCTATGAAAAAGTTGATGTCTGCTCTCAAATGTAAATGTAGGATTAACAAAGAAGATACTGGTTGTCTTTTTTCTTTGATGCTTATTTGCCCATTAAATTTTTACATCCTTTATAGAATTGCTAAATTGCCATCAACAAACCCTCTTAAATTCTAGGTCATTTATAAAGAATCAGCATAAAATAATTCATTCTTTATAAATAATACCAAAGTTGTTTCTTGATTTTCTTTTCCTATTGCTCTTTTGTGCCATTGCTTATTCTCTGATGGTAATAATTTAAAATATACTGAGAATGTCTGAGAGATAAAAGAATAGTATAGAAATGGCTATTGAATCAACATATTAGCTGTTAGCATTTCTATTTGCTTATCATACATTGGGAGCTGCTGTTTACTTTTTATTCTACAAAGGACAAGCCCAGTTTTTGTCTCCAAACAGTTAAAGAAATTAGATGAGAAATTATTCAAAATGAACTGTATACAGTTTGATTAGATTAGCTGTGGAATACAGTTTCTGAGAAAAGAGTCATCAATATGCCGAGGTCGAATGTATTCTTATTAAATAATAAATTGAAGCCCTAAATGCTGTGTATATAATATATTACATATATTATATATATTTTATACTGTTAGCAATACAATAAATATTTTAACTGGCTGGCTATTTAAGATGGATCCTTTTAAAGCTGTCCCATTTTAATATCACAACAAGGTGAGGAAGCTCTGTTTAAATGAGTTGCAAATGTCATCACATATTTGATCCCCTTTACTTCATGAGAGGGAGGAGATAGATGGGGTAAAGGGGGACAAATATGTGGTGACAGAAAGAAATCTAACTATGGGAGGTGAACACAGTGTAAATATATGTGTCTTACTGTTAAAGTGTATAGCTGAAACTTATTGGATTTTGTTAACCAATGTCGCCATAAAAAAAAATAAATAAAATAATAAAATAAAATAATAAAATAAAATATATAAAGGAGAACAGATTTGTATTGTACTGATCATAATATTACTTGTTAAGGTAATATTTATATCTTAAAAGTTTTCTCTCATACATAGATAGTGTCACTTCATCTTTATTACAGATCTGCCAGACTGGAAAAATAATTATGTACAAATATAACTTTTGGATTAAAAATTGACCTAATGAAAGCATCTATTTTGTAATAAAAAAGAGGAATATAAAAAGTTGCTCAATTTATGTGTATATACACACATATAGGTATATGCATGTGTATGTATAGTGTTCCTGACTATATCAAAAGGTATTTGAAAATCATTAACATAAGTTAAATATGTCTTTTGTTGCTATGTAATAGAGTAAAAGTAGCCCACTATTAAAAATGAAAAAAAGTCACACACAAGGGCAACAGTCCCAGGTTTTAAGCAGACTGAGTGTATTTCCAAGCTCTAGGGTAGTCTAACACCAAATGTTTAGTTTCCTCCCAAATTGTTGATCAACTGTTGAGGTGTGTATGGTAAATGGGTGTGCATGTGTATGAAAAACACTCTAGAGATTCTTTTTTGCAAAACGTGCCAAGGAAAGTATTTTTAAATGAAGTGGAAAATCAAGGTGTTGTCCACACGCTTTTGCATTTTTATCAATAAAACCATAAGTTACTTTTAAACTGATGCTTCCACAGCGCCATGAGGAGTAAAATCATTTTGAGCCAATCTATAGTTATTTTATTTCACTTTCAAATATTTATTCTACAATCCTTTTCACAAATGTGTGAGTAGCTATTTTATATACTGGTGCATTTTTCGTGTTTTATTGAATTTTCATAAGAAATTAAATTAAAAAAAAGAAAGGTAGATGATGTGAAGAAATGAATGAAATACTCCCATTGGACAGCAGAAATATCCATAGACATTGATCTGTGAGTACACTAGACCACAGGAAATATTGCCTTGCTCTGTCTTTAGATGGTATGTGGACAAAAAATAATAAATAAAGGCAAGATAAACTAATAAACTAGAAATATGTAGCATTTGATAGCATAAATGATTGACACCATGGGTTGCTAAGTATCATGGATCCTCATCTAAGTCCCTTACTTATTAAAAAATAAATAAGTAGAAGTTAGCAAAACAATAAAACAACAGATGTGTAAGCCCAGATTTAAAACCAAAGTCTTCCTTCTTCCCTTGTCTTTCCACTTCCCTTTTCTCTGCCTGACTCCAAGCACACCTTTCCAGCTCATTACTGCAAATCATTTGAATTCCTACATACAATGTCACCTGCTCTGTAATCTGATTACTTTATGGAGGAATTAGTATGTATATTTAATGTAGAAGGGTTTTAATCTTGATGAAAATAATCCTAAGGAACTGTGATAGGGCCGCTCATATGTCTGGCAGATATGCCAGTAACATGCTAATAAATGACAGCTGATTTATGTATCTGGATTCTTTTATTTATAAAAATAGCAAGTGGACTGATTTTTGATATTAATAATACAAGTGAATCCACTTTGATTAGACTTCTGTGGAGAGCTGTGCATATCCGGCATTACAATTAAATCTTGTGATGTGGAATGGGAATGACATGCTAATGAAGCAAGCCAGTGAGCCTGAACCAAGAGTGTCCAACATCATTACGGGATATCTTAGATGAAGAATAATTATAAGAGGAACACTGAAATGTCATTAAAAATCTCCACTAAGAGATTTAACCTACTATTTTGTACTAATGCTGGATTTTTTTTTAGCAACATAACTGAACACAAAGTTTCCTTTCAGAATTTATAGGAAAAGGTTTTAAAATAGGTCTGAATTTAAGAAAAGATATAATCTAGTGTCCTAATTTAATTTGGTATATCAAAATTCAATGATGGTATGTAATTGAAATCTCTTTTTAATAATTTCAGATGAATTAGCAATTAGGGCTTGATCCGATTTCCATGAAATTTATTAAAATTGAGGGTTGAAGCCCTTGAAAATTTTTATTCTTTTCACTCCATTAGCAAAATACATCCAGTTTAAACGACTCTGTCAGTTAGTATGGTACATTTCTTGTTTATTTATGAGAATTTGTTTCAAGTTCAAAAGAAGTAATGCATATTCATAAAGTATAGCTTATAATATATGATTCAAGAAATCTCCTTCCCATTTTTGGAAAACAAAAAATGCACTATCCTCACCTTTGAACCATATTTGCTTCTGAGCAATTCCTACTTGAGTGCTCCCTGTGTGTGACTTCATCACATCCATGTCCTCTATAGAAAAAAGATGTTTTTGTGACAAGTTGCAATTGGGTACTGTTAAAACAGGACATGGGGAAAGATGCAACAGTGCCAACTCTCAACAACAAAAAATGTGGACTCTGAACACTGACTCCAGTTTCATAGATCCAGGAGCCTGAGTATAAGAAAAATGTGACTGAAATCATAGTACCTATCACACAGACTTGGTGCTCAGCAGGAAAAACACAGTGCTTCTCAGTGGCAAACAAATAAATTATGCACACACTGTAAGACCAAAAGAAATATGCCAAACAGTTATTCCCCTTCTCCAGGCTCTTTGTGAAGAAATGCAATTATGCTTAACAGAAAAAACACCATAGAACTGGTTGACATCTCTCTGAGACATAAATGTGTTTCTGTTCCAAATATGTACCATTTTCAGAATGTTTGTATGTATTATGTGCAATTTGTTCAGTCTATCGTTCTGGGAAAACCAGGTCCTGGCTGGGCAATTATGAGAAGGGTAAATAGTATTTTCTGACTGTGAGCTTCCATTTCTAAAGTTGTAGCAGAAAACTCTTATTATTTACCTTTTTGAGGAAACATTACCAAGACAGGCCTTGCCTATTTGCCTTCATCATTTGATTTTTACAAATGAGATCTCATTGTTTAACAAAGCGGACCCCCTGAAGAAACCTAGGTAGAAAACAGATGTCTTTCAAGGAAACTATGAATGAGTAAAGAATACCTCATCTCATGAGGGGTCAATAAAGGAAATAACACCAACTCCCCAAAATCCTTATTAGAAATCCTGGAGTTTTCTACTTAGTTAAATTTTATTCAGTAAGTCTTTATTCTTCATCTGCACTGTTTGTTTGGTACAGAAGATGGCATATGGCGATACTTCACTATATTATTTTAAGGGCCAAGAAAGATATGCCCCTGGTGCTGTGGGAGCATCAGGAGTAGACCATTTGAATAATGAGGCATCCTGAAGGTTGAAATGCTGAGCTAGAGATGACCAAGATGAGTGGTGACACAGCAAGTTAAAAAGGGCAATGCAGTCAGAGGAAAAATTATGACCAATGATTCAAAGCCCTGAAGTTAAATGATGTGTGTTGTAGAGACATTGGGGATGGCAACTGGCAGGATGAGTAGTAAATGTTGAGTACTCCAAAGCCTTAATACCACACAGAATAAGGTGGATATTGGCAACAGATAAAGCAAAAGATAGCTGTAAGGGTCAGGTCCCAGAGGGCCTTATCTATCATGGGAAGCAAATTAGGCTTTATTCTGTAAGTGATGGGCAGCCACTGAAGGGTTTTAAGCTCAGAAAAGAATGGTCAGGCATACGTTTTAAGTCAATCACTCACTTTCCTACTTTTGCCTTTGCTTGAACAGTTATGCCTCTTTAATGCCCTTTCTTAGATTCAACAGATTCAATTTCAGGTAGTTTTATGACACTAATGGAAACTCAGCAATGTTTCTATCAATAATACTGAAAAAGGTTTTTGAGAAGTATTGAGCTATCACCCATTCTCACAAGGGCAGTTTTGTTCGTCGTGCAACACCGCTTCAACTTCTTTAATATACTGACCATTTACAACTGTTCGAAGCATTTTAATATCCAAAAAAGCAAGACAAACCTGAATTAAGCAAGATTCCATGATAGTGAATTTATACACAGCTTAAGCCTTATCACTGAAGCCAGTTCTACAGATGAGACTTTTCTTCATGCTTTTCAGGTATGCATTTTTTTTTTCCTCAAAAGCTCCAAGAGGAAGGAACACAAGAGGCTTTGCAGGAAAATAGCTACACATTTGTAGGACAGAAATGCTAATGTCCTTTTACATGATCATCATTGATTTTAGAAATTACCTCTGAACATTGGCCATTTGGGGAATTTGAACTGTAGGGCAGAAAGGAGTGAACAGAAAACAAATATAAAAAAATAAAGTCAACACTGAGGAAAATAAAAGTCAAACAACAACATAGTTCAAAAAAAAAAGGGCAATATCTTCAACCACCAGCTGTTTTGCCAATGATCTTCAAAAGTCATTTTGGAGATCATTAAAGGCTTTTTAATATGAAATGTTTTCTACCTGTCTCCAATTTTCATTTAACTCATGTTTAACAAGCTAAGAAGTATAATAAAATATATTACACTTAATTTAAAAAGGAAACAGGGCTTAGAGTGGTCGATTTGGTATAATTTGAACCCTTTTCTCCACTGGAACGCTTTATTCAATTCTGCTATATTTTTTTTTCATCTGTCCTGCTTGTCTGGAGGTTCCAAGGTAAAAATTCTTGAGTTGCTGCAGATTCGCATTTCCGAGGTAAGGAGAACGAGACTGGGCAGTTGGAAGAAAATGTGGGGAGATGTAGGCAACTGTGACATAGTTCTTTATTCCAGTAAATGCACAGCCCGCCTCACAAGGAGGTAGTTCTCAAGCAAGGGTAGGTACCGCGTCCCGTGCACTCTTCCCGCCACATAGCAGCAGTGCTTTTGATACACTCATTATACAATAGTGGCACACTGCCAAGTCAGAAGTCCCCTAAATGTGTACTGGGCACATAGTTACATAAAGGGAGAACTGCTGAGTTTCCTCTGCCCAGAAGTTAGCTATGGGTGTGGGAGGGAGTCTGACTACGGTTATTTTTCTTTCTTCTCACAGTTCCCAAATATTTTATAGTGGGGGAGAGAGAAGTGGAATAAAAAGGAAGTAGAGATATTTATCTTTGTCTGACTGATTTCACTCAGCATAATACCTTCTAGGTCCATCCATGTTGTTGCGAATGGTAGGATTTCATTTTTTTAATGGCTGAGTAATATTCCATTGTGTGTGTGTATATATATATATCATAATTTATATATCCAATCATCATGGGAATGGGGAGTACAGCATAGGGAATGCAGTTAACATTAATGTAATGGCTAGGTGGAGAGTCAGAGGAGAGAAAAAGCAATTAGGGGGATTATCTACAAACTGTATAAATGTCTAACAATATACTATATACTTGAAACTAATAATAAAATAAAATTTTTTAAAAAGGAGGTAGAGAAAGGTAGGGGAATATTATCCAACTACTAAAGATCAAAGAACAGAAGGACGAAGAAGAGAAGAACTTGCAAGTAGAAATCTTCATAAATGACGAAAGCCAGAGTAAGTTGAAGCATAAAGTAGGAAGAAAGAGCCCTTTACCAATAGCTGCAGATGAGGTGGCTAAGCAATCTTCTGCAATATCCACCTCCTTCCTCTTTCTCCTCCCTTCCCCCATTTCAATGAACTTTTACCTCAGGCCGAGTCAATCATATTTATTTTATTGAGGATTTGAACTAAGAAATTGTAGTCAGAGAATTTTGGGCCTCGAAACTATAAGATCCAAGAGATAAAATTTAAGTTTAAGATATATTTCGAACTATATAAACAATTGACATTTGGATGTATAAGAAAAAAATCAAGTGTAACACGTATGAATTTATAAGAGAAAAAATATTTTAAAAACTAGTTATTGCTTCTTTTTCACGGTGAATGTCACTTCTTACTCATTTACTAAGTGTAAAATATAAATTAATAAATTCAGCAATAATCATTTTATCAATAATAAAAGCAATTAATATTTCACACCCAACTAATAATATTAGAACAAAATAAAAGGGATATAATTCGTTTAGATTCAACATAAATTCACCCATAGGGAAAGAGGCCAAATAGACATAGCAGATACACAATATCTCACCCTTTCTTTTTGCTTTAATTTAAAAAGAAAAGTCCTAAACTGACTTCCTCTTATGTTAATGGAAATTGAATTTTTATTCTAAGGGAATGAAATAAAACTGAATATCATAAAACTGAAATCCTCAGATATCAACTAACAAAAATATCAATTAAGCACATTTTCCAAACACTAATAGGATACTTACTGCCAAGTGGTATCCCCTAAAAAGATATTTTTTAAAAAGTCCTTCTTTCATAAACATGTACTGAGTACTCATTATGTATCAAATAAAATAATAGAAACTAGAGATGAGAATGAAGACATAAAAAGAACCTTGTGTCACACACACACAAAAAAATATGCTAATTATTCACTATACTATTTCCTCTTCTTGGGCACACAAGAAGATAATATTTCTCAGGCTCCCACACATAGCTGAGTTTTGTCCACGTGACTGAATTTTGGACAATACAATGTGGGCAGAAGTGATATAAACAGCTTCCTTCCAGTCCTGGCCCTTAAAAACCTCTCTTGTGACTTTTCAGCTCTCACTTCTCCCTTGGGGGCTACCTATTTCAGAGAGCAGAGCTACAAGATGAAGGAGGTTCAATTCACTCTCATCTCCATCAGACTGTAAGTGAAAAGAAACTTTTGTTGCATTGAGACACTGAGATTTGAGGGTTTATTTGCCACCACTGAATAACTTTTTCTAATCTTATATTCTGGAGAACAAAATGATAACTATAAAAAACTTAGAAGATAATATGGAAATGTAGAGAGAAACTACTATATATAGACAGAAAAATAGTACATATTGCCTGTAGGTTCAGTCAGGGATGGCATCAAACAGAAGGTGATAGTTCACATTGCTCTTGAATCATGGTAGGAGTTTGCAAGAAAGAACAAAACAAAAAGAGAGATTGAAAGAAATGATCTACTGTTGCTGAAATGTTCTTCATTATCAAGAAATGACTCGTTTTCTCATTCAAAGGCAACTAAGACAGGGAAGGAAATATAAAAACAATTTTAAGAGCTAAATTCGACATTATGCTGAGGCAATGCTGTATTACCATTTAGCTTACTTAACAAGAAAATTGATTTGACCAGATAATACATTTACTGTGTAATCAGATGACACTTTTATTATAAATAAATTCATGGAAAAAAAGCACCAAGCAGGTTATTTGGAAATTTTATAACTCTTTCCAAAATTGAATGTATTTATTAATAAGGAATTCTTAGTAACCAATATCTAACAGGTGCTATATTCAGATGAAAGATATTTCCTGGTAATTGAGTAGGTTTCGAGGTTAATGTATTGATACTACAATCTATAGCTGCCAGGGGTAGCTGGAGCTATTTATACTGAATATCTTATTGTGGATGTACAACATTTCCCCTGAGATGAAACAAACTAGCAACAGAAAATTTGAACTCATTTACTATTCAGAGATAGAGGTGTGTTCTGCACTGGGTCTCCTTCTGAGAAGGTATGAGGTGCAGGCTTTGCTATGAATTGTCAAATCTGCTTTTCCAGGAAGGGTATTTGAATTATAATAGAAAGAAGAACCTGTGAAATTAAGAAAAATGAAGAAAATCATATTAGGAACAAATGAATAACGTGTCAACAGCCATATCACTAGAGGACAAATGATAACCATTCTCAAAGTGCAGCATTTGAGGTACTGAGTCAGAGAAAGATAAAGACTGGAATGAAAAGATTCTGAGCATTGAGAGCTCTTTGAGGAGCTTGATCTGTGGATATCATATTATAGCTGTATAAATTCAAGGTGGAAAAAAAATGGTGTTTCTGCAGGTTTGAGGCATAATTATTTGTAAGGTAGACTGTAAGAATGCAGTCAGTTTTGAGAAGTGGAGATGAAGGCAGCAGCTTCTTACTGAATGAGTGGACTAGGCAGAAGTGTTATCCCAGGTAAAAATTTTAAAAGTACTAAGTAGACCTCAAAGTTAAATTGGTGATTATGACTTAGAATGGAGGATTTTCAACATAATGGCCAACCTGTGCACTTACATATATTCCTACTTGAATAGAAGTGTGTCAGATATTTCCAAGAAGAAATGATGATAAAGCCTAGACCAGGAAGAGTTTTCTCTTAAAATATAGCGATGTGGCACCAGCAACTTAGGGCATAAGAAATAGAAAGCTAGCCATATGATTAGAATGGTGTGTTTAATGGCATGACTTTTGTAGACCTCTATTTTATAATGATCTTCAAATTTTTTCTCTTCCCATCACTATCACCTTATTAACTGTAACATTTCTCATAATATCATAGTCAGGTTCCTTTAGGTCCCTTGAATACCAGAACTACACAATACACCCTCAGTTTGGAAATCAGGAAAGAAAGCAAAACGAAGGTTGATGATATTTACCAGCTTTATAAATAAAGTAAAATTCAAATATTAAAATACATTCTTCCATTTTTATTTTTAGTACATATAGATACTCAAGTTTACTTGAGCTTCTAATTTGATCAGGGGCATATGCACCAGTTCTGGGATACAGAGATAGTCTCACCAGGAATAGTGCTCCTTTTGAAGTTCTTAATATTGGCCCTTTATTACCTACATTATAGCAGAATTCCTTGAAAGTTCTGAATTCTCTTGGGAAAAAATGTACTTAAAAATCGTTCTTATAACTAAACATAGTTAACAATGTAACTATATTTGCATTAATTGAGGAATACAACTCAGAAGTTCTTTTTTTCTCCTGTATCATTCTATATGGAATTAAACATAAATGTGCAAAGACCCTTGTTAAAATATTAGATGTGTGTTTGTTAAAATGAGTCTGCTGTTTCAGGATCAATTTACTCTGGAGAATATATATATATGTATATATACATATGTGTATATATACATATATATATTTACACACACACACACACACACACACACATATATGTACATTAAAGATAGATTTTCTCACTGACTGTCCCAACCCCACTTTCTGTTAGACATTAATACTGTTTCCGTGAGAGTCAAGAACTCTACTCTCTGTGTTAGGAAAGACTTTTAAGTATTTTGGGCCATTAACAGAGTGTGTGAATACTTGAGAGGGGATGTTAACACCTGTGAAAGAGGATCAGGACATGGGAAGGTGTCCCGCTGGATAGGCTGGAGTCAGTGATAGTTATCACCTATGGATGACCTTTGCTCAATAGCAGTGAGAACAGTTGATGTGATTTGGCTCTAAGGAAGAACAAAGAAGTCTGTGGACTGTGTCTCAGCTTTTCCATGATATGTAATGTAGCCTTCTTTAAAAAGGTAGGCATTCTAAATGGCATACCCCTTAAGACCTCCCCTTTTGATTTGCAACAATATAGTTTGAGAGTCAAAGGGAAGCTAAATGTATTTCTGCTGTAACAATCCTAATACTTTCTAAAACTATGAGGAATCTTCTGACTGGAGAAAATTATGGAAGATGGAGAGAAACATATAGATTAATATTCCAAATTTTATCTCACTACATCTTTATGAAATGATGCAAAGTGTGGTTATCCACTTCCCATAGAAGTAACAGCATGTATTTGGTGTCTTTGGATGTCAGATGTTCAGAACAACTATCTCCTTTGGTTCAATGCGATTTATTTGAGTAGAAACATTTCTTCTGCTTATAAAATATACTCTATCAGGACCAGAACTGTGGTTGTAGTCATTACCTTCACGCCCCAAGTCACTGTCTCTAGAGGGCAAAACCAGCTTTCCCTTTCTCCTATATCTCTGGTCCACAAACTTGGTGGCACATTAACATCACACGGGAAACTTTTAAAACTTTCCCTCATACAAATTAAAACAAAATGTCTATGAGTGAAAATCAGAATCAGCAGGTTTTAAAGATCAGGCAAGATTCCAGTGTGATAATCAAGTGGAGTAGCTTTCTGATAAAGAAATTAGTGGTGGAAAAGTCTAGAGGGATTTAAACTGAAGAGGGCAGAGGAAAAATGAGGTGCAGAGATAAGGCTCTAGTGGCAGGTGGTTTGGAGAAAAGGGGGTAAGGAATGGAAGAGGTAGCCGTTATTAGTCTTAATTCATGGGAGAAAATGTTCATCTTTTTCCCTAATGTCAATATGTAATTGGTAATCAATGTTAAAATAGTGTTATTGGCTGAATTGTGTCACCTAAAATTTATATGTTGAAGCCTTAACTCCCAATACTAGAATGTGACTGTATTTGGAGACAGGACCTCTAAAAAGGTGGTTAAATTAAAATGAGTCTCTAGGGAGGGTACTAATCTGATCTGACTGGTGTCCTTATAAAAGCAGAAAATTTAGATACACAAAAAGACACAGTGATATGTGTGCACAGAGAAACAGCCATGTGAAGATGTAGCAAAATGGAAGCCATCTGCAAACCAAGGATAGAGAAGCTCAGAGGAAAACAACTCTGCTGGTACCTTGATCTTGAATTTTCAGTCTCCAAAACAGTGAAAAATACATTTATATTGTTAAAGCTATCCAGTCTGTAGTATTTTGTATGGCAGCCCTAGAAAACAAGCACAGATGGTATAAAAAATAATAGAATAATAAACATTTGAAACGCTTTTAAGTCTATATTTTATTGAATTACCAATACATCCTATCTTAATCTGAAATTTTTCCTAATGCTCATAGAACTCGTAGAATTGTTTTATGGAAAAAGCCCAAGCTTTTTCTCAATTGCCTTATTTTTTACCCGATCCTTACCTAGTAAATCTTACCCAATCTTCAAGGTCTAGAGCTAAGTCCTCTTCTTCTAGGAAGTCTTCCCTCATTCAGTACTCTCTCCTTTTCCTGAACCCACAGGACTAGTAATATATATCATAAAATTGGCTCTTAATTGTAAACTGATCTTTGACATTTCAAATATTGTTGCCGCATCTGTAATTTAACTTTTCATAAGTTTTGATCTAGCATTCCCCACCAAATTCTAAACTCGTTCATTGTAGATACCATAACTATTAATTTTCTATATCTCCTAGAATGTCTGACAAACTTCTTCCAGAAATATTGATTGATAAGTAATTAGGAGTGTTTCTACAGGCACTATCACACTTTGTACCTGAGCTTAATTAAATCTCAAAAGATCAAAGACAGGATAAAAAGATATTCTTTCTATAATGACTGTGTCACAATCAGCTATCAGCATTTTAACATTGATGAGCAGTCGCAGGTAACTCCGAGACCAGTAAATGATTATTTTTTAATTCCAAGTGAGATTAAAAGTTGATGGAGAAAGAATATAACCTAAAAGTTATGGTTAGTGATTTTTTATTTACCTGGACACACTACAGTGGACAGAAGAAAAGCATTTCCTACAAACAATATGGGGACTGATGTTGATGACTAGATTTAAAACATCAAAGTCATCCTGATTAGGCACTATTCTAGTGTCTTTTGATAAAGTTGTACTGGAAAAACACTTTCAGTGCATATTTTCAAATGGCATAATCCACCACAGCTCAATGAGTCATAACACTAGCTAAAAAAATCTTAGGATTAAGTTACCTTGCCTTATTGACCAATAAAGTAGAACAGAATTATTCTTATCCTGTTTTTTAATGTTTTGGCCATGTGTCTCTATTTTGTGGTATGAGTAAATGTAGGATGATGGCAAAGACAAAACAAAATAATTTTCCAGGGTTCAGATTAGAAGATAAAAAGTCAAATTTTGAAGATCTACCTACAGAATATTCTTTACATATTATTTAAAGAGAGGTGTATCACATGTGATGCATGATGGTGTCAAGAATTAGCCCTCAATTTAAAAATGAGCCATTAGAAGTTACCTTCCATGCAACATCTGAGGTATTCTTTACCCTGTGTTCTCTTTTTAAGTTTGCCTTAATAACAAAGTTTGGTGAAAGAGGGTACTGAAAGAATGTTAATCTTGACCAAGTTTTTGCTTTTTCTTCTCTGTATCAGTTAGCTATTGTCGTATATTAAAAAAAAAAAGTAAGATAACATCAAGATACATTGTCACAAAATTTTATTAACCAACATCACCCCAATAAATTTAATTCAAAATATAAAGAAGTAAAAACAAATCTCACTCAGTCTTATACAGCAATTGATATTTATTCAGCTCAGGTATCCAGGTCAGCTGATGGGTGATTGAGCTAGACAGGCTCACAAGGACAGTTTTGCAGATCTTAACTGGGTTGCCCACACATCTTTCCTCCTCTTGGGTAGCCCATGTATGTTCTCATGGCAATGGCAGAAGTGCCAGAGTATAAGCCTAGTCGCATGTGTTTCTCTTACCTCTGCTTATGTCACATCTGCTAACATTCTTGATAAAACAAGTCACACGGTTGCACTCCACATCTATGGACAGGGACATATCCTGTAGTGGAAGAAAGTTCACAATTATCTGGTAAATGGAATGGATATGGGGAGGGGGTAAAGAACTGGGGACATTACTCTTATCTGTCACACTCATTACTGTCAATTCTTTATTAATCTGTCGTGTTCAAGGCGACTCAACATTTGATTTGCCCATCATTTTCTAAATAGTTTTTCTATATGTTGGGAGAAATGTCCATATGAGAGAACCCTATCTCTCCAGTGTATAGATTAGTATTCAGATATCCAGTTGAGACAGAGAAGCAAACAGATAACACAGGTGCCGCCTGTGGTATGGACCTTCCGTTTTTCTAGTTATAGTGGGTCTGGAAGACTTGGACAGCTTCTCGTTGACATATTTGAATTGCTAGCATCACTACTCTTGTGCTTTGGGGCCATTATTAAGATAAGGATTACTTGAACACAAGCACTGCGATACCTCGACAGTCGATCTGATAACTGAGACTGCTACTAAGTGACTAAGGGTTGGATAGTGTATGCAGCATAGATATGCTGGACAAAGGGAGGATTCATGGAAAAGCAAAATCAAGATAGGGGAGACTACGGTACCACATTTTCTTTATCCATTTATCTGTCGATGAACATTTACATTGTTTTTATATGTTGCCTATTATGAATAATGCTACCATGACCATGGGAATGCAATGAATATATCTCTTCAAGATCTTGATTTTAATTATTTTGAATATCTATTCAGTAGTAAGGTTGATGGATCATAACACAATCTATTTTAATTTTTTGCGAAACTGCCGTAGTGGCTGTGCCATTTTACATTCCAACCAACAACGTATAAGAGTTCCATTTTCTCCACATCCTCATTACTTGTTATCTTTCATTATATATTTTTATAATAGTGATCTTAGCAAGTGTTAAGTGATATCTTATTATGGTTTTTATTTGCATTTTCTGATGATTAGCGTTGAGCATCTTTTTATGTACCTCGGCTGTTTGTATGTCTTCTTTGGAGAAATGTCTAATAAAGTCCTTTTTACATTTTTTAATCGGATTATTTATTTATTTATTTATTTTCTTACTTACTTATTTATTTTTTCCATGTAGTTGTAAGAATTCTTTATATGTTTTAGATATTAATTCCTTATCATATATGCGGCTCACTCTCTTCAAAAAAAGGTGCTGGAAAAGCTAGATATCTACATTCAAAAGAATGGAGTTAGATGTTTATCTTACACCATACACGACAATCAACTCAAAATGGATTAGACATTTAGATTTAAACATAAAATTTAAATGTAAGACTTTGAACTGTAAAACTCCTATAAGGAAACACGGGGGTAAGCTTCTTGACATTGGACATGGCAATGGTTTTTAGGCTATATCACCAGAAGAACAAGCAACACAACACAAACAAAATGAGACAGATGGGACTACACAAACTAAAAAGTTTCTTCACAACAAGGGAAACAATTGACAGAGTGAAAGGCAACTTAACAGGATGGGAAAAATGTTTGCAAATCATATATCTTGCGTCTACCATTTGGCTATTGTTGATAGTGGGTTCCTCATCAGGCCAGTTCTGTGTCAAGGATTTGACCATGTTTCTCCAGTCTTCTCAAAGGTTCTGTGAGCTCTCCAGAATTCTCTGTTCCAAATATTGAGAATGGATTCTCTGAGAACAGATTGCTGCTCTGAGCAGCTTCTTCATGCTCAGCTACTTCATGCTTAACTAGATTTTGTGGAGGTATCAGTTAGAATTTTTTAAAAAGTCAAAGCAAAAGAAAACCAAAAGCAAGAAGAATAACAAACCAAAGCCAAATGTTCACTACTGCTCAAAATGAACAAGATTTTGTATCTGTCCTTGGGAAGCTTACAATTTTAGTAGAAAAGATTATACACTAAATCTTCATTTGTTATTTAATAATAGGGACACAAGTCATTAGATTTAAAGTCCACCTTAAATCAGTATAACCTTATCTTAAATCACCTAATTGTATTTGCAAAGACCCCATTTCAAAAGAAGGTTACATTCTGAGGTTCTGGGTAGACATGGATATTGGGACTAATACTATTCTAGTTACTACAATAACCTCAGACTTATAAGTATAGACTGTTTCACTGCAGGTGAAAAATCAGCCTCCAAAATTATTTTCATGCAAATGCAATATAAATGTTATTTTTAGATGATTTAAAATTATCTTGTGATAAGAATATACATGTGATCATTAATAAGCAAGTATGGATATGACATTAGCATATCTTAATTCAGATATGAGAAAAATATCTACTTTTGGTATCTGAAAATTTCTTTATATTTGGGTACTGTATAGTTAAATAAATATTTTCTTTGTATTTTACTGGTGAGATTATTTGGGGCCACAGAGCAATTAAATAAACCTAGAAAGTGATTCTTTGTAGCTTAGAAATTCCTCCATGCTTAGACAAATTAAGCTGTTTTTCACTGATTTATGTAAAGTGTAATTAACAAATTAATACATATGAAGATAAGATAATAGAAAGCACCAAGCAATAATGTAGTTTTGTTGTGTTTTTGAAAATTACTAAAAGTAATGGCAAAGCTAATCTGCTATAAATTTCTTTTAATTAAATTGTGTTTTCAATAATTTTTTTCTCAAGTCAATCTATTTCAAACCATTCTTGCATGTTTTTCATCTTCATATACTCAGGGAAGTGTTCTAATATTGCCTCTATTTTCTATATAACATCATACTACTAATTATAGAGTAATTGAAATATGGAGTTAGAATGTTTTAGTAAGTTCTTTTGCTTTAAATCAAAATCTATTTCTAAATGTTATATTGTTTATTTAAAATGTTAAACATTACTATTGTAATAACCAGTCAGATACGTTTAGGGTGGTAAAATCTCATCATTATGAGGCAAATCATAAAATACCAGCAAACTTAGGCAGCATAATTTAGGACACTATTTATGCGGAGAATGTTAATTTATTATAACACATGAATATACTCACAACTAGAGTATAAATACAAGTAAAACACTTATTAATCCATAGGTAATAAAATAAAAGTCATGCTTAACAATTTTTTATTCAAATGTATCAAAAGACAAATGTGAAAAAACAAATCCTATTGCATATTATGCATTTCACTTCCTGGGACATTGTGAGAACTGAAGAAATAAGGTGGCTCAGATTCTGAAATCTAATACTTAACAAATGTCATGATATGTAACCATAGGTGAATATTGCCTTTCTCTGTAGAATCCTGAGGCTCAGTCAGTTGTAGCCTAATTGGAGAGAGAGGTGAGGGTCTCAGATTAAACTGGAACTCCTCATGACTTATAATGACCATAAACAACTTTTGGTGGTTTCAGGCCCACTTAGACTTCCAGAATTGATACAGTCTCCCCAGTAACACTCATCCTTCCTGAATGAGATCCAGGATTAGTACAGCTTGCCCAGAGCTACTCTGAAAGAGAGCAGACTCCTCCACCTCTTTCCAGCTTGACTTACCCAAATTTTTTTTATAACACCAGGCTCTTGGAGCTGTTAAGTCCATTGACCCATGGTATTTCATTGAACACTCCCTTCAGACCCTATATTATCTTGTCAAATGCCAGAGATTTTTTTCCCATACAGATAGCTAAATTATCCTTCCTGGATAATAGTGGTTTGAGACTGAGATGGTAAGGTGACCATGCATAGAGTTAAATAGGCACCTGGAACATTAGCGAGAAAATTTCTGATTAAATATATCTACCATGAAATGCCTTCAGCTTTGACCTGTGCCAATAAATCCTTGTTTTTTTAATAGCAAATGAAATTCCTGCACAGTTTGCTGGGTTTCTCCTCAACAGCTCTCTTCCTTTCTTCTACTATGAAAGGGAGTGACTTTCTCCAGAAATTAGAGTATTCCTCAGTAACTTGAGGGTGAACAGAAGTCATAGAAAGAAGGAAAAAGTAGAAAGCTGTTTTCTTTCCTGACTTCTCCTTCAACAATTTCATATGAATTATAGAGATCCTTAGGCTTCTATCCTGGAATATTTATAATTCTAAGCAAAAGAAAATCTTCTTTTCTCTGTTTAAACAAACAAAAACAGTTCTAAACTATTATTCAATCCATTGAGTAATTTTGTATTATATTATTTTAACATATAAGTAATAACATAAACACAAAATATTTCAACTATTATTTCTTGAATAACCTTTTATGCCTTTGGGGTTTTTGTTTGTTTGTTTTTGTTTTTGCTTTTCCTTTTCACATTTACATCTCTGTCTCTGTCTCTCTCTCTTCTGTTCGCTATTCTGTATGATTTGTTCAATTTTTTTCTTTTCACCTTTTTGCTGATTTGGCAATCTGTGTTTTAAATTTTCATCAATTCTTTCTTATTCTGTGATCCCTTTTCTTTGTAGTTTGTTCTTATTATATAGGTATTATATTTTCTTCATTCTATGTAGGATAATAATTTTTTAAAAAACACTATATTTTCTTTCCTAAATTATCCATTTTTCAGTGTCTGTTGTTTCTACTTATTCATCCCTATCCTCCCTCCCCTCTTATGCTGCCAATTATCCTCAAATGATATCGACCACATGGTTTTGCCTTCATGCACTTGAATGAAAGAGTAGATTACAAACTAGGTAACTGTCACAGGGTTTCTATATCTGAGTCATGCTCTTACCTGAAAGAAAAACTGCTAGTTCTTGGCATGCAGACAAGGTTTGGGGACAGCAGACTTCACCTGAGGGTACATGAATGTCTTCTCCACTAGCCATTGCTACTATGAAGAAGTCCTTAATCTAAGATGGCAACTCCTACACTAACCTCTCTTGTAGACTATCTGAAGTCTTTAGAAAGCAGTAGCTTCCAAAGGGAACAATTTCACCTCAGGGTACAAAAGTTGTTCAGGTACAAAAGTTGTTCTGTTGGGGTAATGAAAGAAAATATAGGCATAGCCCTGCAGAAAGTCTCTTGGATTTTAATACCCAATCTTCATCGAACACTTATAATTCTCAATACAAATTCTCTATACAATTCTCAATACAAGAAAAATATATATTTACATCCCCAATATTCAATACATTTTAAACTGAATAATGGAAAATTCTGGAAATATATCTTAGAATCACATATAGATGTTTTTAAAGAGCTTTCAAGTGTCAACAAAAATGATGTGTTCCTACTCCAAAGCACAGAGTATGTCATGTACTCAAAACAGCTATTTGTTAATAACTCTACTTTTCAGATATCAGGAAGTGGTATTTACAGCATTTTACATTTTAAATATTTCTTACTTATATGTAGTTAGTTTACTATGTTTTAGATACATTTTGGGAAACTGGTTGGGAGTTTTGAGTTGACATGTTATGATTCTCAGTTAAATAAGGAGATATGCTCACGATTAATATTTTTACTTGAAACATCAAAATTTTCAAAGATGTATTCTAATGTTTACTGAAAGAAGCCTGTATTAGAATTCCTATTTAGAATTTTCTCATTATTTTTAAGAATTTCTATTTTATGTTTTATAATAAAGATAATATTAGCATAGCATACAAATATGCAATTCAGACAAATAGAGAAAATGATTTTTGTTTTTTTTTTTCCCTAAAAGTTACGTGATAGAAATGAGTGGTAGATTATTATACTGGAGAAGATCTTTCTAACTTCAACCTGGAGAATAGCACTGTGGTAGAAGCAGGCTTAGAGATGAGTGTGAGCAATACGGGACAGCATAGACATTCTGTAGTTAAGCCTTCAGTCCATTATATTGGTTTCTGTCTCTTGCTCCAATCCTGTTCTCAATATCTGCCCACTTTAGAAAACTCTGTGGTAAAAAATTTCTTTTGCTTCTTCTACTCTTGTCTCTCTATAGCTCTCTCCATTCTGAATTTTCCATCATTATGACCCTTTCCAGATACTCATTCTTGCTATCTCCATGTTAATCCTTCACTTCAACCCTGTATTTTAGTGTGTTTATGAATGTATTATCCTCTGGACTTCCTTAGTGTCATTCAGTATTTAGGGGACAGAGGAGAGATAATCATGTGGCTTGGTCTCCTCATTGGGGCAGACCCTTTGACTTCAGAGAATTCAACAGAATATGGACACAACCTACTTCAGAGATCTTTAACTTGGATTGAGCACACCCAAAGGGCCAGAAAGGCTCCTCTCCAAGACCCTACCTTTTGAATTTGGAGGTGCTATTAATGTCAAAGTTATGTTCACCAAAATGTTCTTTTAAGTTGAGGCAAAATTTCTACTCTGAGTGTAGCCTCCTTACCATCAGTAGTAATTATGACTTATTCAAATAAAATTTTTTTAAGTTAGTCCACTGACAAGAGCAGTACATTTGTGATAATGGGGCCGATTTGTAGGTGAGTTCTACACATGCTAAATTTAGAAGTATGCTTCAACCTGAAGATTTCACCCCATCACTTATGGAATTATTACAAGAATCTAGAGAAAAAATCGATGGTGCCCAAATGGAACAGATATTTTCAATTTTGATGCACTATAAAACAATCAGGAATCATGCCATTTTTGCTTCTCTCATCAGATGACTAAAGAAAGAGAAGGTATTCATTTTCAAATTAAATCTATGGCTCAAAACCTGCTCCTGTAGTTTAATCCCCACCCCAGTGTTTATCTGTGTAGACACAACCTGAATGACTTAATTCATATCTGATTCATTTCATTTGAATAACTGCATAATCAAACTATAAGAATAGAGCCATGAGGGGTTAAAAGGTGAGTGGAGAATGGGAAGGAGTTGCAGCTAATTTCAATGTAAGATAGGCAATTAAATCAAGTATGACTTGGTCAGCAGAACCACATGGAGAGACAAGTGACTTATAAATAGACTTTGAAGGTGGGAGAAGGTAAGGACAAAATCATTTTCCTGTGACTGCATTCTTGATGATAATTTGACAAAGATGCAAGGGTCCAAAAATTATGGAGGTAAAAATGTCTAACCTTTAGCCAAGTGTCTAATTACAATAAGATATTGCAGTAAAGTATTCCAGAATGCAAAAATACACCAGGGAATAAAAATCAGGGGAAATGATTCTAGTTCAGAACCAGACAATAATGAGACCACAGTAGGAATGCCACCAAGTTGTCGAAATCTTGGTAAAGCAAAGGACGTTAAAAGAAGTGAGAGAGGGTAACTTTGAGCAGCAACATGAGTCAAATGAAAGGGGCCCCAGCCACATAAGTTAAAAGGTTAAAGATAAAAAGCACAATTCCTTTTAACAAAGAGCATCACATGGAGGTATGGGAGACCTGACAAAGCAGTAAATACAGACTGCAGGGCTGATGGAACATGTTTCAAACCAGAATTCTGGATTCATCATGCCATAGAACATCAGTTGGACACTGAAATAAGTTTACATGATTTATAATGAGTATAGAAGTGGATTCAGTTGAGCAATGAAAGTTCAGAGCAAGATATCCAGGTGAGTGCTGGGGACAATTTCTTAGCTGCAAGGACAAAGCCAACAGTTAAAACAAAGCTGCTTCTGTCTTTGACACATAACAGGAATACACTTTAAAGAAAAATTGTTGGCCATCATACATACGTTGGTCCATATTTGCTAATTAATAGGAAAAACAATAAAGCCTAGGAGGTGATTTTGAGGTATTTAGCATATGCTTTGTAGCATGTCAGTTCAGGTCTGTGGGGCCTGTCTTAGGTAAGCACCAGGCAGGGTCCAGAGTAAGCACAGTAATAAAAGCAGGTCAGAGTACCATGGGCAGACTGCACTGAGACTGATGAGTTAGGCTATTCTACCAAACAAAGAAATCAGTGAATGTGTTAATAGACAGAAGACTCTTTTCACAATGTAGATATATTTTAAATCACTATGTTGTATGCTTTAAATATCTTATAATTTTATTTGTTAATTATATCTAAATAAAGCTAGAAAAAAACCACAAAGCAATCATCAATTATTCAGTCCATCAGGACTTGAGATGCTGAAATGCTTTCTATCGGTATGTAGAACTACAGACCCCATCTGGTCCAAAGCTGAGGACAAGTTAATTTTGAGAACATCCCTGACAGTGATCATCCTGCTCTCATCCTGAAGAAGAGAATTGTATACCAAGGGAAGAACCTCCAACTCACTGCTAGGCCTTGAGCAGATTCATTCAGTTCAGCAGGTCCAACTTGAATCTGCTTCCGAGTTCAGCCATCTTTGACCACATCACCTACAACTGTGCTCTTATGCCTGACTTTTTCTAATGAAAAGGCCTCATGAGAAAGGACCATAGCTGTGCACTCATACCAATGCTTTTATTTCCTGTGTCAAAAACCTAATAAAGCAATTTTTTCCATTACTACTCTATAGATAGGCATTATGGGATCTATAAATATGCCATTCCTTAAGTGCAAAAATTCTGCTAGAGATGCAAGATTTGCTAGGCATTTCCAAGAGCAGCTTGACTAGAAGTGGGCTTCCATTGAGGTGGTGGCCAAGCTAAGGGACACATTGGCCATGTATAGTCAAGCAGAGCTATAAAAACAGCTGCATGGCTTGGTCTAAATGTAGTTGAAATCCATGCCCTATTTTGAATTAGCATGAATCTCTATTTGTTCTAATTGAAACATCAATGCATGTTAGGCTGAAATTTGATAAAAAGTATTTACTTGGGCAGTGCTGAGCCAAGAGTCATATCCTCTCACTCTTCCACTGGGAAGGGAACTGGAGTTAATACTTTCAGGACAGGAATAGCATCAACTCGAGTATCACATCTCACACATTGATCCTTCAGAGCTTTGAACAAAGAACAGAATATTAGTCCCTTCACTGCCCAAGGAGGATGTTAACCTGCACCCCTGCAAGAGCGAGGACACCACTAAAGTCACCTTCCCCCGCTGGATGGGCCAGTTGCCAACTGTGAACAGGAACTTGGTTACAGTAAAAGATTCTTTGTCAGGAATGTGGAAATTGTGACATTAGGGACTAGCCTGGCCTAGAGGATAAAGCTTCAATGAAATTTGCAAGTTCATTTTGGTTTATATACCTGTTGGAGCTAAGACATTAAATACAGAACTCTTTTAATCTAGGTATTTTAAACACTACTTGATACCATGGACTAGTGTCACTCAACAGAGAGTACTTCAAGGACAGAGCTATCTCTGAACCAGAATAAGACCCCAGGAAGGCCGATTCAGCCCAGAGTATTTGGGATGGGGTTATTTTCTTTTGTTTCAACATTCACTTTTGACAGAACTGGCTTTTCTCTTTGCCCCTGCTGGAAAGCTAATAATTTCTTTCACATTCACCTTACTCTGGTCTCCCCGTACCTGACACACACACACACACACACACACACACACACAGACTAGTGCAGCTGATTCAATATATAGGTATACCATCTGCTTTATTTACATTTATTTTTGTCAGTCAATTGCTATCAAGATATATAAAGATTAACTCTAAGTAATTAAACACAGAAACAAGTCAGGCAGTTTCGCTTGACAAAAAACAACATGGAAGAAATAACCACAGAGCATAGGCTGCAATTCAGTATTAGAGCCAAGTCACTGGCAATACAAAAAGAAGATTATATTCAAACCCTCTCCTGTTCCAGGTAGTGCTATTTATTCCTGAGATTTCTAAAGATATATTCAATTCCTGCACACATCTGAGAGTTTTACAACTGTGGCTAATATTAAAAATAAATAATCCAAATCAGCTTGGCCATATTAACTGTGAAATCCACTTTACTAGTGAGATAGAATTTACTTCAGGCCATTTAGGTCAATAGCCTTAGAGAGGGAATTCCAAAGATGAAGGCCTTTCATAGAAAATATTCAGCCTTCAGACTTGTGTAGTTCTAAATCAGAGGGCTTAGCACCTCCAAGCCCTCCAGCTGCTGTGAGGGCATACCCAGGAAAGAGATGGTCATTGGATAAAACCTAAATCCCCTCTCTGCTGCCTCTCCTCAACCCCTGAAACAGAATGCTGTTGAGGTCTGCTACCTTAATTCCCCCTAAAAGCAGAGGCAACTCATGAGGTATGGAAGCCTGGAGGGAACAAAGGCAAATGTAAACGTGTGTGCACTCATACTTTGGCATGATGAAAAGTAGGTACTCTTCAAAAGGTCTGCTGTGTGGCAGAGGGGCTCGTTACTGAGAGCAGAGCTTCACTGCCCACACAAAGGCAAGTGGGGAGGTAAGGGGCTCAGTGAAGTTAGAATACAGACAATATGGAACCAGAGATCGTTGAATCTTAAAATCTGCAGGGTACTAGCAAAACCATTTAAAGATATTGGTGAGAGCAAAGAGCAAAGAATGGACTTGGCTGGAAGATACTTTTTCCTATCTACTGTCCATAGGTAGCTTTTAGAAATTCTAGCTGAAAAAACCTTTTTTATGTTTATCAGTCAAAATGAAAAATGAGTCCATGGTAAGCATAACAATGGCTCCCCAAATAAGTCTATGTCCTAATCCTGGGAACTCGTGAATATATTCAGTTACATGGCAAAGGGGAATTAAGGATGTAGATGGAATTAAGGTTGATAATCAGCTATACCTAAAAGAGATTATTCTGGATTATCATCATGAGCACAATATGATCACAAGAGTCCTTATAAATAGAAGAGGGAGGCAGAAGAGGTCAGACTGATAAAAGAAGGATTTGACTCACTGTTGCTGGTTTTGAAGATAAAGGGAGAAACCACAAGCCAAGGACTATGGGAAGCCTCTAGAAGCCGGTATAGGAAAACGACTGAATTCTTCTCTAGTGCTTCCAGGAGAAAAGGAAGCTCTGCTGACACCTTAATTTTACTTCATTGAGACCCATGTTGATCAAATGTAAGGTAATTTATATTTGTGTTATTTTAAGCCACTGAGTTGGGAGTAACTTAGATCAGCAATTGGAAACTAATGTAGAGTTTAACAGTCAGCTTGGCATGTAAATGTGTAGTTTTTGCAGTACGCTCTATCTAGGGCATGACTGCCAGGAAATTAACAAACACTTGGGGAAAAGAAAATGGAATTCATTGTCTAAATGGAAGGCATGTTACTTTTTCTGCCTGGTTGGCTAGCTAGCTTCCTGGTTTCTTCTCCTGCATTTTATGTGATAGCCTGCTGGAAAGCAGAACAACATTTAGCACTTATTATCCCAGACGAACTAAATTCCAACATATAGTTGATCTCAACACTGCTGGGTTGATCTTAAAGGATGATGTGTTAAGTAATCAACCATATAGCTAAAGGTTATCTGACCAAAGGATGGGACAGTTGCCTGCCAGCTTGTTTTTTGAATACTTGAAGCCCAGCTATTGCAAAATATTTCTCTCTGTACTCTCAGAAGGAAAAAAGATGGTCCTGCTTTACTTTGACATTCAAGATAAAATTGAGAAATAAACAGTGGCTGTGCCACATTCCAAGTCATTCCAAAAAATCAGTAGTAGTATCAGTTAGAAAAGACTTTCAGGACTTGAAAAGCTGGGCTTCCATCAAATTCACCTGAGAATTGAAGATGAAATTAACTTCAGGTGGGGAGATGAGCATGAGGAATTGTACCTGAGGCCAAATGTATAACCTGGCCCTGCTTTTCTTTCAAATTGAGTGAGCATACATATGATATGTAAACTAAAAAAAAAAAAAAATAGTATTTGATCTACATCTGTGACATCATATGTTTTAAATATAATATACCATTCACAGCACTTGGCACATAACTGAATACATTAAATACCGGTATCCTTGGGTAGAAAGACACTGCTAGAGTTATTAGAAAAGGCTGGAGAGACATTACTGGCCTGACTAGTGTGGGATTTTTGGAGTTGACTCTTTCATTTGCACTCAAATGATTCTTACTACCTGGTGGCCCCATTATATTTTCAACAAGTAGCTAATGGGAATAAACCAGAGCTAACTGAACTTCAGTATTGAAGAGGAGCAAGTGGGTAAGCCCTGGGGCGTGGTCTCCTCTGAATGAGCAAGCACATTTTCAACACAATTGGCTGCCTAATCGCCTGTTGCAAACTTGGTTGATGTATTTGGATGTGTAAGCAATTATATTTCCGCTAAAAGCTTTGGTTGGTAATGCTTTTGTTCATTTCTTACAACTGAATTAACAGAAGGAAAAAATTGGTATGGAAATTGTTTTCAATATGTTTTGTCATGCTTTTTAACTTTTCAAAACATTTTTCAATTAAGCTAGCCAACTGATATAAGGTTTATTATACCGCCAAACACCACATAAAATAGATAAGAAAGAGAAAAAGAAACACAGTGGATAATAGAAGTAGTTTTAGTAATGAAACAACTTCTGATGAAAAAGCTTACATGTTTACATTAAACCACATCTTTTATTTACATTTTTTAATTAAATTTATTGGGGTGACATTGGTTAATAAAATTGTGGAGATTTCAAGTGCACAATTTTATAATACATCACCTGTATATTGCATTGTGTGTTCACCACCAAAAGGCAAATCTCCTTATGCTTGACCCCATTAACCTTTTTCTATCTCCCCATCTCTTTTCTTTCTGGTAACCACAAACTGTTGTCTGTGTTTATGAGTTTTTGTTTGATTGTCTAGTTCATTTAAATGTGATTTAAATTAAGTCATTTACATGTGATTAATTGTTCTGAGTACCTTCCTGTGCTAGCCACCAAGTCAGTTCTGAGTATTGAGAATGAGTAAGACACATGGTTCTAGACTTCAAAAAACATATCTTCAGATAGGCCTGTGGCAGATATGGGTTTAATGTCTGCATCACCTGAAGTTTCATGAGATGAGGCTCTTTATTTCCAAAATAACAATGACTGTAAACCACAGGCTCTGACTATTTGTCTTCTGGTGTCCAGCCCTGTTGCAGCCCCCACTAAGATTGCTACAGCAGGTTGGACACATTATGTTGGAGATTAATTTACAAAAATAATACACATCGATTCATTGGGAGCCAGAAAACAGCAGTCACGGTATTATCGCAATCATTTGAGAAATTAAACAGGCTACAAAGAAATGAATTTAAAAACAGCCACCATGAACAAACATGACAAACAGAGACTTATGGACATGGGCAGTAGATTGGTGGTTACCAGAGGGAGGGAGGTAGTAGTAAAAGTGGTCAAATATTTTGTGACAGAGGGAAATCTAACTATGGGTAGTGAACACACAATGCAATATATATATGACATAATGTTAAATATCGAGTGTTATACACTTGAAACTGAATTTTGTTGATCAATGTCACCTCAATAATTTTTAATTTAAAAAATTCTGTTACAAAAAAATAAATAAAACTTACTAGTACTGCAAAATAAATAAATAGATAATAGATAGGTAGATAGATAGATAGATAGATAGATGATAGATAGATAGATAGATAGATAGATAGATAGATAGATAGATAAAAACAGCCATCATGTCTGTCATAAAAACATGAATTTTGTTCTCTAAAAAGGCTTGCTCTTGCAATCACTTTCTACAGCTGTTGTATATAATGATTCTGTAATCCAGGTAATGTTAGTGTTTCAGAATTTCAACTTTAATGAGAATTTACTTATCATTTCTTCATTAAAATGTTTCCATGTGCAAAATCAAACTCGCATTTCATGTGTAAGCAGTTGTGGGAAAACAGACACCTTACCTTTGAATCTCAGTTCTTTGCTAATTCTGCGACATTAGTGGTATCACTGTAGCCCTTTCTAACTCTCTGTTTCACCTTCTGATAAATGAGGAAATTACTCATATCATAGAATGGTTGTTACATCAAATAAGACATGTGAGAATTTGCTTAGGATAGTCCCTGGCATCTAGAGAATCTTTTAAGACCTGCGCCCGAGAAATGATCCTCCAAAACATCTAGCATGGAAAACCAACGGGCTGCTGGAATCCCATAGGCTATGGTGATCTGAGACAGCTCTTAAAGAGCTGGTGCCCTGTTTGCAGACTCACCTACCCCAGGGCCCAATGTAGAAGCAGCGGCTGGAGAGGCATCCAGACTGAAAGAGACACCTTTGCATTGGTCTGAGGGACAGGCCTACTGGGCACTCTCCAGGAAGGAGGCTGGTGAACACCACTTGTTTATGGGGGGTTGTTTGTTTGTTTGTTTTGTTTTATTTTGTTTTAACTCTAGGCTTTATAAACAGAGTTGAAATAAGTACTGAGAGGAATATTTTTAAAATATATTTATAAAGTATATCAAGGAGATTTTAAGTGTCTCTTAATGAAAATGGAGGTTTAGTATTAAAGATGATTATATACTTACTTAATGCCTCTGGTGTTCAGCATTGTAAATATAGTTTATCTTATTGAGAAGTGATGATATCACCTTACCTGACTGAATGACCATCCTAGAACGTTTTATATGTTCATGATTTTGAGTTTGAGTAATCAATGAAAAGAATAATATAACACTTAACATTAACTCTCACTGTTTGCAAATGAACACATCCAATGAGCTTAGATTTTTTACTTTTTCTGAAATTCTACCCAGTGTAGTCAATTATTGGTTATGGGAATAAACATCAAGTTCTTAACCTTTATATTCTTAATCTCCTGGGACTCACTCATAAATTTTGGCATATAGAAATTAACAGAGTGAGTGCTCATGCAGACTTATTTCTTACTTACAATGCCAGATACTGAAGCTAATTCTCTCAGTTGGCTTTCTCCATCATATTCTTCCCTTTTGAGTCAGAGTAACGGCATACATCACCAGGACTTGGGCAGAGGCATTTGGATTGTATGGGAGACAGCCTGGGCTAAAGGCCCAGGATATACACGGGGCTGATAGGTGACTCTACCACAGGGGTTGGGAATCCAGGTATGAAGAGAGGCTGAGTTCAAAAGTCAATCCAGAGCCCAAATGCTTATTCTTAGGGAAACTCTTCCTCAATAGTGGGAAAACCACTGGCAAGGATGAAAACCTCCAACAGAGTTACTGTGGAAGTCAGAACAATCAGAATATGGGGCAAGCCAGGGAACTTAAAAAATAAAGGCAGACCCAACCACTGAGAGGGACAATTGTCACAGTGAGATTCAGACTCTGCAGGGAATTGACTTGATGCAAGAGCAAGGGCCTTAGGAACTGGAATCGCAGAAATTAGAATAGCAGGAATTGTATCCAGAAACTACTATTAGGACAGATACTCATATCAGCTACCTCTTTATCTAGGTGAGATCTGAGAAACATGGATAGATAAGCATGGTCAAGTTTTAACTGAGACCTTTCATTAAGGTAGGACTTCACTGAGTATTCTTTCTTAAAGAACAACAACAAAAAAATAGTGCAGGGCCACATGAAACGCATTTTATATATATAAAATAGGGCTTTAGGGATCTTCGTGCGTGCAGGTCCTCCCAGCTCCCTTCATCTAACACTGCTACAGAAGAAGCTGTTGAGCTGAAACTACATTATGCATTTTGAGAAAAAGACAACTATATCCAAAAGCTCACTTCTATATGGCAAATATAGATTTCAGACCCAAATGAGAGAATAAGGAAACTGTCTTGCAGCCCAAATAGGTCAAACTTCAGCCTCCAATGAAAGCCCTTCCTGTGTATAACTGAGATGTGTTCCAATTCCCTAAGAATGAGAATCATTTTGGATAATCCCCAAGTGACTAATAAATACAGAGATCAATGTTTAGGGCTTAATGGCTAACAAGAATTTACCAAATATAATAGTCTCACCAATTATACTTTCTACTTACCCTTTTTAGCACCGAACACCCCAATTTGAAATAATTCTCAACTCATAGATCCCATTCACTGATACCCCTCCTGGCCCATGGTGTGTGAATACTTCTCAGATCTTATTGCCATTGAGGCACCAAACACAGATTGGCACAGTGAACCTCATGCCCTATTCCCTTTCTTATTCTTGTGTCAGAAGTCACTAGTGGATGATGGTACATTTTCTTGTAAAGTGAAGATGGTTTCATAATCCATCATCAGGTATTTATTAAACCTCTACTATGTGTCAAGCACTCCAAGTAGCCGCTATGAATCAATCAGAGTTAGCAAATTACATGAAACCAGTTTTCCATGTCAGGCCCAGATCCTACATTCAATTCCATCCCCGTGGACAGCATAAGAAGCAATATGTCCCAGCTGATTAGCCCCCCATCAATGCCCTCTCTTGACAATGGGCTGGGATAGAAAGCCTCTTGCACTGAAAAGGGCTCTATTAAAACTCAGTCAAGAATATTTTGAATTATTCAATACCATCAGTGTTTTCCTAAAAGTCAAAAGATAAGTGGATGGTTTTATGGCCCTGTGGGAAAGTAAAGCTCTTGACTTGAAATCTACTTTTTGAATAAAATTTTAAAAGATCACTAAATGTGACAGTTCCACCTATTAGCCTCCTATGGGCTTCAATATCATTGCTCACAAGAGATCTGATTTATGGAAAATAAATTTTCTTTTGTTCAAACCATTATTTCTGAGTTCTATGGCATACGATGTAGAAACACTTTGCTCCAGATTTTGATTAGATTTCTTGGAAATATACCTGGATACATCACTTTCCTCCTGCTTTTGATTAGATTTCTTGGAAATATACCCTGATACATCATTTAACGTCTGCCAAGGAGCTTGAAATCTTTTTAGAGGCTTGATCTCAATGTCTATCTCTCATATTTTATGTATCGTATATGCTCTTCAAGTGACACAATAATTTTTCGAAATGCTAGAAATAACAACTGTAGTGCCAGATGTCCCCTTTAGAAAATTAGAATAGTGACGGTTATCTCCCTAAGACTGCTCCTTCAACAAAATGACAAGTACTGATACACTCATTATCCAATAATAACAGCTTTATATTTATGCAGAGAAGCAAATTAATGAAATATTTCCATTTTGTGGTGGAGGCTACTATAAGATTATTTCTAAGATGATGGGAAAATGAAAGGTGAAATAAATACTGTCAAATAACAAGCATAACTGATTATGCATCAGAATGAGTATTAAATCAACATTCCAAATAAAGAGACTATTTGTGAGAACTAGGTGTCGGAGACTGGAGACAACCAAAATATTGGATTATTTCATAAAGCTCACACAGCTTTCCACAGCTATTAGGAAACCAATTTGATCTGTAAGATAATTTTAAATTTTATTTATTTAATTCTTTGCAATATTCTTCTTCTTTTTTTATTAACTTTGAATGAATCTCTATTACCGAGAGAGCAAAACTAAATAAATGCTTAGTAAGCTTGTTGGTAGTAAGCTTTTGATATTATTATGACTTTTTTAAAGTTTCAAACACACAAAAAACAAGCAATCCAATTAAAAAATGGGCAGAGGACTTGAACAGACACTTCTCCCAAGGAGATACAAATGGCCAACAGACATGAAAAGATGCTCAACTTCACTAGCTATTAGAGAGATGTTACAAGACTTTTAATATCTAAGGCTAATATTTCTTGATGAAATATTTCTACTGAAGTTCTTTTGATTTGGTTTCTTATAGATTAGCTGTCTAGATCTCCTTTCTCTGATGAAGGGCACTAAATAGAATAATTCAATGTTGGTGTAGAGTTCAATTTCAAGGATTATCAGCTTGGTGCTCACTCATGTTTTCCTGTTTTGTTTTGTTTTTTTCTTGAAAAGTTTGATTTTTGATTTGTGGAGAATATGTGAATACGTGATCATAGTAACTCTATATTAAGAGAAATGTCATTTTAAAATTTTATAGCTTTCTCCTGAGACCTTTTGTTAATTTTTTTAGCATATTGAATCAAAGAGGATTGGTGACTTCTAAACACTGCATTCTCTATAGCATCATTTAAATATACTTAAATAAGAATTAATCAGGGAATGCAGGTCAGGTTTTCCATCCAGTTATATCGCATGCCTCATGACACTAAAACTGTGGGCTGCCTCCCAAGGGAGGAAGACAATGGTGGCTCGGGGTTTTTCCTCATATCAAAACCCCTGAATGGTATTATTGGAACATGCTAGTTACTCTTTACTATCCCCCCAGGGCAATAACAAATTGTTATTGAACACAAGCGGATCTGCACTGCAAGTGACTGAGAAGAGAATGATATAGATATCCGAGTTTCAAATGAATGACTTCTTCAGTTTTAGAATCATGACATGGAGTTGAAAAAATACATATTATGTCTGGTCATAGCCGGCACATTTTCTTTAATAACTCTCCATTTTCTTTTCTCCTTTCTATTTATCCTCACCTTTGTACATGTTCACCATCAAACCTTCTGACCTTAATGATCCTCGAATATGAAGGGAGAGACAATCACTTTTTTTATGTAAATGTTTGTATTTTCTACAGGAGTATTGGAAACTAAAGACCCATGAATTCAGGGGATAAGATCAGCTTCAACTTTAGGACATAGATTGGCTGATATTTATTTCAAAGACTGTAAAGTGAACCTCCATAACAGAGTGTGAAATCAACAATATACATTTAGGGCTGAAAGTTATGGTTTGTTTTATTTTTGAAGTATGCATGTGTATACACGTTCATGTGTGTATATTGGCTTAAGTAATACATTAGAGTCCATGTTAAGTTGCAGGTTCCGCAGAAAATTGTAAACTCTGTACTTATTACTACCTATCTTTTCATTTATTCGGGTGTCACATGGCTCCTTTTCATTTGCGTTGATGGTGACTAAACAGAGAATAAAGGGAATTAGTTTTCAAACTGGGGTGAAGCCACATTTTGTTTTCTCAAGTTACACATTCTCATGCGTGTTCTTGTACTCTGATATTTAAGCTTTTGTGCAATTAAAAAACTTATTAATAATGAAAACATGTAGCCTATGCTCATTTCCTTCATCAGCATTTAAATGTTATAATTTGCCTGAATCTCATTTTGTGAAAAATTTTCAAGCAGTAAAGGGTTGGATACTTAACTTTCATTACTCCTGCCTGGAGAAAAAGAGTGGAGTGTGATATGCCATCTGTTTCTATTCTGGTTAGATAGATTTTAAATTGCTATCTTGTTTCCATTTAATTTTTTAAAAATTCAAAATAATTTGGTAATCAACTTTTTACAAAGCAGCTGAATCTTCATTGACCCAACACAATATGGGCAACAGTGCTTTTTAAACTAGGAGTGACATGAGTTTGAATTTAGGTTTTTGTACAAAACATTGGCCAAATTGGTTTCCCTTTTTTCTTTAAATTGCCAATTTTAATCTCTAAATTGTTCTCCTTATATTAGAGCAATAGAGTATGTGATGACTGGATTCATGTCTTGTTATATAGTCTTTAATGAGTTAACAAAATAAATGCACTGGACGGGGGTACGTTGGTATTCATTTACTTTTAACTAACTGATACTGAAAAATGAACTCTAAGTTTTAAGAAAATTAACTTCAGGTTCACATTTCTTTTAAAACAATTTTTATCTTGTGGAAAGCTCTTTAGTCTGGTACTCTCTCACTGGGATGACAGAAAACAAATTATGTGTAAAATAAAAATATACTCAACATATTCATTTTCATTTTATTTCTAATTATGACAGGTATAAGTATATTGAAGTTAAGGAAAAAGGCAAACTTTCCTTCTGCAGAGGCCTTATCTTGCCTATTTTGGCCACTAATAAAAGCCTGGCCTGGGACTGGTCTCTAGAGGCCTAAGAAGCATTTCCTTGGAAAGGTACTTAACTTATTCCTGTGTATCCTCCTAAATCACAGCCGAATGCCAAGAGTGAGACTGATATTTGGAGCCAAAAAAAAAAAAGGATAAAGTCATAAAGTTAAATAATTATGTTTTCCCATTTTTTAAGGTTCAGACTTTATCAAATTATTTTAGAATAAAAACATAAAAACATGAGATGATTATATGAGGAAGCCAATTTTGAAACTGAAGATAGCTTTCAATGGAATGTATTTGATAAGCAGCTACCACTTTTATTGACTAAGTTTGAGTATGGTTTGATTTATGAATTCCTGATTCCTAAGGAAATTCTTTTAAACAAATTGTGGAACATAGATACACAAATGCATGACTTGGCTCTGGCAGGGAAGAATGGTCTCCCCGAAAAAATAAAATCTTAGGGGTTATAAATAGGTCAAAAAGAATTAGATTTTTTATTTATACTTTGGGAATGTAATCGAGTGAATGAAATGATTTCACATACATTTTTACATCCAACGGCAGTGACACACTCACTGTTCATACATTAAATTCTATAGGAAAATGTACATCCTTCTTATTTTGCTAGATAAGATCTGCCAAGAGTTCATGGATATAAAAAAACCTTTCATTGCAACCTGAACTCGTGAAATAACAAGGGTAAGTCATGTTCCTTTCAATAGCTTTATGGCATTAATAAAGCTATTGTCAAAAAGCATGTTAATATTGGCATGTGTACGCTGAAGTCTCACAAATTCTCCAAAACATGAACATCCAATTTGAAAACTTTACAAAATAGCCTAATGGATTTCGCAACTGAATCTACCCAGGGATGTTAAAGTACAGGATGGTTTATTTTAAGTGTACTTCTGTAGCTCTGCTCCTAGCTGACTATTCTACGCTTCTTTAATCTCAAAGAAATGCATTCTTATGAAGTTAAGCAGCTGTAGATGCAGAATGCTGATAACATTTTCTCCATATCTGAGTTACCTAAAGAAAACCCAGTTAGTGGTTATTCTACCAAATACTTGTAACATTCACATGAAATTTTAATTGATTTTCAAATAGTACAACTGTGCCGTGAATCCAACCACATAGAATATAAGCCTTAAACCTACTAGGTTTAAGCAATTGTGTCTTTTTAGACTAAAACTATGTAAAATAAAATCTGATAACTCCCTGGTGTTAGAGGTAGACAGTTTTCTTTCAAATCCTAGGTTTGGTCCTTTATTTTATTCAGCAGTGAAAGCCATGAATACAGAACAAATAACAGCTGTTACAATTCTCAACCATGACTTCTAACGTCAGAGAATTCAAAGTATGAACATAGTACACAGTAATGAAAAGTATCAAAAATTAGTTTACCTCAAAAAAGATAAATAAAACAGGTATATTCCACCAATACATAAACAGATGTTTGTGCTACAGTTAAAATTTGCTGTATACAAAAGATCATAGTCCCCATAATCTGCTTATGATAGAAGCAAGAATACATGAGCCATTTAAATTGTCAGACATTATGCTTTATAAGGTATGCACAGAAGTTCAAGCAATAAATACATACATTAGTTCAAAGCCTTACAATAGCTACGCAAAGCAGATGCAGAAAAGCAGATTTGCTATTACTAGCAAGCAATGATATAAGAGTAAAAATTCATGAAGTGCATTAAAGCAACATTTTTCTTAGAAAAAGTCTGGTCATTTATGGGTCCACCAACATTTTTACATAATATGCACAATTATCAAAATACAGACCAAGCATTTCAGAAAACTCCAAAAAACCTAAAATCTATTTTCAAAGCAATTGCAGTTTTGGAGGTTTTTCTGGTATAATGTGCAAGCAGCTATTTTTTAAAATTGTATTCATATAAAACCCATGCAAAACTCTACAGATATATGCATTCTGTGGCTGAGACTTCCTTTCAAAAGTTTTGTAACTGAGGTATGCATACTTTAGCATTGTAGTCTTAGGCCACCCTCCTGATGGTACAGCTCTCACAGTTACTTTCAGTCTATCAAAGCCTTTTGAACATGCACCTGAAAGACCTATTTTCCCTTCAAATAATCCTTATAGTAGGATCCTAGATGACTGAAAACCATCCTTCATAATACCAATCTTTCCTTTGATACCATATCGTAAACTTCCTGTTCATTGATCATGACCCAAAGACAAACATAATGAAAAGTAGCAGTTACTATGACGTTCTCACGTTTCATGCAATCTGCCATAATTGTTCTAATTTTTTTTTCTTTTTTTCTTTTTTTTCTTTTTTTTTTTTTT